>NW_006921777.1:6663741-6679351 GCF_000298275.1 Orycteropus afer afer | reverse complement strand
TGGGAGCTCTGGTAGCATAGTGCCTAAGGCACTTGACTGCTAACCAGAAGGCTGGTGGTTCAAACCCACCAGCCACTCCTCAGAAGGAAGATGGGAGCAATCTACCAATCTACTTCCGTAGTGATACTGCCTGGGAAACCCAAGGAGGAGTCTCTATGAGTCATGTCCAACTCAACGGCACATAACAACAACAACAACAATGGAATGGCTGGGTCAAATGACATTCTTAATTCCAACTTTTTAAGGAATTGCCATACTGCTTTCCACAGTGCTTGTGTCATTTGACAGTCCCATCAGCAGTGTACGAGAGTCCCAAACTCTCCACATCCTTGCCAGCACTTGTTATTTTCTGTCATGTTGAACTCTGCTATTAGTGCTGGGGTGAGATGGTATCTCATTGATTGATTTGCATCTCTCTGATGGCTAATGATCATGGGCATTTGTTCATGTATTTGCTGGCCACCTGAATATCCTCTTTGGTGAAATGGCTATTCATGTCTGCTGTCCATTTTTAAATTGGATTGTTAATCTTTTTGTTGTTGAGGTGTTGGAGTTTTTAATAAATTTTAGAGTTAAGTCCCTTCTCAAATATGTCAGTGCCAAATATTTTTTTCCCAATCTGTAGGTTCTCTTTTTTCTCTTTGGAAGATGTCTTTTGAAACACATAAAAATTTAATTTTTAGAAGGTCCCACTCATCTAGTTTATCTTCAGATGTCTGTGCATTTTGGGTTATGCTTGACATTCTATTTATGCCATAAATCAGGGCCCCTCAATTTGCTCCTATTTTCTCCTTGAGGAACTTCATAGTTTTAGGTTTCATATTTAAGTCTTTGATCCATCTGGAGTTAGGTTTTGTGTATGGTATGAGGTATGGATCTTGTTTCATTTTTCTGCAAATGGATATCCAGTTTTGTCAGCACCATTCATTAGAGAGACTATCATCCCTTCCCCATTTAATGGATTTCACCCGTTTGTCAAAAATTAGCTGACTATAGGTCAATGAATATATTTTCAGGTTCTCAATTCTTTCCACTGGTCTATGTGTCTGTTGTTATACCAGCACTAGGCTGTTTTGACTACTGTGTCTGTATAGTAGGTTTTGAAATCTGGCAGTGTGAGAACTCCTACTTTGTTCTTCTTCTTCAGTAATGCTGTGCTTATCCAAAGTCTCTTTCCTTTCCATATAAAATTAGTGATTGGTTTTTCCGTATCCTTAAAGAATGCTGATGGGATCTGGATTGGAATTGCAGTGAATGTATAGATTGCTTTTGGTAGTATTGACATTTTCACAATATTCAATCTTCCTATCCACAAGCATGGGATGTTCTTCCATTTATGCAGATCTCTTTGGGTTTCTTGGAGTCATCTTTTGTAGGTTTTTTTGTACAAGTCTTTTGTGTCCCTTGTGAGCTTAATTCTGAAGTGTTTTGTTTCTTTGGTAGCTATTGTAAATGGTATTGGTTTCCTTATTTCCTTTTCAGCAATCTCTTTGCTGGTGTAGAAGAATCCAACTGATTTTTGGATGTTGATCCTGTATCCTGCCATGATGTTAAATCTCTCAATTAGTTCCAGTAGTTCTTTTGCTGAGTCTCTTGGGTTTTCTATGTATAGGATAATATCATCAGCAAACAGGGATAGTTTTAATTCTTCCTCACTAATTGAGATGGCTTTAATTTCCCTTTCGTGCCTTATTGTCCTGGCTAGGACTTCCAATACAGTGATGAATAGAAGTGGTGATAGAAAGCATCCTTGTCTGGTTCCTGTTTGCCAGGGGAATGGTTTCAGTCTCTTTCCATTGAAAATAATGTTGACTCTTGGTTTTGCATATATGCCCTTCATTATGTTCAAAAATTTCCCTTCTATTCCTATTTTGCTGAGAGTTTTTTTTTTTTTTTTAAATCAGAAATGGGTGTTGGATTTTATTAAATGCCATTTCTGCATCAATTGATATGATCATGTGGTTCTTTTCCTTTGTTTTGTTTATGTGATGGTTAATGTTGATAGTTTTTCTCATATTGAACCATCCTTGCATACCTGGTATGAAGCCCACTTGGATGTACTCTATTATCTTTTTGATATGTTGTTGGAGTCTATTGACTAGGATTTTGTTGAAGATTTTTACCTCTATATTCATGTGGGATATTGCTCTGTAGTTTTCCTTTTTAGTGATGTCTTTCCCTAGTTTTGATATCAAAGTTATACTTGCTTCATAAAATGAATTTGGAAGGATTCCATCCTTTTCTATATTCTGGAATAGTTTGAGTAGGATTGGTGCCAGTTCTTCCCTAAACATTCGGTAGAATTCTCCTGTGAAACCATCTGGGACAGGGCTTATTTTTTGTTGGTAAATTTTTTATGACCTGTTAAATTTCTTCTTTTGTTTTGGGTCTGTTTAAATTTTCCACTTCATCCTCTGTTAGTTTAGGTAAATAGTATGTTTCTAGAAGTCTGTCCATTTCTTTTAGATTTTCTAACTTGTTGGAGTATAGTTCTTCATAGTATCCTATATGATCCTTTTGACTTCTGTTGGTTCTGTTGTGGTGTCACCCAATGCATTTCTTATTTGTGTTATTTGTATTCTCTGCCTCTTTTCCTTTGTTACATTTGCCAGTGGTTGGTCACTTTTATTAAACTTTTCAAAGAACCAACTTCTAATCTTCTTGATTTTTTTCTGTTGTCTATTTTCTGTTTCATTGATTTCTGCTCAGATCTTTTTTATTTATTTTCTTCTGGTGACTGTAGGCTTTTTTTGTTGCTCTTTTTCTAATTGTTGGAGATGTTGGTTAAGGTGTTGATTTTTGCTCTTTCTTTTTAATGTATGCATTTATTGCTATAAATTGGCCTGTAATCACTGCTTTTGCTGTGTCCCAAAGATTTGGGTACAGTGTGTTTTCATTCTCATTTGAGTCAAAGAATATTTTAATTTAATTTTTTATTTCTTCTATTACCCAGTCATTTTCAAGGAGGGTGTTATTCAGTTTCCATGTGTTTGCTCTTTGTCCATTCATCTTCTTATTGTTGATTTCTAATTTTACAGCATTGTGATCTGAGAAGATGCTTTTCAGTATGTCAATGTTTTTAAATTTATTGAGGCTTGCTTTCTGGCCTAACACATGATCTATCATGGAGAATGTTCCATGTGCTCTGGAAAAGAATGTATATTGTGCTTTCATTTGGTGAAGTGCTTTGAAACATTCTTTGTAATGATGAATACCATGCCATTTCTTTTCAATTTTCATTCCTGGAATAGTAGATCATATAATTTCCTGATTCAAAATGGCCAAAACCAGTCCGTTTCAGCTCAGTTATGCGTAGGATATCAATCTTTATGCCTTCCATTTCATTTTTTACAACTTCCAATATTCCTGCATTCATACTCCATGCATTCCATGTTCTGATTAATAATGGATGTTTGGAGCTGTTTCTTCACATTTTAAGTTGTGCTTCATCAATAAATAGAGGTTCCAGAAGCTTTAGTCCATTCACATCTCTAAGGTGGACCTTACTTTGAGGAGACAGCTCTTCCCTAGTCATTGGCTTCCAATCTGAGGGGCTCATTTTTGGCACTGTATCAGACAATGTTGCAGGCCTATCCATAAAATTGTCCAGTAATTTATCAGACAGAGTTTCACTGCTATGCATAAGGTTTTCACTGGCCAATACTTTGATAAGTGGATGGCCCCATCCTTCTTCCAAGGCTGTCTTAGTATGGAAGCTTCACTGAAACCCAGTGGCATAGCCTCCAGCCTCACAGTAACATGCAAGCCACCATAGTACAACAAATTGACAGGTGAGTGGTGGAAAATTAACTCAGAAGAATAAAAATTAAAAAGTGATTATCAAATTATTGGTGTCTGTATACATTGTACAATTTTTCTTAAATTTGAAGGAACTTCATTACTCACTCATCAGAAAGTATATAAAAAATAATTTAAATGTAAAACATTTATATGATGAGAATTAGCATAAGATAAATTAAAAGCCATAAGAAAGATAGAGGAAAATACATGTTAGATAAAATATTTGCCATTTACATTACTTAATGGTTTAATGTCAATAATTTTCAAGGCTGTGTTGATAAACAATTCAATGGAATTATAAGGAAAAGATCTTAATAGGCAATTTATAGAGGAGCAAATTCAAGTGATTAATAAACATGATACTCAGCCTCACAACTGTCAGGGAAAAGCATATAGATGTAACAATGAAATATCACTTCTGAGTCACCATATTTTCAAAAAAATAATAAAATATGATTTTAAAATTATAATACCCCTATGGAGAAAAGCAGTATTAGACAATGTTGGCGGAAATGTAAACTGTTACTGTCTTTTTGCAAAGCCATCTAGCAATATAAAATACACACATATTCTTCCACTTCTGGAAAACTGTCAAAAAGAACGAAAAGCACTACACCCCTGAGATGTTTGTAATTGTTTGATTACTGCCTGTATAGAAGTAGTTTAGTGAAGTATACTTTAAAAAGCCAAACCAAACCCGCTGCCATCAAGTCAATTGTGACCCATAGAGACCTCCATTGGATTTCTCAGGCAATAAATATTTGTGGAAGTAGCTTGCTCAGCCTTCCATCTGCAGAGTTGCTAGTGGGTTTGAACTGCCAGCCTTCTGGTTAGCAGTCAAGTACTTTAGGCACTCCATCAAATATGAGGGTGAAATCAAGGCATTCTCAGGAAAAAAAAAAAAAAAAAAAAAAAAAGCTCTCTGACATTGAGTTAATTCAACTCATAGAGACCCCTCCTTGGGTTTCCCAGGGAGTATCTCTGTGGAAGTAGATTGCCCAACCTTCCTTCTAGGGAGTGGCTGGTAGGTTTGAACTGCCATCCTTCTGGTTAGCAGTCAAATGTCTTAGGCACTATGCCACCAGAGCTCCCTTTGTCCATATAGCCATCAGCAAGTTTCTTACCCATTCCTACTCATTTGCCTAAAATGGGAGAATAATCCTACCTTACTGACTTAAAACATGTAATTCAACCAAAACCCACTGCCATCAAGTTGATTTTGACTCACAGCAACCCTATAGGACAGAGTAGAATGGCTCTATAGGGCTTACAAGGCTATAGGACCTCTATGAGTCAGATGTACTCAATGGCAGTGGGTTAAATCTTTATGGAAGCAGACTGCCTCACATTTTCCTGCAGCAGCTGGTCAGTTGAAACCACCCACCATTTGGGTTAGCAGCCTAATTCTTTAACCACTGTTAAAGATTTCCTTTAACGCATGTAAAGCTCTGTAAAAACCAAACCAAACAAAGCATGTCATGTCAAGCCATATCATGGTAAGCACTCAGTGTAAAAACAAACAAACCTATTGCTGTGTTGTTGATTCTGACTCATGGCAACACTGTTAGTTACAGAGTAGAACTGTGCTTCATAGGGTTTTCTTGGCTATAATCTTTACAGAAGCAGCTTGCCACAGGGCTGCTGGGTATGTTTGAACTACTAACCTTTAGGTAGCAAAACAAAAACCAAACTTACTGCTGTCGAGTCGATTTGACTCATAGTGACTCCTAGTTAGGTTTCTGAGGTGGTATCTCTACGGAAGTAAATTGCCCAGTCTTCCTTTTGGGGAGTGGCTTGTGGGTTTGAACTGCCAGACTTCCAGTTAGCAGTCAAATGCCTTAGGTGCTATGCCACCAGTGCAAATTGCTTATGCCATCTAGGACCTAAACACTCAATATGCACTAGTTATTATTGTTGTTAAATGCAACAAAATAAACAAAAAACAAAACAAAACAAAAAAAACCCATCATGACTATCAATTAGATGTGTAGTTAAATAAGCTGATATTACCTTCATACCATTAGATATTATGCAATCATTCATAAGAATTAGATTTATATGGAAGATTATATTAGAAGTATTGAGTGATAAGAGCCAGATACAGCAAAGTATATATAATATGATCCTACTTTTGTAAAGCAAAATCTTTCAACAAATGGTTCTTAAACACCTATAGTTAAGGCATTTGGCTGCTAACCAAATGTTTGAACCCACCAGCAGCTCCACAGGAGAAAGGTGAGGCAGTCTGCTTCCGTAAAGATGTATGGCCTTGGAAACCCTATGAGGCAGTTCTATGCTGGCTTATAGGGGTGCTATGAGTCGGAATCTACTGCATGACAGTTTTTTATTTTATTTTTTAAAATGATATTTCAGTTACTGTTCTAGATACTACATTCTGTGAAACATGCTGGACATAATAATACTAATAGCCTATATAAATGTATTTGCACAATAAGGAAAAGATGTATGAGGACACATATTAGGCTTTAAGATTGGCTGCACCGTGGCTAAGGCATTTGACTGCTCAGAAGCTTGGCGGTCCAAACCCACCAGCTGCCCCATGGAAGGAATAGGGACAATCTACTTCAATAAATATATACTGCCTTGGAAACCCAATGGGGGTTGCTATGAGTTGGAATCAACTCAATGATGGTAAGTTTGGTTTTGGTTTGTACCTCAGGCATGAAGATGAGTAGAAAAGATGAAGGTAGGCAAAAAAGATTGTTATATATATATATATATATATATATATATGCAAATGATAAAACAGCATATGTATGTGATAAAACAGCATATGTATGTGTGTTTGTGCATGTGTAGAGAAATCTGTGAAAAGATGGTTATCAAAATATTCACTATGTTGCCTCTTAGTATGGAGGCATTCTAAAGGATGACAGTTAAATAATAATATTGGTAATCACAATTTAAATCATTTTGTTTTAAAATGGTGGAAACCTGACACAAATATGCTTTCAAATCCACAAAGTAATTTCCAGAAAATGTACAAATAACATCAGAGAAGGAAAGAAACATCATCATATCTAATGAGTATCTTGCTCTCTGGGTTGCAACAGCAGTAGACAGTTCCATTTTGATGGCATTTTCTCCCCTCCTGGCCTCTTAGACAACTTAGCTCCATAGGCAGCAATCGCCCTCCTGCAGGAGGTGTGCTCCACCAGCTCTTCCCCTGCTAATTCATTTTCCCATGGAAAGCACATTGGCCTCACAACTATCTTGGAGTTACAGACCTTAATTCCCCCATCAACCAGACAGGGAGTGGGCAAGGAAGCAGTCAGGATGTGCTTTATCAATGTCCCTGGGGGATGTATTTGTTATTCTTTTTTAAAAAGAGAAAAAGTGGGCAGATAAGTGTAGTGCATTTTCCATTTATCCAATTCCATTTTCTTCTGCACTCATATACCAGTGTTAAAAATGCTTTTTGCACAACAATTTTTTTTTTCTGGCTAAGTTTAATATTTTTTTTTGTAAGCAACCTAGATAGGTTGACATGTTTTTATTTTCTAACATACATAAGCTTCTTATTATTCTAGTCAACCTCATAGGAAGGTTTAAAATCTTAAAACTCAATGACATCTATAATAGTAATAATCATGGCTGAGAAAATAAGGCCTCTTCTAATCCCAAGCGATTGCATAATGTGATAACATTCAGAAAGCAAAAGCTAAAACAACATACTGCTGACAGTTCTACTGTCACATACAGTTGCTGCTGCTGTTGTTAGGTGCTGTCCAGTTGGTCCAACTCAAAACAACCCTATGTACAACATAACCAAACACAGCCCAGTCATCTGCCATCCTCACAATCCTTGCTGTACTTGAGCCCATTAATCCATCTCATTGAGGGCCTTCCCCTTTTTCGCTGACCCTCCACTTTACCAAGCATGATATCCTTCTCCAGAGAATCCTTCTCCCTTCTGACAACATGACCAACATAGGTGAGATGAAGTCTGGCCGTTCTTGCTTCTAATGAGCATTCTGGCTGCACTTCTTCCAGGATAGATTAGTTCTTCTGGTAGTCCATGGTACTTTCAGTATTCTTTGCCAACACCACAACTCAAAAGCATCAACTCTTTCTTCAGTCTTCCTGAGTAATCATTAATGAATAATAAATAATGAATAATGAGTAATGATAACAAATAATCATTATCCAGCTTTCGTATATATGCATATGAGACAATAGATAATACCATGGCTTGGTTAGGCATTGGGAGCTCTGGTAGTGTAGTGCCTAAGGCATTTGACTGCTAACCAGAAGGCTGGTGGTTCAAACCCACCAGCCACTCCTCAGAAGAAAGGTTGGGCAATCTACTTCCATAGTGATACTGCCTCAGAAACCCAAGGAGGGGTTGCTGTGAGTCAGATCCGACTTGACAGCAGTGTTTTTTTTTTTTTTTTTTTGGTTGGGTTGGGCGCACCTTAGTCTTCAAAGTGACATCTTTGCATCTCAACACTTTGACGAAGTCTTTTATAGCAGATTTTCCCAGAGCAACATGACCTCTGATGTCTTGACTGATGCTTCCATTGATATTGATTGTGGATCCACGTAATATGAAATTTTTCACAGGTTGGGGTTGCTATGAGTCCAAAATCAGCTTCATAGCACTCAACAAAAACAACACCCATAGAGGGAGAAAAAAAAGGCATAAGAATGAGGTATTCTGCATAGAAGTCTAGGAAACCTGAGTATCTAGGGGAGAAACCAAATTTGAGAACCATATTCATGAGACAGTCTTGGAATGTTTTCTGCTGTGGAGTAGAATGTTTCATGTGTCATTATCATGGTGGATGCCTGCATGAAACGGTTCTCATTTCTGACTCCTGGCAACCCCATGTGTATCAGAGCAGACTATGCTCCACAAGGTTTTCAAGGCTATGACCTTTCTGAAGCACATCACCCAGCATGTCTTTGGAGATGCCTCTGGGTGGGTTCAACCACTGACCTTTCAACTAGTAATTGAGTGCTTAACCATTTGCTCTACCTAAGAATAGCTCTGGATAAAATATTATTGCAGAATTATCAACCTCTCCCTCCAAGATGAGGCTTAGCAATGTCTCTGGATAAGGAGATATGATCTACTGCTTTAGCTGCTATCCAAATGCTTTATCTTGGGTGGCACTTAACCAATTTGTTTCTTCAATTATAAAATGAAAGAGTTGAATTAGATTACTGTTACTCAAACTTAAGCCAACCTCAGGATCTCCTGGAGTGGTTATTAAAACTCATTTTGTTGGGCCCCACTCCCAGTTTCTAGTTCAGTAGGTCTGGAGTACAGCCCAAGAATTTGCATTTCTAATCAGCTCCCTAGAGATGACAATACTGCTATTGTGGAGACTATACTTTGAGAATCATCAGGTTAGATGAGGTCTACAGTGAGGAGCTCTGGTGGCATTGTGCCTATGGCATTTGACTACTAACCAGAAGGCTGGCTGTTCAAACCACCAGTCACTCCTCAGAAGAAAGATTGGGCAATCTACTTCCAAATGCCTATGGCATTTGACTACTAACCAGAAGGCTGGCTGTTCAAACCACCAGTCACTCCTCAGAAGAAAGATTGGGCAATCTACTTCCATAGAGATACTGCCTCAGAAACCCAAGGAGGGGTGGCTATGAGTTCAACTTAACAGCAGTGAGTTTGGGTTTTTTTTGGAAGGTCTACAGTAGTTGTTCTCAACAAAGGACAATTTTGGCCCCTAAGAGGTCATTTGCCAATGTGACACAGTGCTTAAGTAATTAGGTGTTAACCAAAAAGTCGGTGGTTCAAATCCAACAGCCAGTCAGTAGGAGAAAGATGTGGCACTCTGCTTCCCTGAATATTACAGCCTTGGAAATCCTGTGGGGCAGTTCTACTCTATAGGGTCTTAATAAGTCAGAATCAACTCCAGTGCAGAGTTTGGATTTTTTGGTTTGGAGGTATTTTTGATAGTCAAAATTGGGGGTAAGGGTGTTACTGGCATCTAGTGTGTAGAGGCCAGAGACAATTCTACAATGCCCAGGACATCCCCCCTAAACAAAGAATTATCAGACCCAAAATGTCAGTAATGCCAGGGTTGAGAAACTCTGACCTAAAGATGTTTGAATTTTTGTGACTCTGCTTCAGAGGACCAGTAAGTGCCTTACTCCTAATCAAGCATGCCATGAAAACAAAGTTATTTTCCACTTTTTTTCCCTAGGCCAGAACTTGTCTGATATCAAAAGCAAAAGTTACCAGATGGCTTTTAACTGCTATCCTGTACTCCTTGGTGGGCCAATCCTGCCCCATTTCCCTCAACTGTGCCCTGTCATACTGGAATTCTGTTGTCTCAAGCACAACCAAACAAACAATGGGATTTTTACGTACAGTGAATTCTTGGGGTCTGAAGATGCTCATTACTACTTGAATATTAGACTCTTCAAACCCCAGGCCCACAAAAGATTAATGCTGGGTTGGGAATCTAATATAACCTCTCCCACTATGCATAGAGGAGCATAGTGCCTAAGGCACTTGACTGCTAACCAGAAGGCTGGCGGTTCAAACCCACCGCTCACTCCTCAGAAGGAAGATGGGGCAATCTACTTCCGTAGTAATACTGCTTCGGAAACCCAAGGAGGGGTCGCTATGAGTCAGGTCTGACTCGATGGCACATAACAACAACAACAACAACAACTATGCATAGGGCACTCTTCCCTCTTCCTCTGTTTTCATTGATAAGCAATAGCTTTGACTTGCTTTTCAGTTATAATATTCTTCTCCCTAACGTAAAACTGGAACATATTTCATGATATTAGGTTCTACCATAGCAACAGAAGGCTTTTTAATGCATGCATAAATATTCAAGATTTAATTACTGCAATGTGAAATGTATTGATACTGCTGAGAATTATTGTTGTATGCAAATGGAACAAGCAAACTCTAGTTTTTTATTTGCATACATGGCACTGGAGTAATCCAGCCACATTTCTGGGAAGCAGTTCTTTAGTTATTTGTTAAATTTGTATGTCTATCCTATCCTTCAGGTAACGGTAACCACAGATGGGTTGTTATGAAATGAGTTTTTCAGATGAAGTATTTTAAAGATTTAATGAGTTTACACTTAAACAAGTCATTTCATGATGCTAATAAGATGGTAACACTGCTTCTTCATTGTGTTGTTCATACACCCCATGAAATTCCTCCACAGACCCCTAGAGGATCAGCCTACCATGTTAAGGACTCTTGCTTTAAAGCTACATAGGAGAAGTATCTCAGAAGCTTGGATCTTAGGAGCACCAGAGTTCCCTGCTCTTATAGTCCTCCAGGACAGGCAGAGCAGATGAAGGGACTTCTTAACCTTAAGAAATAAGCATGTGCCATCTACAATTAGAATTTCAATATGTTTGAGATACTTGTTTGTAGGTATACTTCTCAAGACTCTGTCTGCAAGTTATAGAAACTCAACTTAAAAATAACTTAAATAAAAAAGAAGATCTTTTGTCTTACATACCTGGGAAATGGATCTAGAGGCTCAACAATGTCAGGAAGACCCTTTTGCTCTCTTATAATCTCTCTCTCCTTTAGGTTTGGCTTTGTTTTCCTCTTTATTCTGATGTGAAAGTGTCCACCAGAAGCTCCAAAATTTATATCCTCAACAAAGGAGAGTTTCTTTTTCCTAAAAAGCATTCTGGAGCCAGAATGTTGGGTCACATGCTGGAGCCAGAGGTGGATCACACCCAAATAAACCATGTGGCTTGAGAGTGGGGAAGAGAGGATTCCTATGGGGGAGATTGAAAGCTGTTACCAAAAAGACCCAAGTAGATGCTGGTTAGAGGCATAGAACACATGATGTCCACTAGAATGCGCATTGTACGTTGTCCATGTTTCATCCATTGCCACCTCCCCATCCCCGTGCCCCTACTTCATTAAAATAAGTCACATACTTATTTATTACAATAAATTTCTTAATGCCAGTCACAAGATGGATTATTTTCTAATTTTTTTTTGTTTCATTTTTGGAGTGAGATGTAATAATTCTATTTGCTGTGAGGTTTTCAAACATGTTGATTTCTATTTGGCCAAGCTCATGTGGCAACACTGAAAAGGTGATCTACTGTAACTGTGATGACTTGGTGTATAATGACTAT
The DNA here is from genome assembly GCF_000298275.1 of Orycteropus afer afer. Taxonomy (NCBI): domain Eukaryota; kingdom Metazoa; phylum Chordata; class Mammalia; order Tubulidentata; family Orycteropodidae; genus Orycteropus; species Orycteropus afer. The sequence goes on along the minus strand of NW_006921777.1, from coordinate 6,667,432 downwards.
TCTCCCAAGTACATGGTTCCTAGAGGAAATGGCTGTACTTCTTCTTTTGATTTTGAGAAGAATAAAAAAAGCAAATTATGAGGAAAAGTACAACTATCTTCCAAGACTGCTCTACTTAGAATTAGTAATGGTAACATTTTGTCATTTTTGCCCGAAATTTACATAATGTGACTATATAATAAGTTTGCAAACATTCATAATTAAAATCACTCTCTTATTTTATTTTTAAGCCACAATAACGGTATGAGTTTACTTCTTTAAGTATCTTAGACAGAAAAAGGAAGATAGATTAGTATAAAAAATGCTTTTGTATCCACAATTCCAAAAGAAGCAAAACCAATCCCATTGCTGTCGAGTCAGTTTCAACTCATAGTGACCTGCATTAGGTTTCCAAGGCAGTAAATCTTAATAGAAGTAGATTGTCCAGTCTTGTTCCTTGGAGTGGCTGGTGGGTTTGAACCACCAACCTTCTGGTTAGCAATCAGATGCCTTAGGTACTGTGCTTCTAGAGCTCCTTAGCCATAATTCAGTAGGTATAAAACGTTACCAATTAAAAAACCTGTGCAAACCCTAGTTTCATTCTGCTCCTTCCACTAGAGGTGACCACTAGGCTGAATTTATTGTTTATCACCTCCACACATATTTTTGCACTGCTATGTGTATATATATATATATATATATATATATATATATGTGCAGATAATAAATGTCATAAACTATAACATTGAATTAATTATTGTATAATATTGTATAATAATGAGTACAATTAGATATATAATGTTTGTCAATGTATACACATGACGTTTATATAATAATATATAAATCAAATCAAACTCACTGCCATCGAGTCAATTCCGGTTCATAGTGACCACCATTGGATTTTCAAGGTTATACGTCTTTACAGAAGAAGACCACCTCATCTTTCTTCCATGGAGCATGTGGTAGGTTGGAACCACCAACATTTTGGTTAGTAGCCAATTGCCTTAACCACTACACTACCAGAGCTACTTAAAATAGTATATGTTGTTGTTGTTATGTGCCGTTGAGTCGGCCCCGACTCATAGCGACCCCTCCTTGGGTTTCCGAGACAGTATCACTATGGAAGTAGATTGCCCAACCTTCCTTTCTAGGAATGGCTGGTGGGTTTGAACCGCCAGCCTTCTGGTTAGCAGGCAAGTGCCTCAGGCACTACGCTACCAGAGCTGTATATATATATATATATAATATGTAGAAATAACTAATATTGAAACAAGTCTAAGCATTCATTAAAATGAATTTTGATAGGGTGTATCCATGAACCTTTTTCTGAATAGAATTCTTTTACTTTAGTTGTTGCCACTAGAGGGCAATATGGTCACAAATGATGGTTCTAGTAAAGAATTGAAAGAGACGCAAACCACTTTAGCCATCATCTAGTTCAGCTCCATGAAGTTACAGATGAGGAAATAAACATCCAGAAATGTTAACTGCCTGGTGCGAGGTCGTACAGACTGAGGTCTAAAAGATACAAATTCAGCTGTATTTAATTACATGCAGTCTAGATAACTACTCATTAATTCTCTTGGGTTTAAAAATCACTAGGTATAGAATAAAGAGAAGGCTTATTTTTTAATCTTCTTTATTTAACATATTAAGATTCTCGAGATCACAAAACTTATGATAACAATCATTCCCGTTATTAGGTTCTATTATATGCATTATATGCTATGTGTCTTTTCATTTAATCTACCCAGCAAACCTTTCAAACTTATACCAATCAAAACATGAGAGTCAGAATCTTGTCTAAGGATATAATGCTAGAAATTTGCAAAACTGAAATTTGAATCTGATACAGCTTAAAGCTCATTACAGTGATTTTTTTTTTCTTTTTTTGAGGGATAAGTCACCATCTTTAATTATACCAGAACTTTTGCCAGAACTTGGTTGCATCTGGAAATCTTTTACTGTCTTGAGAATTTCACATAGGTGGTTGCCATATGGCATTGGACTATCTTTTTTTTTTTTTTATGCCTCTCCTTCTTTTTCCTCCCAGAGGACTTCTCCTACACCTTTCTCACATAAACACACACAGAGCTCCTGTTCCCCTCTCTAGGTGATCAGCTGTGTGATCTTTGTTAACCTGCCTAGAGCTTCATTTTTTTGCACCTTCTTCATTTCTCAAGTGAGAATACAAGAGAGCTGGTGTGATGATTAATGAGGAAATCTTTATGAATCTCATTTGATTAGTAGAAGACAGGTGTTTAATAACACTGAAGAATCTTCATAATGATAACTAGTCATATATTAGGACAGATAATCAGGTGTATGGCAATCGTGGTTTGGCTGGAGATGTTGCCACAAAAAAGCAAAGTACAAGCAGTCCCTGGATTATGAACAAGATCCATTCCTAAGTGTATCTTTAAGTTAAAGGTGTGTAAATCAAAATAAGTGCATATAGTTTTGTTTAGTTTTGTTTTGTTTTCATTGTAGGGCAAGAAAATCTTGAAGCCTTTTCTATGATTCAGAAGTTGTACATGCAGCAAGTAATGTTGATTGTGATGAAGAATTGGCTGTGAATAGGGGTTGGTTCAGGAGCTTTAGTGGCTCAGTGTTTAAAACATTGGTGTTTAAATCCACCAGCCACTCCCTGGGAGAGAGATGAGGCAATCTGCTTCCATAAAGATTTACAGCCTTGGAAACACTATGAAGCAGTTCTGTTCTGTCCTATAGCTTTGCTTTGAGTTGGAATCAACTTGATGGTAGTAGGTCTGGTTTATGGTTTAGGGGTTGGTTCAATCATTTCAAAGAGACGGCACATTTACATAACAATAAAGGGCAAGTATGAGTCAGATACTCATAACCCAAGGACTGACTGTAATATCAACATGTCTGCAATATCGAGTTAGGAGCAATATCGAGGAGGGTGCAATATCAGGGTACTTCACACAATGCTGCCAGACAACAGCCATAGTGATGGAATACCATTTATCTTATTGAGAAAAATGGTTCTGCTCATTTGGTACACACTGGTACATGGTCATAGTATTTCCAAGGCAGGCAGACAGTCAGACATCCTTAGAAGAATCACCTCATCATTGTGATATATCACCAGTGTTGGATTACCTAATAAGCAAGGTAGACTCAGGCTTACCTGTGTTTATTACTAATCTGTGGTGAACAATTTCACATTTTTTTAACCACATCAAAGATTCTGCTTCTGTGTGGTTGGCATCTGTCTCTCTCTGAACCCAATAGCACCTTCATACAGAATCAAAGCCTCTTTTCAAATTTATAATGCCTGACAGGGGTGGAGTACCCAGGAAACTAGGTAAGCATGGCCTTACTTGTGCTTACTTACTAATCTGTAGTGAAAAATTTCACATGGGTTTTCACCACATCTTGTGAGAAACATGAAATTGTTTACTATATATTAGTTGAGTAAGCACAAGTAAACCTGTGCTTACTTAGCTTGCTGGGTAATCCATCCCTGTATATAGTCTTCAAAGGTAATCACCACTAATGTTCTCCCTCCTTGTACATGCATGCCACTGCTCACATCAAGAGATAGAGTCATTCATTTCTTCTTCCCTCAAAACCAGACTGGCCTCATGATTTGCTTGTTGTTGTTGTTGTTGTTATGTGCCGTCGAGTCAGCCCCGACTCATAGCGACCCCTCCTTGGGTTTCCGAGGCAGTATCACTACGGAAGTAGG
>NW_006921777.1:6649343-6662871 GCF_000298275.1 Orycteropus afer afer | reverse complement strand
GAAGGCAAAGAACAACAACAACAATGTATCAGGTACAGTTCTGGTTACGAAGTATCCACTGCTAAATGAGACAGATAATGTCCCTGATCTCATGGTACTTACATCCTAAGTGAGTAAGACAAATAACAACAACAAAAAGATAATTTCAGCCAGTAGTAATATGTTTGAGAGAGGGGTTAATGTGATAACATTATCACAGTCTTTCCAAGAGTCCTCCCTGACTCATCAGCAATAAACTAATAGGCAGAAAAAAGAAAGAAAATGTATCCTGGAGCTTGCAGTATAGTTTAATTATCTGCAACCTAATCGGCAATTTCTCAGTATACTGTCATGATTCATGGTGCAGGTAGGGTCTTCCTGTGTTGAATTTTTATATCTCTAGCTTAGCTAATGCTGAAACTGATTTGTGAGGTAGATTTTTTTCCTCCCTACTTTTACCAGGTTTGGGGAAGGTAAGGATGGATGTGCTAACTTTGGAGAAATAGGTAGTAGGCTGACCCGTATGCTGTATTTTAACACAGTTCCTGAGATGTGGCCATTATAGTGCTCAAAGAAAATAAACTTGACTTAGAAAGAGATCAAGGAGCTAGATCCTTTCTAGTCTTAAATTTCTTAGACAACGTCAGTTACTCATTTTCGTCTGAAGAAAGGGCATTTTTCATGAGGTAATTCCTCCAAAGGAGGAATCATAAGCATGATTCTCTGTGATATGCCATCAGTCTTTTGTCAAGGCACTTCAACATTCTTTTAAAATCATCAGTGACTTCGTTGAAAGAGAGAGCTTTGATTTGCTTTCTTTGTTTCTTCATCCTCTCATATAATATACCACCAATAATATATGCTTAATAGATACTTGTTGAATATTGGCTAAAGAATCCAATATCTACACTCGAATTCCAGCCCTGCCACCTAGCAGTGGTTTGACCCTGGTCAAGTTATTTATCTTTTCTACATTTCATTTTTTTTTTTTCAATTGTAAAGTAGGAAGAATAATATTCTCCATGATTGGTAGTAATAAAAGTGAAACAAGGTTATATATACATACATACATACATATGTATCAATATCTCTATCTATCTATCTATCTATCTAGATATCTGGCTGAGCATCTATTATAATTTATTAGAATCACCATTCTTGGAAACATAATGACTTAATTTAAATTATTGACTTCAAATTAATTTTGCTGCTGGGTTTTAAGCCAATGATGTAGCAGTTGAAGTTTTCTAGGGGAAAACGGCTAGAAGAACAAAGAATAGGAGCAATAAACTTGACTCATTTTACGACTTTGATTGAAGTTGGATTGTGTAGGGAGCATGTTTTCTGAATCGGTGCCATAGTCCTTCATTTCCACAGAGCAAGGGTATGCCACCAAGGTGGCGGGAGCAGGTAGGGATAGAAAGCAAGAGTGGCATTGAGTCTGCTACAGAGTTTTTATGACTCAGGAGGGAGAGCCTCATTTCTTTCCTTGTTATGAGCTGAGCCCAGAAAGAACTTCTATTTGGAGTAATTTAGAAACTATATTCCAGCTATGAAAAAAAAAAAAAGAAAAATGATTCCATATTTTATTTAAACTTGCCCTCAATTTGTACTTCAGAGATAATAACAATTGAATCCATACCCAATTTTTCTTCTGGAGAGAAACATTTATTTCTACCAAAGCATCTAGGTCTCTCTTGCTTCCAGGCATTAGAGTATGCTGTTCCTGCTGTTTGAGACCCCATCTTCTCTTTTCTTTTCCATCCCATCAGTTGGGTACCTCCTATTTATCCTTCAAGGCGCTCTGGTGGCACAGTGCCTAAGGCATTTGACTGCTAACTAAAAGGTTGGCAGTTCAAACCAACCAGCCACTGGGCAGAAGGAAGAGACATCTACTTCGGTAAAGATTTACTGCCCCGGAAACCCCATAAGATGTCACTATGAGTCCAAATGGACTCCATAACAGTGGATTTGGTTTGGTATTTTTAATTTATCCTTTAGGTCTCTGCCTGGAGTCAAGTCCCCAAATCATTCCTTTGCTACCCCATCCCCAGTGTTGAGTTGGGTGCTTAGGTTCCCCTTATACTCGTTCATCACATTAAAGTTTTTTTTTTTTTTTTTATTAGGTGAATTAAGGCATTTACACACTTTCATAATGGTTCTGTTTATCATCATGGCATATCTGTGAGCAAGAGAAAAATTAGCCATTGTAGAAGAGGGCAGGTTCCTTCCTCTCTTAGCACGGAGCCCCAGGCTGGAGCAAACAGAGAAGTGCTCAGCTGCTGACCAAAAGGTTGGTGATCTGAGCCCACCCAGAGGCGCCTCAGAAAAAAGCCTCCAACCTGCTTCCAAAAGGTCACAGTCATGAAAACCCTATGGAAGAGTTCTACTCTGCACAACATGGGGTGACATGAGTTGGAAGTGACTGCATGACTTTTCTTTTCTTTTCTTAGTACTTCAATTTTGATCTTTCCTTTCCTTCAGCAATTTTCAATCACAATCTGCTTGTTAGGGATTTGTGAATGAATAAAGTCCCATATTGTCAACTACATGGTAAGTCCTCAAGGCTAGGACAGGTCATCTTCTTTTGCTAATATAATGCTATATACAGAGTAACTGCACAGTCAATGTCTATTGGATTAATTAAATGGTATATAAAATGAGAATAATTAACTCATATGCATAGGATACTTCACATGTTTTCCTAAAGAATCTGGCTTCATTCTAGTGTGATTCACATGTAGATCTAATGCTAGAATTTTTTTTTAAGGAACCTGCCCTCTTCTGTAACGGCTAATTTTTCTTTTGCTCACAGATATGCTATGATGATAAAAGGAACCATTATGAAAGTGTATAAATGCCTTAATTCACTTAATTAAAAAAAAATCTAGAAATTTCTGTGATCATGGAAAATTCATTGTAAAGTTTCCTAAAGATGACCCAGGTAGAAATTTTTTTTTGGAAAAAAACAATGGTCTTTAATGAATATAGAGGAAAAAATGATACAAATTAATAGTTTTTGTCATTTTCTTTTGCTGATCACATATTTTTAGAATAAGTGCATAGTACTGATATAGAATTTCCAAAAATTAAAAATGAGATGATTATTATAGAGGATAAGCTTCTTTTGGCAAAAATGTGTAATTGCTGAGCTTTGCCAGGATTTTAAGACAATTAGAACAATAAGCTTAAAATCAAGAGTCATTTATTTTAGACTATAACTCAATAAGAAATAAAGCAATGATACTGAACTTACTGGATGAGTGCTTTAACTGGAAGGAACTATGGCATTTAGGAAGATTCAAAGCTTTTCTCCTTTAACTAGTAGGGTGAGCCTTATTTGCTTTCACCAGTTGCCTCAATTTGGAGTTGGACTCATGGTGACCCTGCGTGTGTCAGAGTGCCACTGTGTTTTAATGGCTGATTTTTGGAAGTAGATCATCAGGCCTTTCATCTGAGGAACCCCTGGGTTGGTTTGAATGAAATGCCATCCTTTCAGCTGACAGCCAAATACACTAACCTTTCGCACCACCCAGGGACTCCTACCTCTCTCAAGGAACACTGCAATAACTGCTCTGATCTTACAAGATCTGTATCATTCTAATTCTGTGGTCTTGTCCTGCAGTGAACATAAGGGCTTATAAATAGATTTAGAAGCAGCAACAATAAGTGATCCCTTTCTGTATGAATTCTTACCTTGAATCACAAATGACTGAGAGATTTCCAACTACTACAATCAAATAATTTGTGCAATTTGAGGGCATTCTCTGCTCTGTAACAACCTACACACCATCTCTGTTTGGAACAAAATGAGACAGAATAAGCTTTGTAAACCTATATATTCTACCAAGTGTTTGTTACAGTAAAAAGCTGAGGCTGCACCCCAGAAATAAGCTGATGAAAACATAAGATAAACAGTCAACTCAAAGATATGGAAAAAAATTAAATAAAGTGTTTTGTTATGGGTATAGGATACAGAGCTGGAGAATATATGAGCTGATTACACATTCCATTCCACCCCCGACTGCTCAATGAAGATTCTTTAGGATTTACTATGACAGGTACTATTATAATCTCTTTAGCCCTCTTAAGAGTATATGTTTGGCTCAATCCCATCCAGTATTTCTGGGTCTGTATCAGATAACCACCATCTTTGCAAATAGTGGAGCATTTTACTGAAAATATTTTTATCTGTCTTCAATCATAGATTCACAAAGAGGAAGGTCTTAGCCTGGGGAAAGTGGGTGATGAGTGAGTCAGGAATGGACTAGGCAAAAAATTCTTCTCTAGTCTACTAATACTGCATTGGCTCTTAATTCAATTTCTACTGATGACCTGAATAATTATGGCTATAGAAATGCTGATGATTAGAGGAAAAAAATGCAGTCTCTGTTAAGTGTTGTTTAGCATTGCTTAACATTTTTGACCATTTAGTCATTCACTCACTAATTTAGTCAATAAAAATATTGTGCCTCCTCTATGCTTAGAATTGCACTGGGCCCTAGAAATACTGCAGTTAATGAGACCGACATAGCGCCTACCTACATTCAAGCTTGCAGGTAGAGGTGAAGGTGGACATCACATAGATAATTACAATCAAGGGTTACAACGTGAAGAGTACATGGTCTTATGGAAACACATTGAAGATTCTTAGTTCTTTCAACTGGTAAAATAGAAAAGGACACCAAGGTGTTCACTATCTGAGTATCCTATTGCAAATCACTTCATTTCCAGACTTCAATTTCAGATGTAAAATAAGAGGGCTTGAACTAAATGAATTCTAAGGCCCCTTCCAGTGATAAGGTGCTACAATTACATTCACATCTCCCCAACACTAATGACATATCCCAGGTCTTTCTCTGCAATAATAACTTGAGAAATTCTCGGGGACTAAGACTGGACAATAGTTCTGTTTCTGATCATCATAAATTGGCAGCTCTGGAGCTTGATTTGGAATCCTAAGATGCTTACTCTACTGAAAATGCCCTGGAAAGAAAACCCATGTGGTACCCCAAAGAGTCTTACTTTCTATTTCCAAAATCCCCCCTTTTTTTGTACATGCACCAAGATAGGTGGGCTTACAGCTCTCTTCTTGTTCACTGTTAGCACCCACATGCCCCCAAGGCACCTCCTCAGAAGGTTATACCCTATCATTTTCTCTGTGAAGCAACCAAGTGGATTAGCAAGAACCCCAATTATTCTTCTTAGACCTGCTATTATCAAAATAAGGGGATGAGTCAGATATGCAAACAGAGATGTAAACATGTCCCTATGTTTTCCGTAGTTTCCAAAGTAAACATGCAAATAATTTCCATACAGGATACTGTAATGTGGTTCACTCAATAACTTTTCCAATGTCATGTTTTCCTGTACTATTGAGGCTGAAAAACAATAATGCTCAATATCCGGCCCCTCTTTCAGCTAGGGGTAGCTATGTGACTCAATTCTGGTTTAAGAGATGCAGAAGGAAGTCACTAGGAGACTAAGTGAACCGCTAGGTGCTTTACTTTCCCATTCTTCTTGCTTGGGATGTGCTTGTGATAGTTGAAACTATAGCAGCCATTACGTGGATGAACGTTATCACTAAGACTGATGGGGCAGAAAAGAATGAACTTAGTTCTTTGATGACATTAATGACATTTTGGAGAAGCTGTTTCAGCCTTGAACTGTCTACATTACATTTGATATACTAAATGTTTATAGGGACCGTAGTGATATCACCTTGGAAACCCAAGGAGGGTTGCTATGAGTCAGATTTGACTCAACAGCAGTGAGTTTGGTTTTTGGTTTGGTATTTTCTCACAGGTGAATACAATCCTCTCTGATAAACTTCTAATAATAATGCTGACTATATATAGAAGAATCATATATAGCAGCTCCAAGGTGCCCTTGGTACATGTAGCTGGAGCCTGAAATGGATTAGACCATGTTTATACTTTTTGATGGTATAAAATTATCTTGATTTTCTCATAGCGATGTGTAAGTAGAAATGCTGATGAAGAAATACAGGAACATCATAACTAGATGTAAATGAAGTTACCAGGACCAACCTGTCTCGACAAGAAAATGAAAATACTTTTTAATTTGTGAAGCTCAGAGTTGTGACTACTCTGAATTCAATGGTAAAATGGTGTGCCCTTTTACAGGGATGGAGTCGGAGACTGAAAATATGAATTTTAAAAAAATTAAAGACTGCCTCAAGTTGCACATTGTGAGACATATTAAAATGTCTCACTCTAGAGAAGATGTTTTTCATATATTTAAATATTTTGGGAATTTGAGAAGCCCTTTGTCTTATTAAACAAGAAGTGTTTTGAAAACATCCTACTCTAAGCTCTAGAGTCAGACTGCTGTGTGTTTGGATAAGTTACGGAACTTTGATAATGCTCAACTTCTTATTTGTAAACAAGGATAATAACAGCAAATATCTCCTAAGATTGTTTATATTGTATACAATTAAGTTTCCAATAAATATATATTAAATTATAACATCATGGTAAAAACTTTCTCTTAAAGTTTTGTTTATATCTCATTTTCGGTTGATATAAACTTTCTTATGCTGTATTTAGGTTCTAACAGTCTTTATGGGTAAGAGGTCATCAGTAATATATTTTATTAGGTAAAATGGGGTAAGTAGACTGGCCTATGCTCCTTGGAGACAAGGTACATTTTTGCCTAGTGTCAAGCATAGTGCCTGACACAGTAGGTGCTTATTAAATAGACAACTGAGTAAACACTATGAAAGGAAGTGAAAGGGGTTCCCATGAGCAGATTTTTTATTATATTGCATTTCTGAGGGGCCAAATATAAGAGCTATTTTAGAGCATAAAGCTCCCAGTGTCTGTGTCCTCATTTCTGAGCTCCCAGAACTTGTTTTTGTCTACAGTATTATTACCATTATGATAAGACTTCCAATTGACTGGGTTTCTTTGTTATTATTCATTTGTTTTTGTTTTCTACAAGTGGGATAGGAGTGGTGTGGGGATTAACATTAAACCATTGAATTATTCATTAAACTTTTACATTTTTAAGGAGGGACAAGGAGAACATAGAACATGAAACAGATTTTGTTTTTCTGCTCATTTTGTGTTTCTGCTGACCCCACAAGTAAAACCTAGGAAGTTTATTAGCAATTGATTAATACTTTTGTCTTCTAAAAAGCAATTCTGTCAACAAGCCTTCTTGGGAATTTCTAGGCTATAATTGACTTGGTGTGCATTCTCCATGAATGCAATAACATCTAGATGAAAATGTAAACTGATAAGCAAAGTGAGCTCAACAAGTGCCCCTATGCATGCTTGTAAAGGGAAAGAATAAAATAATGATTTTTGATTCTGTCCACACTACAGAACAGGAAGAATCAAGAAATTCCTATAGATACTGAAGTATGATTTTCTCAATATCATAAAAGTTGATGTTTGCTATCTTGTTGACATTTGACATTTTCTTAGGCACTCTATCTATTATTGATTGCATTAGTTTTGTTTGGTTGCAAATAACAAACAGAACAACCCACTATATCAGTGGCTTAAACAAGATAGAAGTTCATTTCTTTTTCATGTAAAGAAGTCCAGAGGTAAACAGTCTTAGGATGGTGTGGACATTCTTAAACACTTTATCTCCAAAGTTAGAAAACATATATTTTAAATAGAATTGTGGAAAATATATAAAAAAAAAATCCATGTGTTTGCTTTGGTTTTGATTAAAATTAACTCTAAATCATGGTTCTTAGCTAATTCTAAAATTCACGTTCACCTTTAAATAACAAAGTTTTGCCACAATTTAGAATATTTTCAAAACATAATATAGGCTGTTTTATCAATTTATCAAAGAATATAACAAAGGCTTACATCAATATAAAAACAAAGCAATTTCAAAAATAATACTAACTGTGTGTATGTGTGTGCACATACGTGTACATTCTAGCATCACTGCATTGGAGTAGACAAATATTTTTCTACTTGTAAGTCCTATGATTTTTTTTTTAATAGTATCTATATAGAATCCCTGGCAGCCACTCCTCGGAAGGAAGATTGGGCAATCTACTTCCCTAGAGATACCGCCTCGGAAACCCAAGGAGGGGTCATTTTGAGTTGGATCTACTCCATGGCAGTGAGTTTTTTTTTCTTTTTGTATATAGAGTCCAGTCAACAGACATATTTTCCAGCAACATTATAGATCTATAATATGAAAGTCACCTCCACATTGCCTAAGACATATTTCTTTCCCTTAAAGGCCCCAACTCACTGCCATTCAGTAGATTCTGACTCATGGCAACCCCCACTGGGTCTCCAAGGCTATAAATCTTTATAGAAGCAAACTGCCTCATCTTTCTTCTGCAAAGTGGCTGGTGGGTTTGAACCACTGACCTTTGGGTTAGCAGCCAAATGCCTTAACCACTATATCACTAGAACTCCTTCAAAGGGCCCAGAAACCATAAATACAGAACTCGAAATGCCTATACTATGTTCCAAGTGTTAAGTGCTATCACGGAAGTAAACATGGTGGCAGCAAGTGAGGTGAGTTGGAAGGGGCTTGTAGCTTTGCCAGCTTATGTGAAAGAGAGGAGCTGTAGAAAAGGGGAACTAGCACGGCCTGAGCGTCTTGTGCCCAAAGGCAGAGAATCATTCCCATCACAATTTCTATTCAGTCAGACCATGTCTTTAATCAGCTGTGCCATCAGTTTCTTCAAGGCAATTCTGCCACTCCATAAAAAGAAACTCCTAAATTTGGCTCATGGTGAGTGAATAGGAAAAACCCATCAGTGAACAGCAGCCAGGCACTTCTTTAGCACACATTGAAGGCTACTGGCCTCAGTGCCAAACAAGGGGAAGCTGAATGTGACCAAGGGAGAAAAAAAACACTGAAATATCCATTTTCATGCTCTCTGCATCCTCTTTTAAAAGAAAAATGTAAACCGAAGTCTCTCCAAATATAAACTCCTGTCAGCTCTGTCTTTTATGTTGAATTTGCTGATATCAATAAATCATGTCTGTATCTTTAGATATTTTTAGTAATTCAGTTTATTAGGAAACCAGATTTACTCCAATGCTAATTTTTAGCTTGATCCAGACTGTGTTCTGTATGTATCCTCATCTTCAGAGAAGGATGCAGATGTGGAAACAGGGCTAAAAACCACATTTTATATTCATTCCTTTAAAGATCAGAGTCATTTTCCAAATATAGCCTTAATACTTATGTAGTGTTATGTAATGTGTCCACATTAAGGCAGAAGATGCTTTTTTTTTTTTTTTCCTTAATCAATCTGTTGTTAATATACACAACAGAACATACACCAATCCAACAATTTATACGTGTACAGTTCAGTGGTATCAATTATATTCTTCAAGTTGTGCAACCATTTTCACTCTACTTCTCTGAATTGTTCCTCCCTCAATAACATAAACTCACTGCCCAATAAGTTCCCTATCTAGTCTTTTAAGTTCTTGGTGTCTATTTGATCCTATATAGATAGCTATTAGGGAGCTCTGGTGGCGTAGTGCCTAAGGCATTTGACTGCTAACCAGAAGGCTGTTGGTTCAAACCCACCAGCCACTCCCCGGGAGGAATGTTGGGCAACCTACTTCCACAGTGATACCACCTCGGAAATCCAAGGAGGGGTTGCTATGAGTCGGATCTGACTGGACAGCAGTGAGTTTTTTTTTTTTTTTTTTTTTTGTTATGTACCGTCGAGAACACAATGTTCAAGGCAGACATTCTTTACCGGTTAAGCGAAACTATTGTTTGGTTTTAAGAAGATATCAGGAATATTTTTGGTTTAAGATATAAAGATTGTATCTCAAGGCAATATTTTCAGGAGTTTATCCAGCTTCTATGGATCCAGAAAGTCAGGATTCCACAAGAATTTGAAAGTCTGTTCTGCATTACCTCCTTTTGATCAGGATTATTGTATAGAATCTTTGATCAAAATATTCAGTAATGGTAGTCAGGCACCATCCAATCTTTCTAGTATTATGGCAAAGGGGGAAGTTATTCAGGAAGGCAATTTCATTTCCTTCTCCTATTGCTGGCTCTTCTTTTTCCTCTGCTGCTCCAAGCAAATACAGAACAATTGTAGTAGTTTAAATGACCTCTTTTAAGCTCGTAAGATCCCAGGATCCAGGGAACAAAGTAGGAGGTAAAACAGATGCACTAAACACAGTATTAGACCAATTAACTGGAATGTCTCATGAAGCTATGCCCCTAAACTTCCAAACCAAGGAACCAAATACTATGGGGTGTTTGATTTATATAAGCAGCCTCGGCAGCTAAATATATCTATCACACAACTTTTAAGGCATGTTGTTATTGTTAGGCGCCATGGAGTCAACTCCGACTCATAGCGACCCTATGTACAATAGGACAAAACCAGCCTCACAGTGCCTGAGGCCATCATTTCAGCCCTTGTATCAATTCATCCCATTGATGGCCTTGCCCTTTTTCACTGACCTTCCACTTTACCAAACATGATATCCTTCTCCAGGGAAGTCTGGCCATTCTCACTTCCAAGGAGCATTCTGGCTACACTTCTTCCAGGGCAGATTTGTTAGTTCTTCAGGCACAGTTTTATAAAAAATAAACAACAGAATAATTCTTTTTATGTTGTTGTTAGGTGCCATCGAGTCACCTCCAACTCATAGTGATCCCATGTACAACAGAACGAAACACTCCACAGTCCTGTGCCTCACTCACGATCCCTGCTACACCTGAGCTCTTCGTTGCAGCCACTGTGTCCATCCATCTCATTGAGGGTCTTCTCCTTTTTCACTGACACTCTACTTTACCAAGTATGATATCCTTCTCCAGAGAATGGTCCCTCCTGGCAACATGACCAAAGTAGGTGAGATGAAGTCTGGCCATTCTCACTTCCAAGGAGAATTCTGTCTGCACTTCTTCCAGGATAGATTTATTAGTTCTTTTATCAGTCCATGGTACTCAGTATTCTTCGCCAATACCACAACTCAAAAACATCAACTCTTCCTTGGTCTTCCTTATTCATTGAGCAGCTCTCAGATGCCTGAGAGGTGATTGAAACTACTATGGTCTGGGATAGGTGCACCTTATTCTTCAAGGAGATATCTTTACTCTTCAGAACCTGTAAGAGGCCTTTTGCAGCAGATTTGCCCAATGCAATACGTCGTCTGATGTCTTGACTGCTGCTTCCATTGGTGTTGATTATAGAAGAAAGTAATATGAAGTCTTTGACAACTTCAATCTTTTCTCCATTTATCATGATGCTGTTTATTGGTTCAGTTGGGAGGATTTTTGTTTTCTTTATATTGAGGTGTAATCCATACTACAGACTATAGTCTTCAATCTTCATCAGTAAGTGCTTCAAGTCATCCTCACTTCCAGCAAGCAAAGTTGTGTCATCTGCATATTGCAGGTTGTTAATGAGTCTTCCTCCAATCCTGATGCCATGTTCTTCTCCATATAATCCAGCTTCTCGGATTATTTGCTCAGCATACAGAATGAAAAAGTATGGTGAAAGGATACAACCCTGATGCACTTCCTTCTTGATTTTAAACCATGTAGTACCCCCTTGGGAGCTCTGATGGTGTAGTGCCTAAAACATTTGACTGCTAACCAGAGGGCAGGTGGTTCAAACCCAATAGTCACTCCTCAGAAGGATGGTTGGGCAATCTACTTCTGTAGTGATACCACCTCAGAAACCCAAGGAGGGTTCACTATGAGTCAGATCCTACTTGATGGCAGTGAGTTGAGTATCGCCTTGTTCTGTTCGAATGACAGCCTCCTGGTCTATGTAAAAGTCCCTCAGGAGTACAGTAGAGTGTTCTGGAATTCCCATTCTTCTCTATGTTATCAATAATTTGTTATGATCCACACAATTGAATTTTTCTGCATAGTCAATAAAACATAAGTAAACATTTTTCTAGTATTCTTTGCTTTCAGCCAAGATCCATCTGACATCAGTGATGATATCCCTTGTTCCACATCCTCTCTGAATCCAGCTTGCATTTCTGGAAGTTCTCTCTCAATATATTGCTTCAGTTGTATTTGAATTATCTTCAGTAAGATTTTACTTCCATGCAATAATAATGATATTTTTCAATGATTTCCACATTCTGTGGGATCACCTTTCTTTGGAATGGGTACAAATATGGGTCTCTCCCAGTCAGTTGGCCATGTAGCTGTCTTCCAAATCTCTTGGCATAGACAAGTGAGTGATTCCAGTGCAGCATTCATTTGTCGAAACATCTCAGTAGGTATTCCATCATTCCTAGGCCTTATTATTCACCAATTCCTACAGTGCAGCTTCGACTTCTTCCTTCAGTACCATTGGTTCTTGATCATATACCATCTCCTGAAATGGATGACATCAACGAATACTTTTTGGTACAGTGATTCTCTGTATTCCTTCTATCTTCTTTAGAAGTTTCCTGGATCATTGAATATTCTGCCCATAGAATCTTTCAATATTGCTGTTCTGGTTTCCTAGTGCTGCTCTGACAGAAGTGTACCACAAATGGGATGGCCTTAACAAAGGAAAATAGTTTATTCTCTTACAATTTGGATACTTTAAGTCCAAGTTCAAAGTTCCAGGCTTTAGGGGCTGGATGAAAGCCCCTTAGCCTTGGGCTTCAGCTCTGCTTCCAGCTCCCAGCCCACTAGAGCTAGAGGCTTTCTTGACTCAGACAGCTGCTGGCTTCTGAGGCTGACAAACCCAAGGTCAACAAATAAAAAGGCACAATCAGTCCCAATGTTACCAAACCGTATGGCAGGCCATTAATTCAAGTCCATTGTAAGTCCCAAGGTCAGCAGAGCATGGCAGGCTGATGAACAACAACACAGCTACATGCAGGGTCCAAGCGTGCCATAAGCTGGACACCATTCCCCAAGGCTTCTGCTTGTATCCAGGAAGCAGACCACATCCCTAAGGCAGCTACTCAGCTGCTCACAGTAGATTCCACCATGGAGTTGGTTACCAGTATCATCATAGGGAATACTACATCCAGCTGCTCAGCCACTCAACCAGGCCCAGCCAAGTTGACACAAACTGAATGATCACAATTGCAATCGAGGCTTAATTATTTCTTCAGTTCTTTCAGCTTGAGAAATGCTGAATGTGTTCTTCCCTTTTGGTTTTCTAACTCCAATATTTTGCACATTTCATTATAATAATTGACTTTGTCTTCTCAAGCTGCTCTTTGAAATCTTCTGTTCAGCTCTTTTATCTTGTCATTGCTTTCATTTGTTTTAGCTACTCTCCATTCAAGGGCAAGTTTCAGAGTTTCTTCTGACATCCATTTTGGTCTTTTCTTCCTTTCCTGCTTTATTTATTTATTTATTTATATTGTGATTTGGATGGAAGCTTACAGAGCAAATTCACTTTCCATATAGCAGTCCACATACACTTTGTCTCATGACACTGACTACAACTTACCACAGTGCAACAGCTCCCATCCCACTTCCTCCTGTTGTTGTTGTTGTTATGTACTGTCGAGTCACACCTGACTCATAGTGACCCCTCCTTGGGTTTCCGAGGCAGTATCACTACGGAAGTAGATTGCCCCATCTTCCTTCCGAG
>NW_006921777.1:6646464-6647893 GCF_000298275.1 Orycteropus afer afer | reverse complement strand
GCATCCTCACCAGCATTTGTTATTTTCTGTCTTCTTGAACTTTGCTGTTAGTGCTGGGGCAAGATGGTATCTCATTGTTGTTTTGGTTTGCATCTCTCTAATGGCTAATGATAGTGAGCATTTCTTTGTATGTTTGTTGGCTGCCTGAATATCCTCTTTGGTGAAATGTCTATTCATGTATTCTGCCCATTTTAAATTGGATTATCTGTCTTTTTGTTGTTGAGGTTTTGGAGTTTTCTATAAATTCTAGAGATAAGTCTCTTGTCAGATACGTCATTACCGATTATTTTTTCCCAGTCTGTAGGTTCTCCTTTGACTCTTTTGGGGAAGTCTTTGGCAGCACATAAAAATTTAATTTTTAGAAGGGCCCATTCATCTAGTTTCTCTTCTGCTGTTTGTGCCTTTTGGGTTATGCTTGATCATCTGTTTATGCCATATATTAGGGCCCTTAAAATTGCCCCTAGTTTTTCCATGAGGAAATTTATAGTTTTAGGTTTCACATTTAAGTCTTTGATCCATCTGGAGTTTTTGTGTGTGGTGTAGAGGTACAGATCTTGTTTCATTTTTCTACAAATGGATATCCAGTTTTTCCAGCACCATTTATTAAACAAACATTCTCTTCCCCATTTAATGGATTTCTGGCCTTTGTCAAAGATCAGCTGACTATAGGTTGATGGATCTATTTCCGGGTTCTCAATTCTATTCCATTGGTCTATGTGTCTGTCATTATACCAATACCAGGCAGTTTTGACACTTGTGGCTGTATAATAGATTTTGAGATCTGGCAGTGTGAGACTTCCTATTTTGTTCTTCAATAGTGCTTTGCTTATTCGAAGTCTCTTTCCTTTCCATGTAAAGTTAGTGACTGTTTTTTCCATATCCTTAAAAATCTGTTGATGGGATCTGGATTGGGATTGCACTGAATGTATAGATTGCTTTGGGTAGAATTGACACTTTCACAATGTTCAATCTTCCTATCCATGAGCATGGTATGTTCTTCCATTTATGTAGATATCTTATGGTTTCTTGAAGTAGTAGTCTTTCATAGTTATCTTTGTACAGGTCTTTTGTGTCCCTGGTAAGATTTATTCCCAAGTATTTGCAATCTACTTCTGTAGTGATACTGCCTCAGAAACCCAAGGAGGGGTCGCTATGAGTCGGGTCTAACTCAACGGCACATAACAACAACAACAATTGTAAATGGTATTGATTTTCTTATTTTCTTTTTTTTTCCAGTAATCTCTTTGCTGGTGTAGAGGAATCCAACTGATTTTTGGATGTTGATCTTGTATCCTGCCATGATGCTAAATCTCTCAATTAATTCCAGTAGATTTTTTTTACTGTGTCTCTTGGGTTTTCTAGGTATAGGATCATATCATCAGCAAATAGGGATAGTTTGACTTCTTCCTTACCAATTTGGATGCCTTTG
>NW_006921777.1:6638835-6642829 GCF_000298275.1 Orycteropus afer afer | reverse complement strand
AAAAAAAAAAAAATTGGAACTAGGAACAGGGAAAAGAGAAAAAGCTGAAAACTAGAACCTTTCTAGTCATTGATGTTTGGAATGTCCTTGTTGTTCCTGGCAAGTGGAGCCTATTCTTAAGTCCCTGGAATTTGGTAGAACACTGTTGCTTTAAATATTGAAAATGGTCAAACCACTTGTAAACATTCAAAATGGCTGTGCCTTCCAGACAGGCAAAAGACCACAGCTCAGCGTGCCTACCTCTTCGCTGCTTTCCCTTTTATTTACCAGCCACCAGTGCAGTCCTCCATGCAGCCCCTAGCTAGCAGGGTTGATTTTAAGGTTAATTCTTAGGACCTAACACCACTCAGCAATATCCAAGCTATTTGTGCCGTCATGATCACTGCCAGACCACAGGTCCGTATGTCTCCTTTTTTGGTGTTTTCATGCAAATTCTACTAGTTGGAGTTTAGTCCAGTTCTATATCCTTTCCTTCACAGCTCTGGGCTTCAGGATTATCTCCTGTATCTGTGTTAATTGGTTCCCCTTTTCTTTATTGAAGAGGGTCTGTGCAACCTTTCTGCCTATTCCACCATCTTACCAGAACTCCTCCTTTTCTGTCTTTTAAATGACCTTTTGCTTTCTTCATGGATGATGTTCTTGATGTCATCCCATAATTCCTCTGGCTTTCAGTCATTGATGTTCAATGCATCAAATCTATTCTTTAGATGGTGTCTAAGTTCAGGAAGGATAAGGCCATATTTTGGCTCTTGTGAACTTGTTTTAATTGTCTTCAACTTCAGCTTCAACTTGCATATGAGCAGTTGATGGTCTGTTCCACATCAGCTCCTGGCCTTGTTTTAGCTGAAGATATTGAGCTTTTCCATCACCTCTTGCCACAGCTGTATTCAATCTGATTCCTGGGTACTCCATCTGGCAAAATCCACATGTAAAGTTACCATTTGTGTTGTTGAAAAAAAGGTATTTGCAATGAATAAGTTGTTAGTCTTGCAAAATTCTATCATGTTTTCTCCAGCATTATTTCTATCACCAAGGCCATATTTTCCAACTAACAGTGATTCTTCTTTATTTCCAACTTTTGCATTTCAATCTCTAGTGATAATCAGCACATCCTGATTGCATGTTTGGTCAACTTCAGACTGCAGAAGTTGGTAAAAAAATCTTCAATTTCCACATCTTTGGCTTTGGTGGTTGGTGCATAACTTTGAATAATGGTAGTATTAACTGATCTTCCTAGTAGGTGTATGGATATTATCCTGTCACTGACATCATTGTACTTCAGGATAGATCTTAGTTATGAAATTTTTCTTGTGGTAAAATATATGTAACTCTTACTATTTCAACCTTTTTTTTTTTCTTTTATAATAGCCCGGGTACAGATTTATATATTTCTAAAATGTCATAATACTTGAAAAAATTGAGGAACATAACAAGATTATTAACTAAAGATTTGCCATTCCACATCTGTAATGACATGTACCTAATGAGCAAAGCAAAGGTTTTCTTCAGGAAATAATTCTGAGAACAGTGTAATATATTTCCTATAACAAGCATTCATAGTCTCTAAAACATAAACTATCAAATGTTGTATTGTTGTTTGGTGCCACTGAGTCATCTCTGACTCACAGTGACTCTATGTACAACAAAACAAAACACTGCCTGGTCCTGTGCCAGCCTCATGATCCTTGCTATACCTGAGCCCATCATTGCAGCCACGGTGTCAATCCATTTTAATAGCTCCTGGAAAACAACTATTAAAATGAATCCTTACAGGAAAGGCTTTTGTAGTTGTAGAATATATGTGTGTGTGTGTGTGTTTATTCATATATTTTTACAGCCACCTAGTCCAGTCTTTTTATTTATTTACTTTTCTTGTTTTTTTTTTTTTCCTTCTTCCAAATGAATATGTGTCTATCCTCTAGTTAGTGCTTTACTCTCCCTTCCCCACCCACCCCTAGCAATCAACAAAGCACTTCTTTTTTTGTGAAACCCTTTTCCTGAGTTTTTACAATAGTGGTCTCATACAATATTTGTCCTTTTGTGATTACTAATTTCACTCAGCATAGTGGCCTCTAAGTTCAGCCATGTTATGAGACATTTCACAGATTTGTCATTGTCCTATAATGTGGCATAGTATTCTGTAAAGATTCATAAGCTTGGAAACTCTGTGGGGCAGTTCTGCTCTGTCCTAATAGGGCCACCATGAGTCAGAATCAACTTGACAGTAATGAGGTTCTTTTTTTAATTTTTATTATTTTTTACTCACTATCTGCCGTCTTTTTGAGAGTTCCAGATGGAGATCTGGACTTTATTTCTGGAAACATAGTACTAAAAACAAACAAAACTTTGAAATTCTTGCACAAGGTTCTGGATAAAGCATTTTATCATGCCTCTCATTTTTCTATCAGCCAGTAGGATGCCATAGTTATTATTACTTTTATATATTATTAATATAATATTGTTAATAATAAACAAACCAAAACCAAACGCACTGCCGTCGAGTCGGATCCGACCTACAACAACCCCTCCTTGGGTTTCCGAGGCAGTATCACTACGGAAGTAGATTGCCCAACCTTCCTTCTGAGGAATGGCTGGTGAGTTTGAACCTCCAGCTTTCTGGTTAGCAGTCAAATGCCTTAGACACTACACCATCAGAGCTCCTATTGCTAATAATAGTAGCTAATAAAAGAGTTATGGTAGCTAATAAAAGAGTTAAAAAGCTTGAAGATCATGTTAAGGATGTGAACTTCTTTATTCCACTAAGTTACATCCTTGTAACTACTAACTAAAAAAGTGAGCTAATCTGCAGATGAGATTTCATACAGAAAGAATTAAGAGCATAGTATGCAAACAATGAAGAGATAGCTATATGACTCCTGATGGAGTTCCAGCTCCTGACTGTAGTTTCCAGGACCAAAACAAAAAAGCTCTTCCTGAAGAGAAAGAGATCCCTTTACACCTAAGGAACTAACCAAAAATCCCTGCTATTATGCAAATTGAAAAACAGAAGGCAAATTTTAATTAAAAATATTTATAGCCAGCAGAATACCAGCTGCCAGTTTCTCTCACCACTCATGAATGCATTTTGCAGCTGGTCATAATTCTCATTCTCTCTTATTTCAATCAGCTTAACCAATAATAACAGCTGTTCATTAGACAGGGGGGGGGGTTTATTAGCATCCACACGATATGTAGTAGTTAAAAAATCTTCAATATAAATATTTTCTAAGAAAACCACACTTTAGTTTGATGGATCATTGCCTATAGGACCTTTATTTCTTTAAATAAGTAAAACATTTCTTTGACCTCAAAGGTATCTCCATCTTCCATATGTCTCAAACATTATGAATTTCCAA
This sequence comes from Orycteropus afer afer, assembly GCF_000298275.1. Taxonomy (NCBI): domain Eukaryota; kingdom Metazoa; phylum Chordata; class Mammalia; order Tubulidentata; family Orycteropodidae; genus Orycteropus; species Orycteropus afer. The sequence continues at coordinate 6,639,473 of NW_006921777.1, read as the reverse complement.
ATCTGCTCATTCAAAATAGGAACATTTTAGACGGCATTAAACAAAACTAGGAAAAAAATAACAGGAAGGGGATTTGAGAGGAAGTGACAAGTATATACAAGGATGAATTTGATGCAATGTGGTCTTTATTAAAACATCATGTTCTTAGAAACATTAGCAATCTCATTCACAAATGCAAAACACCATGGAAGCCAAGACCAAATCACAATTGTTTTGTTTTGTTTACTGAGTTGTCAGTGTTTCTTCAGTAAGACACAATGTTCTAGGGAGTGAAAAATAGACAAAAATTCAATGAAATGAATTGAATATATTGTAATAAAGAATTTAGCAAATTTATCACATGTATTAAGAGAGGAAATGGATGAAAAGTATCCATAGGAAAACCAGTTGTTCAGAGCTTGTTGGGTGAAGGTAACTTTGTCCCTGTTATATATTTATATGGAATAAAACAGATCTTACTACTAAGGCTGAATAATGGAAGAAAAAAAATGTTTTCTTCAAGAAAAAAAAAAAAGTTGCAAAAGCAGATCCTAAGAGAATTAATGATCCTGCTGGAATGGGAGGACAGTAAGAAGAGGGTCAATGAAACTGTGCTTTCATCAAAAACCAACCAACCAACCAACCCACTGCCACCTTGT
>NW_006921777.1:6629510-6638398 GCF_000298275.1 Orycteropus afer afer | reverse complement strand
AAAAAAAAAAAAAAAAAAAAAAAACCAAAGGGCAAATTAAAGTAGCTTTCTTTTCTTTGATATTTGGGTATGATGGTTCTGAACAATACTTTTTTAAACAAAAATAAATTGGCTCTGAAATCATATGTAAAGACTAGCGAGAGCAGGCCAGAAGCAGGAGACTGGGAAGCAAACAACCTGAGTCTGAGTCAGAGATTTCTTAATGGCTATTCTTTTAACAGAAGGAGATCTGGTGATGCTGTGGTTAAGGCATTCAGTTGCTAACCAAAAAGGTTAGCGGTTCAAATCCGCCAGGCATTCCCTGGGAGACATAAGGCAGTCTGCTTCTGTAAAGATTTACAGCCTTGGAAACCCCATGGGGCAGTTTTACTCTGTCCTATAGGGTTACCTTGAAAACCCTATGGAGAAATTCTGCTCTGTCCTATTGGGTCACTATGAGTCGGAATTGATTCCTCCGCAATGGGTTTGGTTTGGGGTTTGGCTCTTCTAACAGCACAAAGATCTGCCTCAAGTTTTGAAACAGTCATCTGCAAGATGATCCGATTCAATTTGTAGCCAAGGGTTTTTTTCTTTACCAGACTATTTGAGGGGACAGGAAACAGAGTGGCTTCACTCTTTCCTTTATAAGTAAAATGAAGAGGTTCTAATGACTTTGAGGGACTCTTCCTGCTCTGATTTTCTTCTAAAATTTTGAGCTCCTTCATTTGAGTTGCTTTACTAAATTTACATGGCAAGCACAGAAATAGTAACTCAGCCGGTAAGCCCAATTTATTTTTAAGTGGGCCAGAGACTTAATTTAAAAATAGAAGATAATTGGCAGGAAATATTGGGAGGGAGCCAGGGCCATTCATAAAGAGAGGAGCATCTGAAGTTTTTTATAGGTGCAAGTAGAAAAACAAAATTAAGGGAAATGAGACAGAGGGAGAATTTGCAACACTGGGGACGTTTTTGGTATTTCATTTATATGCTTAAAATAACTGACTTGTTTGAAGCAATTTGATTTAATCTATTTCAGTGCAAAGCAAAAAATACAAATACGGAGTTTTGAGATGGGAACTTAATAAGCAGAAATGTTAACAACAGAATCCTTTATCCTTTGTATTACATTTGACTGGGCATCTCCATTGAGACTACTTACTGGCTGCTGTGTTATCCTCATGTTTATAAAAGGACATGCTCATGATTCTCTAATCAGATAAGAACGGAATAATTAATGTCTGCAAAGTACAAGTGGTTATCCCTGCTCTCATTCTATAAACACCCGGGGGATTATCAGCTAAAGATGCTCTCAATCTGCTATGAAAAAATTCCATATAGGAAGCAGTTGAATGTTGATTATACCAAATTCTGTTTCCTACACTCTCTTCCACAAGCTGTATAATAGCTTAAGTAAAATTTTAAGACCAAGATATGCTTCTTGACTCATGAAGTTGTGAAGAAACCTTATTACATGGAGTGAAGAGACATATGATTGAAGCTTAAAAATATGGATCCCCCGTTATAACACTTAGAGCTCTGGTGCTGTGGTGTCTAAGACATGTGACTGCTAACCAGAAGGCTGGTGGGTTTGAACCACCAGCCACTTCTCGGAAGGAAGGTTGGGCAGTCGACTTCCGTAGTGATACCACCTCGGAAAACCAAAGAGGGATTACTATGAATTGAATCTGACTCCACGGCAGTGGGTTTGGTTGGTTTTAGTCATAACATTAAAGTTGTACAACATAAAAGATCAGTTTTCTTTCTATTTTTTTTACACTTTTTTTTTAAATCAAGTTGGATCTGCAGACTGTGTCTGTTTTATATCCATTACTTTTATCCTTTAACTGCAATTTTATGGAGTTCTGGTGGGGCAGTGGTTAAGACATTTAGCTGCTAAAATAGGACTGGTAGTTTGAACCCGCCAGCTTCCTTGTGGGAGAAGATGAGGGAGTCAATTTCTATAAAGATTTACAGCCTTGGAAACCCTGTGGGGCATTTCTACTCTGTCAATAGGAGTCAGAGTTGACGTGGGTTGGGTTTTATCTTTGGCATAGTTTTAGAACCACACTTTAAAATAGGTGCTCAAAGCACTTCTATAATGATTATTTTAATTGTGCAGTAGATAGAAAGAGGAAAAGAAAAACGGGATAGTTAGAAAGAAAATTTCAAATCATTCCTTTGTTTTCCTTTCTTATTTTTAATTCTTCTTCTGGCTCACTCTGGGTTGGAGGTAAGGAGAATGGCTAGAAGGGGAAAGAATTCTTAGTACCTTAAATTGAACAGAATCTGGGGGGCCTGAAACGTGAATCAGCTAGAAAGGAAGAGAATGGATGTAACCAAATGTGAGTGGACGAACATTCATTAACTTTCTTTCCTATTTCCACCCCCGTTGTCTATAATCCAGTGTGAGAAACTGAGTAGAAAAAAAAATCTGTAATTTAAATTTTCCTATTTAGTACAGATATATTCTCATATACATTCAAATGAAAACTGAGAAAAGTTTTAATTTCAAAAGGGCTCTGAGTAAATTAAAGATATGTCCAATTATTTATACAAAGAATCAATTGAGTAGACATAAAATTACAAATTGACTTCTCAATCTTGGTCTTAGATTTGTTTTCACATAAATTATTCTTTATGAAATTTTGTATCAACAAAATGCAGCTTTTACTCGCTAGTAGAAAAAATATCAAGCTTCATGTAATTACATGAGGTATTTAGTGACCTCAAAATATTTTTATATACTGAACAGCTAGAGATTCATTTATATATATATACATATTTAATAAAAACCAGATATTTCTGGAACATTGGACTCCAAGATGGCAATTTTTCTTTCAAATCTATGAAACGGTAAAGAAAGGAAAAAAGGGCTGGGAGGAAAACATTAGCTCACCACAGAGACATAGTGATTCCAATAATTACTTGAGTGTTCACCGTTTGCCTAGCATGCAAGGCACTGAGTGATAGGGAGACAAATTATAGAAAATTAAAACTTCCAAGGAGTTTAAAGTCTATGTGGTGTAATAAATATATTCACACAGATCGGCTGAAAAAAACAATGCAACAATGAGAAGTATTGCTCATAAGCGTTTTGGAAATTCAAAGGTTAGGGAAACCAAGGGTGAACCCTTTATAAAGGCACAAGAAGCCTGCCAACAAGTCTTGAGAAAAGAAGAGTAAACATGACTCAAATGATTATCACTACTTTGCTACATGGAAAATTGGAGAGGATGACATTTTGGGTGAAGAAAAGAGGAATTTCATGAGCATAGTTAAACCAGAGGATAGTAGGTACTTGGCTTGGCTGGAGTAGGTATTTGGGCTGGATGATAATAGTAAATAAGGAAAATAGGGGTGTCCAGGTATTTTGGAGGACTTTGAAGGTCAGAAAGAGGATTCCAGGGAAAATAAAGTCTAAAACTTGTTTTTGTTGGTAGCGGGCAGCTGCTAATGAGAAAAAAGATGTCTGGAAACATCAGATCATTGAATTAGAGGACAAAATGTTTTTACTCAGACAAAATTAAGGAAATGAATTTCTCTAAAGAAAGTTGGTTTTCTGAGTTTATTCCCTTGCATATATGGAGGCTCTTTAATAATCAGTTGACTTGGACTTATTTAATCAATAAATGTTTATTGGATATCATAGTAAATTGTTGTTGTTGTTGTTGTTATGTGCCGTGGAGTCGGCCCCGACTCATAGCGACCCCTCCTTGGGTTTCCGAGGCAGTATCACTACGGAAGTAGGATTGCCCAACCTTCCTTCCGAGGAGTGGCTGGTTAGCAGGTATTAAAAATCTACCATATGCCAGACTCTCTCATATATATCTCACCACAGCCCATGGTATGTTAGCACATCCGTGTTATGCTAATTTTACAGATGGCGAACTGATTACAGCCCCAAGGTCACAGCACTTGAGTGATTAGTGGGACTCAAGTCTCCAAATATAAACCCCATTCTCTTTCTACTGTTTCCCTCTAGTCTCAATCTGTTTCAGGCACTGAGCTGATCAATTATTTTTAAAACAAAGCAACATTTATGCACCGTTATTAATGTTTTTATTAAAAGACATACTGCCATATAGTTGGAGATAAATGCTAATAATTTTAGAAGTTTTAAAAATTACTGAAAATCAAGAATAGGAAAACATTCAAGGACGTAGCATAGAGCCAATGAGAAATAAAAATGTTTGATAAAAGGACACCTATTTAAAAGCTTATTAAAGTAGTATGTTTCACAGAAATTAAATTTTCACTAAAAATGGAAATATTGATTTTTGACATATTTTGTATTATAATTAAAGAATTTTACTGCAAAGTTAGTATATTTGACTCATTCTTAAAAGGAGAGTCCTACATAGCATAAAAAGCTGATCATAATACATTTTTATGTGTTCTCCCATAAAATGAATCCATTCGTCTATGTGTGGAATTGGTACCTGGATGGTGCAAATGGTTTGTGCTCAACTACTACCTTAAAGATTGTTGGTACCAAGGAAGAAAGGCCTGGGGATCTGTTTCCATAATGATTCCAGCCAAGGATGATTACAGCGGTTCTACGCTGCGACATATGGGATCACTGTGGGCCAGAATAGACTCGGCAGCAGGAGGTTCAGTTCTGGGTACATACTTCATTCTTTCAACAAATACTAACATGTGCCTGATATGTGAAGACAGATGTTGTACTGGAGTCTGATGGAAAATAGATTTTTATTTAGTGTGTATAGGACTCAAACAAATAATATCAAGAAATGAAACACATTTGATACCAGACAATTGGAAGTGGTTCCATTTAGGTTGGATGTACATAGATACCTTTTCATTTTGAAAACAAGTTTCAAATGTGCCATTGAAGTTAATGGTTAACTTTTGGGGAAAAAAAACAACAACAAAAACTGATGTGTATATTTAGATAGTTAGAGATAGGTGGGTGCTGGTTATAGTTTAATAACTGGCTTTCTGGGAGAAAAAAATCTCAAAGTGTAGCATTTGCAAGTTTCTGTGGGGCAAATGCTCCCACCAAAGGGTATATTTCAAACTGCTAAAGAGATGAAATTTTGTCTCATGTACTTTGGTCATGTTGTCCAAAAGCACCAGACCCTAGAGAAGGCTATATCATGCTAAAACAGAGTTCAGCCAAAAAAGAGGAAGACCCTCAACAAGATGGATTGACAGTGGCTGTGACAATGGGCTCAAGCTTAGTAAAGATTGTGGGGATGGAACAGGATCAGGCATTGTTCTGTTTTGTTGCACATAAGTTCGCTATGAGTTGGAGCCTACTGGGTGGCACCTAACAACAGTAACAACAAAGGGATGTTGTTGAATATAAAGTTAGGAAGAGATGAACAATAGCATACCATTATGTTGTATTTTCACCATACAGATATGAGACATAAGTTCAGGAGCATAGATAATAGTAAAATAATTAGGAAGTGAAGAGTTTTGAGCAGTTATCAATTTTGTTTTGAATGTAATTTATTTAATTGTATGTTTATTTTAATTTTTTAAATATTGGCTGTATTTAACAAAAACCCAAAACTAGTTGCTGTAGAGCTGATTCTGATGCATGGTGACCCCATGTATACAGTGTAGAACTTTGCTTCTTAGGGTTTTCAATGATTGAACGTGATTGGAAGTGGTTCATTTAGGTTGGATGTACGTAAATATCTTTTGGAAGTAGATCTCTGGGCCTTTCTCCCAAGGTACCTCTCAGGTGAGTGGAACAACCAACCTTCAGGTTTGTAGCTGAGTGTGTTAACCATGGGCACCACCTATGAGTTCCTGTATTTTACAGCTGCTTAGCAAATTCCTAAAAATTTACTGATTTGCTTTGGTGAGGAGGATGAGCTGGCTGCAGCTTACTACTGGGAGGCTAGGAAAAAGAAAACAGGCTTAAATAAAAGTCAGGAGAATACTGAGGCTAGCCAAAGCCAAAAACTTTTACCTTATGTTCATCATCTATGTGAGAATACTGAATCAATTAGAAATTTATTAGTATTTATTATTAATATAGTTAATATTTACTGCCAAGCTTCTTTTTATGTCTAATTTCTTATTGATTCCTTATGACATTGTGCCGCTTTTATCCCGTGTTAACAGATTATGAAATATCCACATAGAAGGAAAACAACTTTTCCAATGGGAGAGCCAGGGATTGAGTCCAGTTTTGTTTGACTCAAAAGCCCATGCTCTTAAAAAAGTATATACCCTCCTTGCATGTTACATAGTGCCTGGGGTCTTAAAAGCCTTGCAAGCATGCATGTTGTTGTTGTTGTTTGCCGTCGAGTCGGCCCCGACTCATAGCGACCCCTCCTTGGGTTTCCGAGGCAGTATCACTACATGTAAGGTACATCAATTGTTCCCTATTTGCCTAGAGAAGCAGAGGAAGAAGGAGACTCAGGAATAGGAGGATAATATGGAATGTGTGGCTAATTGTCTCTGTAAACAACTGCCTCCCTTGCCATGAGACCAGAAAAACTGAACAGTGCCTAACTACCACTAATGAACATTTTGATCACATGTTCTATAGGAGAATCCTAATTAAATGGGAAAAACTGTAGAACAGAATTTCAAGTTCCCATGGAATCTAGACTTTCCAGAGCCACAGAGGCTGGATAGACCTCTGAAACTAATGATCTAAGACAATCTAAGGAGCTCTGCTGGCATAGTGCCTAAGGCAGTTGACTGCTAACCAGAAGGCTGGTGGTTCAAACCCACCACCCACTCCTCAGAAGGAAGATAGGGCAATCTACTCCATAGAAATACTACCTCAGAAATCCAAAGAGGGGTCTCTATGAGTTGGAACCAACTCAATGGCAATGAGTGTTTTTTTTTTTTTTTTAAGACGATCTTTAAATCTTAAATATTAAACCAAAAATATCCCCTGAATTCTTCTTAAAACCAAACAATAGTTTAGCTTAACTAGTAAAAAATGTCTTCCCCGAGTATGGTGCTCTTTTAAAAACTATGTATATGGGATCAAATTCACAACAGCAATTCCAAAGATTGATAGAAAATTTAGGGGGCAGTGAGTTTATGCTAATGGAGGAGGAAAAATTCAGAAAAGGAGGTTGAGAATGGTTACATACTTAAGTATGTAATAATGTCATTATTTGTACATGTAGAAATTGTTTAATTGGTGTATGTTCTGCTGTTTATATTTTCAACAACAACAATAAACTAAATTATAAAAATGAAAAAGAAGTATATACCATCCCCAAGAGCATACCTGCAACCATCCATGCCACTCATAGTTCTGATTCCAAAGAGCAGTGGATTTGCTTCTCCATCAAACAAGCCAAGCTCACAGCCATCAAGTTGATTCCAACTCATAATGACCCCCATTAGATTTCCAAGGCTATAAATCTTTATGGAAGCAGACTGCTTCATTGTTCTTCTGTGGAGCAGCTGGTGGGTTTGAACCACTCACCGTTTGGTTAGCTGCCTGCTTCTGCATCAGCAAAGTCTAAATTAGCAAATATTATGTGGAGTAAGTACATTACAACCATCTTTAGAGGAATTTCTTCACCTGATTCTCCTCTATCTCAATTCCAGGAAAGTGTGGCCAGGTTACATTGTTTACTTTCCATGCACTTATTTTCATCTGGGCTTTACAATTTCTGCAAAAAATAAATACAATAAATGCATTTTTTTCTTTTCTGCAGTTTCCTAGATTTTTAACAATTATTCTGGGAATGTGGGGGCTCAGTTCTGGTTCTGCTTCTCAGAGTGATTAGTTAGATTTAATTCCATGCTGTCTTCTCCACCATCTTTTCCCTTCCCCCAATGACTAATAACTCATCTACAAAGTCCAAACAAATGGCAATGGTACCTTTTTTTTTATTTTTGGAAGTTTTCCCCAGCCAAAATGCATAGAACCTCTTCACAGAAAGCAGCTCAGAAATTCCAGGCCAGGATTCCTGCCCTTCACAGCCACACTTGATATGGCTAGATGGCCCGTTGACTGATATCCAGGGTGGCATCATGCCAGCTCACAGATTGTCAAGCTATTTGAATGAAGAATCAGCCCTGGACAGTGATAAATATAGACGAACAGCCTGCAAAACAACCCTTTGAGGGGCCATATCTTCTTCAGGAAGTACCTTGTGCCAGCACTAAACATTAACACCACATGTCTTTTTCTACACTTGACATCTGTGGACACTTAGAGTGTGTGAAAAAAGGAGGAACAGAATGAGAGTGGAAAGGAAGACAAGAGAGTTTATAGGTAAGGCTAGCAAACCAGAGGATGGATTATAGCTGAGGCCCAGGAGTTCTCATTGACTATTAACTATGCAAGACTATCTACAGGCACCTTACACCAAGGCCAGTGTTTAGTACAGACCAACTGAAGGAAGAGATCAGGCACAGGAATGTCATCTTTTTAACTATGCCATTGGAAAAAAAATAAAATAAAAATAATAAAGAAAATCAGTTGGCATCAAGTTGATTCTGACCCATAGTGACCACACGTAGAAGTGCTCCATTGGGTGTTCAAGGCTTTTGGAAGCAGGTCACCAGACTTTTCTTTCAAACTGTCTTTGAGTGTGTTTGAACTGCCAACCTTTCTGTTAGTCAAGCATTGAACTTATTGTGCCACCTAGGGACTCCGATAGACTCCCCCTAAGGCTGCATCACTCAATATGCTATACAACCACCAGGTAAACCTCAGGATAGGAACTAGCTCCTTTCCAAGACACAGACACGAAGAACTGAGTTAAAATATGTCATGAACCCAGACCACTGGAGTCCTGAGGGGGTGACAAAACACGGCTGTTCAGACAGCTCCAGACAGGCTTGACATAGCTTTAATAAATTCATCAGTGAAATGAAGATGTCTAATAGTCTAAATATGTGTGTGAGCATGGGAGGACTTCAGGTTTAGGATTCATGGGACTGAAACTCTGCAC
>NW_006921777.1:6621216-6622685 GCF_000298275.1 Orycteropus afer afer | reverse complement strand
ATCTTCTGTGTCTGTGTTAATTGGTTTCCCTTTTCTTTGTTGAAGAGGGTCTTTGCAATCCTTCTGCCTAGTCCGCCATCTTGCCAGAAGCCCTCTTGAGTGGGTTCAAACCTCCAATGTTTCAGTACCAGTCAAACATGTTAACTGATTGCTCCACCCAAGAACTTCTCTGTTCCATTAGTACTTGGTTTACTACTTAGTTTATCAATGGGCCCATTGCATCCTAGTTGTTTATTTTTATCAATCTCCAGTTTGCTGAAGGCTTCTTGAGGATAGGAACCCTTTCCAATTATGTTTCCTAGCATTTAGCAGAGCAGTCCCTGGGTAGTGCAAATGGAGCAGTTCTACTCTGCACACAAGGCATTACTATTAGTCTAAATTGACTTGATAGCAACAGTAACAAATGAAATAGCAGTTAGCATGATGCGTGGTACATAATAAAGTATGTTCAATGAATGTTTGAGGAATGGGTGGATGGAAGGATAGATGAATGCAGAAAATTATTGCTATGAGACAATATAAATAGACAAAAGGAGTTTACAACATATGAGGACATATATCCAAAAAAAAAAAAAAAATTAAAAAATTAAAGTCACTGCCATCGAGTCAATTGTGACTCAGCGACCCCTCCTTGGGTTTCCAAGGTGGTATCTCTATGGAAGTAGGTTGTTCAAGTTTCCTTCCGAGGAGTGGCTGGTGTTTGAACTGCCAGTCTTCTGGTTAGCAGTCAAGTGCCTTAGGCATTACACTACCAGAGATCCTGAGGACATATCTAACCTGATCAATTTTCCATTTTCTCTTTAGCTCTGGGGAAAAATGTCAGGTGTTTTGATTGTGAGTATTCTGTATAGTGTACAGTCATAGCAAACTCAGAGAGACTTGAGTTGAGAACACTGTATGAGGATTATTGTTCTTATAGAACTTTGTTAATATCTCTATTTATTTCAATGGATTTTTGTTTGTGTATGTATTGAGAATTTGGAGTATTCATCTACATATCCTCTTCTCGTCACAATCCCATGAGCTACATAGGGTCAGGATTATGGATTATCACCATGAGGAAGCTGGCTCACTCAAGGCTACTCAGATAGTTTTTAGGAGAGATAAGATTGGAAATGATTTTCTTATTCTTGGTGTTTCTGTTGTGTGGAGCTGTCACTAATTTTAGCATTGCAGTAATCAAAGCTTCTCTGCTACTGAGAGACTCAAACTTCCATTGGATTCTGTGACCTGAAGACCCTGTGGTCCAATTCAAAGCTGCCACAATCAAACACATACTATGTCAGTTCTGCTTAACTTCCTGACACCTAAGGCCTGGAGCTTAACTACTAAAAATTTCTCCCTCAAACCAACTACATACTTTGAGTGATCCAGTGAAAAATAAAAAATTGCAATCCTGGTTTAAAATTTGTTAAGAACTTCAAAAAGATAATCATACAGTATATATATATATATATATATATATATAT
>NW_006921777.1:6617989-6621116 GCF_000298275.1 Orycteropus afer afer | reverse complement strand
ATCTTTAAATCTTAAATATTAAACCAAAAATATCCCCTGAATTCTTCTTAAAACCAAACAATAGTTTAGCTTAACTAGTAAAAAATGTCTTCCCCGAGTATGGTGCTCTTTTAAAAACTATGTATATGGGATCAAATTCACAACAGCAATTCCAAAGATTGATAGAAAATTTAGGGGGCAGTGAGTTTATGCTAATGGAGGAGGAAAAATTCAGAAAAGGAGGTTGAGAATGGTTACATACTTAAGTATGTAATAATGTCATTATTTGTACATGTAGAAATTGTTTAATTGGTGTATGTTCTGCTGTTTATATTTTCAACAACAACAATAAACTAAATTATAAAAATGAAAAAGAAGTATATACCATCCCCAAGAGCATACCTGCAACCATCCATGCCACTCATAGTTCTGATTCCAAAGAGCAGTGGATTTGCTTCTCCATCAAACAAGCCAAGCTCACAGCCATCAAGTTGATTCCAACTCATAATGACCCCCATTAGATTTCCAAGGCTATAAATCTTTATGGAAGCAGACTGCTTCATTGTTCTTCTGTGGAGCAGCTGGTGGGTTTGAACCACTCACCGTTTGGTTAGCTGCCTGCTTCTGCATCAGCAAAGTCTAAATTAGCAAATATTATGTGGAGTAAGTACATTACAACCATCTTTAGAGGAATTTCTTCACCTGATTCTCCTCTATCTCAATTCCAGGAAAGTGTGGCCAGGTTACATTGTTTACTTTCCATGCACTTATTTTCATCTGGGCTTTACAATTTCTGCAAAAAATAAATACAATAAATGCATTTTTTTCTTTTCTGCAGTTTCCTAGATTTTTAACAATTATTCTGGGAATGTGGGGGCTCAGTTCTGGTTCTGCTTCTCAGAGTGATTAGTTAGATTTAATTCCATGCTGTCTTCTCCACCATCTTTTCCCTTCCCCCAATGACTAATAACTCATCTACAAAGTCCAAACAAATGGCAATGGTACCTTTTTTTTTATTTTTGGAAGTTTTCCCCAGCCAAAATGCATAGAACCTCTTCACAGAAAGCAGCTCAGAAATTCCAGGCCAGGATTCCTGCCCTTCACAGCCACACTTGATATGGCTAGATGGCCCGTTGACTGATATCCAGGGTGGCATCATGCCAGCTCACAGATTGTCAAGCTATTTGAATGAAGAATCAGCCCTGGACAGTGATAAATATAGACGAACAGCCTGCAAAACAACCCTTTGAGGGGCCATATCTTCTTCAGGAAGTACCTTGTGCCAGCACTAAACATTAACACCACATGTCTTTTTCTACACTTGACATCTGTGGACACTTAGAGTGTGTGAAAAAAGGAGGAACAGAATGAGAGTGGAAAGGAAGACAAGAGAGTTTATAGGTAAGGCTAGCAAACCAGAGGATGGATTATAGCTGAGGCCCAGGAGTTCTCATTGACTATTAACTATGCAAGACTATCTACAGGCACCTTACACCAAGGCCAGTGTTTAGTACAGACCAACTGAAGGAAGAGATCAGGCACAGGAATGTCATCTTTTTAACTATGCCATTGGAAAAAAAATAAAATAAAAATAATAAAGAAAATCAGTTGGCATCAAGTTGATTCTGACCCATAGTGACCACACGTAGAAGTGCTCCATTGGGTGTTCAAGGCTTTTGGAAGCAGGTCACCAGACTTTTCTTTCAAACTGTCTTTGAGTGTGTTTGAACTGCCAACCTTTCTGTTAGTCAAGCATTGAACTTATTGTGCCACCTAGGGACTCCGATAGACTCCCCCTAAGGCTGCATCACTCAATATGCTATACAACCACCAGGTAAACCTCAGGATAGGAACTAGCTCCTTTCCAAGACACAGACACGAAGAACTGAGTTAAAATATGTCATGAACCCAGACCACTGGAGTCCTGAGGGGGTGACAAAACACGGCTGTTCAGACAGCTCCAGACAGGCTTGACATAGCTTTAATAAATTCATCAGTGAAATGAAGATGTCTAATAGTCTAAATATGTGTGTGAGCATGGGAGGACTTCAGGTTTAGGATTCATGGGACTGAAACTCTGCACTGTGGCTAATTTAAGGCTCAAGAAGGTTGACAGCTGGCCAAATATCATTTTACAGATAATCCTCAATTTCCTCATCTGTAAACTGAGAATAATAATAAAAAAAAAACCTCACAATGTTGTTATGAGGCTCAAATTAGATAATTAATGCAAAGCACCTTGTAAACAGTAAAGTTCCTACAAATGTATTGTTGGATTTTTATGGATCAGCTCATTCCTTCATAAAAATAATTTACAACACTAATCCCCGTAGTATCACCACCACAGTTGCAGTCAAGTCGATTCTGATTTATGACAACTCCATGTGTGTCAGAGTAGCACTGTGCTCCATAGATAACTTAAAAATAATATAGAAAATATGCTATATTAGTCGTGATTCTAACATTTTGATAATATCCTTTTTAAACTGGTAAAGTTTTAAAAGCAGTCATCATGGGATATCATATCTCCAGGCTGACAAGCAAGTCATTAAACTTTTTAAAAGTTATCTTGTTGAGTTTTCCTTTAGAATCTGTACAGAAATTGAAGAAAAAAAGTTAGTCTCAAGAATGACTGCTCATTGGTGACCCAAAATAGTATCTATTTTCTTCACCTGGCATACTCTGCATGACTGGCTCAGATACTAAATCAAGTTCACTTTCAATGGAAAATATTGGTATCATGTTTCATGGTCACAATTGCACTTGAACTTCTATGTAATTTTTTAGAGTAAGTGGAGAAAAAAAAAAAAAAAAGCTAATATGCCTGGTTTGTCAAGATTCTGAGGGCCAGAGAAATAGAGCTTTGAAACAGATTTTTTTCTTTCTTTTTAACTGTGATGGGGGAAAGTTTACAGAGCAAATTCATTTTCCACATAGCAGTTTATACACATTTTGTTTCATGGCATCGACTGCAATTTTCCACAATGTAACAACTCTCTTCCCATTTCCTCCCTGTAGTTCCCCTTCCCTGCATCCTTCCCTCCCATGTACTTCTTCCCACCCCACCCTCCACCAGCTGTCTACCTGTGCAAACACTGCCCTCCTGTTCTCCCATTATTGATCACTCCAAGAAGTGTATCTACCTGAT
>NW_006921777.1:6609684-6612029 GCF_000298275.1 Orycteropus afer afer | reverse complement strand
ATATATATATATATACACACACACACAGCCCCTTCTGAGTCTGCACACCCATGAACCAGCCCTGCTCTTGCTTTCCTGTCATTCTTTAGGTTTTCATCAAGTTTTCCCTAAATTATTGTTCTTAATATCTCCCAGCTTGTCCACCTTCTATCACCTTAATGAGCATACCTCTATCTGTCACTGGGGTAAAATTTCTGAACTAAAATCTGCTGAAGTTATCAATGCTGTTAGTTGCCATCCAGTCAGCTCTGACTCATGGCAACACCAGGTATAACAGCAAAACGTTGCCTGGTCCTATGCCATCCTCAAGATCACTGTTATGGTGATGGAGGTTCCTGAAGCAGAGAAGTGGTAGTAGTTGAACTTTGGGCTTTAAGAAGGTAACACAGGCATTTTGCTTTCTTTCACATCATCAGGTCTCTAGCCCAATAGACCAGAGCAATGAATTCCATATTTAAATAATTAAACAAGACTTATCATTCCTCCAGCTATCTTCAAGAGATATGCATTTTTTTCTTTAAATCTGTAATTTTATTAACTCCTAACAGAGAATTGAAGTGTATACCTTTACTGATGACAAGTAACTGACTAGTAGTTTTGTTTTCAGAATAATGTGCAAAAGGGAATGGGGAAAGAACAGCATGGGGAAAATCAGCATTTTTAACCCTGAAGGGGTGATGACACACTCAGTAGGAAAACATCTCCCATCTTTCCACAGTGTAGACAGACTTGCAACATTGATTTCTTTGGACTCATTTGCAAATCAATTTTGACTGAAAAATCACAGGGAAGGTTGGTTCGGAACCATTACTTGCTTCCACACTCCCTAAAACCTCATATTGGCTCCGTGCAATCATTCCAGTATTCCTAATATGGCAGCCGAGCCCCCTTCCTCAAGGGATAATTTTGAAGGAGGATTCTTGAGCCTACTGCTCCACTCTTAACAACAACAAAAAAGTATTGTTTTACTTTCAGCACTCAATACACCTATGAGAAAATACTTTTCGCATGCACAATTAATTTTAAGCTGTTGGTATGAGGAAAATAATGCTGATGTCAATCTAAATAAGTGGTTATGAAGTTCACTACTCTGTCACTAATTAATCATTGTGGTAGTTAAGTTTGCGTGTCAACTTGGTTGGGCCTGGTTGAGTGGCTGAGCAGCTGGTCATATTTATCCCCCATGATGAGACTGGCAATCAACTCCATAGTGGGATCTACCACAAGCAGCTGAGTAGCTGCTTTAGGGTTGTGGTCAGCTTCTCGTATATAAGCAGCAGCTTTGGGAATGCTCTTTAGCTTATAGCATGCTTAAACCCTGCATGTAGCCATGTCGCTGTTCTGCAGCCTGCCATGCTCTGCTGACCTTGCTACTTTCAATGGGCTTGAATTAATGGCCTGCCATGTGGTTTGGTAACATTGAGACTGAGCCTTTTTACTTGTCAACCTTGGGCTTGTCAGTCTCAGCAGCTAGCAGCTGTCTGAGTGAATATAAGCCTCTAGGTCCAGTGGGCTGGGAGCAGGAGGCAGACCTGAACCTCAAGGTTAAGGGGTTTCCACCCAGCCCCTAGAGCCTGGTACTTTGAAGTTCGACTTAAAGCCTCCAAACAGTAAGAGAATAAACTCTTGTTTGTTAAAGCCATCCCATTTGTGATATATTCTTGTCAGAGTGGCACTACGTAACCAGAACAATCATCCACCAAAGATTGTTTTAAGAATCACTGCTATTATTATTCTTCCTTCTAAAGTTTTCTAATGAAGGATTTATTTTGATTCTTTAAAACCAATCCCTTAGTACTCTGCATAATTACTTTGGCTCCACAGAAAACAATACCAAATTAGTGACTTAAAGTGGATTTTTGTGCTAGAATAGTCCTTCCTGTAATGTTCAAGGAGGAAAACTTACTCTCTTGTGAACAGTCTAAACTAGTCCAAAAATTAGCTTGAAGAAAGTTCTGAAGTATTAATAGACTATTTCCACTTTGTTTTACAAACTAGAAACACATGTTGTAGCATGAATTCAGTATCTATGGATTTGCTACATCCCAGAGAGAAGACATGAAATTCTTGTCTTTTTTCCCACAAACATTAGCTTGATATTAAGAAAGCGTTTTAGTTCTTTATTTCTCTCTTCTCTTAAGAATGTGTGAGAACATCCGGTAAGATGGAGGAATAAACAGACAAGTGACACAGACCCTCTTCAACGAAGAAAAACCAATTGACAGAGATACAGAAGATAATCCTGGAGCCCTGAGCTTTGAAAGGAACTATACAAAAGTGGATTAGGCACCAACTAGTGGAAAAACCTGAACAAAAACAGTGAGTACAGAGATGGACAGAGCTGC
>NW_006921777.1:6608126-6608764 GCF_000298275.1 Orycteropus afer afer | reverse complement strand
AGAACAGGAAGAGACAAATAAAACCACAGAGAAAATTGTCAAAGATTTGTTGGAAGAGAATTTTCCTGGTATGATGAAAGATGAGAATATATCAATTTAGGAAGTCCAATGAACTCCAAACAGGATAGACGCCAAAAGAAAATCACTAAGACATATCATCATCAAACTCACCAAAACCAAAGACAAAGAAAGAATCATGAGAGCAGCATGGGAAAAAATGAAAAGTTACCTACCAGGGGCAACCAATAAGACTAAGCTTGGATTTCTCAGCAGAAACCATGCAGGTGAGAAGACAACGGGATGGTACATATAAAACCCTGAAAGAGAAAAATTTCCAACCAAGAGTTATGTACCCAGCAAAATTGTCCCTCAAATATGATGGTGAAATTCGGACATTTCCAGATAAGCAGAAATTAAGGGAACTTTTTAAAACCAGACCAACCTTACAAGAGACGCTAAAGGGAGCCCTCTGGACAGAGAAGCAACAATAGCCAACAACAATTGACCATTAACACACATGATGATATAACCTAGAAACCAACCCAGCTATGGAAGTATCCAAAGTAAAGAAGCCCACAAGATTGTAAACAGGGAAACAGAGACATCAATTGACAAATGAGGATAACTTCAAATCCAAA
>NW_006921777.1:6602176-6607742 GCF_000298275.1 Orycteropus afer afer | reverse complement strand
AGTGGATGACCAAACTATGGTACATACACATAATGGAATGCTATGCAGCTCTAAAGAATAATGTAGAGTCTGCAAAACACCACATAATATGGATGAATTTGGAAGACAGTATGCTGAGTGACATTAGTCAATCACAGAAGGACAAATATAGTATTAGTTCGTTGTGGTGGAGGGTCAAGAAAAGGTTTATATAGTGAAGGAAACTTTCTTTGTTGGTGGCCAGGGGTGGGAGGGGAGGGGTGGGAACACTGGAAAAAAAAATGCATTGACCCATGTCACTTTAGTTTTGTGTGTTTCACTGTACATAAATTATATTTCAATAAAATGCATTTTAAAAAACAAACAAACAAAAAATCTTGTGAGCCCTAGGAATGAGTGCCATAATAAGCTTACACATTTCTCTCAAGGGCACCAATCAGTATGTGTAAGAAACATATTTGGAAGGTGTTTGTTTCATTTTTGCCTTCCCTTTCTTTTTCATTCAGGATTTCTCCCATCTTGTGCACCTTGACCTATAGTTGCAGAATTTGTGCAGAGTTTGCTTCTGCAGAAAAGTAAATGAATTTCTCCACTGATTTTTGACTGCCCTGTTCTAACTGCAACTATCATCCCTTTTCCAGCCCAAGGGAGAGCTGAGCTTTGTTTATGATAAAAAGAGTAGGATGAGTCTACTGACAGGTCAGGGTCAGGCAGTAATGAAACGCTGGGATCAGGTGGTGGCAGCTTCAGCTCCTTTCACACAACACTGAGCAAGAATGAAGACTCAAGGGCACCTTTCAGAGAAAATCAGAGGTGAGAATTGTGTCAGGGGCTTGGCTACGCTGAAGCCTCCCTGGGCATTGTCTTGCAGAAGCATTCACAGCTGTGCAGCTGGCCTGATTTATGGAAGGACTTAGGAGTTTATGGTAGAGATGCACTGAAAATTATTTTATAGCTTGGATAGGCACTAGACATAACCTATGAAGCAATGAAATCATTTGTCTTCTTAGTGAAATGCCACCTGATAGGAACTGTCTCTTCAGAAGGTGGCAAGCAAAAAATTCCACAGAAGACTAAGAAGCATGAGTCCAGCTGAGCATGAACACTGAGTGAAGGCATATTTATTCATAGATAGTAAAAGGAACTGGTGAAACGCTGTAATGAATTCTAAATAGTTTCCTACATACTTTATACAGAGAGAGTGATTTCGGGCCTTGTTGGAGGATAGAGAACTCTCCAAAGGCCATGTTAAAAAAAAGTTGCAAAAGATATTTATAAGGATGCCTAACAATTATTTGGTGTTCGTGATGAGCTAAAGACTACGTTATAAGTACTTTTCAAACGTCAGCTCATTGGTTCACAATTAAACTTTTTGAGAAAGGTGCTAAGATGACCACCATCTTATCATTAAGGAAACAAGTTTATAAAGGTCAACCAACCAATGAGCAGCCCAGGTAACTCTGAATCTAGTGCCAGAAACATTAACAGGTAGACCCTTGTTGAATAATTTCATAATTATATCATAACTATTCATAATTTCAAAGTCAGGCATTACATTAAATAAAATCGAGAAAGAGTTATCTGAAAAACGGACCTAATCTTTGAACTCCAAAGGCAGTTTATGAAGGAGAATCCCTGACTACCCCACTAGATAGCCTAGTGAGTTGTACAGGAGTTTAAAAAATTTATATGTTTTCCCACATAGTAATTAATTTTAGAATAGCAAGCTGGTCAAAATCACAGTTCCTTCTTTGAAATACTGATTTCTATTAAATACTGATTTTTTTTTTAAATACTGATTTTTAAAAACACAGACACTGTGCTCTTTCCCGTATTTTCTATTTTACCGAAAGGCACATGGAACCTATGTTTTATTTACTCCAAACCCCATACCTCGTCCATTCAGTGATTTCTGGTAAGCTAACACTCTAAGGGTTAGGAGATCTAGTGGCATAGTGCCTGAGGTGCTTGACTGCTAACCAGAAGACTAGGGGTTCAAACCCCCCAGCCACTCCTTGGAAAAAAGGTTGGGAAATCTACTTCCACAGTGATATCACCTTGGGAATCCAAGGAGGGTTCACTATGAGTCGGGTCCAACTCAGCAGCACCTAACAACAACAAGCACTCTAAGGAAAGGTCCTAGTGCTGAAAGGACTTTTCTACTTGACTGCTAACCAGAAGGCTAGTGGTTCAAACACACTAGCCACTCCTCAGAAGGAAGGTTGGGCAATTTACTTCCGTAGTGATATTGCCTTGGAAACCCAAGGAAGGGCCGCAATGAGTCCGTCCGACTAGATGGCACATAACAACAACAACAACAACAACAACTACCTTCTACTTTAGCTTACATGGTTTAAGGGGTCAACACCTCTCCAGGAACAGCACTGCCTAGGTTAGTGAAAGACATTTCCCAAGTGCTAGCACTTGAGCTCAAAACCAAACTCCAAACTTACTGCCATAGAGACTCCTCCTTGGGTTTCCCGAGGTGATATTACTACTCTTTCCAAAGAACGGCTGGTAAGTTAGAACAACCACCCTTCTGTTTAGCAGTCAAGTGCCTAAAGCACTACGCTACTACAGCTCCTACACTTAAGCAGTAATGTGTATTTTCAAAGTCCTAATATTTAGCTTCTCCACTAGAGGGCAGTGCTTGAAAGAATAATTGTGAGTTTGAAGGCTAGGCAGTACCAACGGCTGAAACAATCCCTGCATTGTTACTTCTCCTAACCCACGTGCAGAACAGATAAAGATTTTATTTCTTTGGAGGAAAAAGGAGAAATAAATATGTTTGCTCTAGCATGAAGCAGAATTCAATAATGATGTTGTCTTAACTTGCTGAACACAGAGAAAGAAATGTCAATGAAGTTTAATGTTCAGAATTGCCAAAGGATAAATGAAAGAAGATATTCATATAAGTGCAGGTGAAATCTTTGTACAATAACCTCTTGAAGAGAGGACATTTATTGAAGCTATGACCAAATGCTCAGAAAAATGAGTCCCTGATTTTCTGGTTTGGTCATTAATAGAATTTATATAATGAGCAACTCATTTCAATAAACATCTTTTGTTTCCGCATCAGTGTCATAGTCACAGGGTTGAATGGTACAGAATACATGCTCAGAAATACATATACACTGTTATGTCATGGTTAAGATCTGCCCTTGGAGGAAAGGGGATTAGCATTGCAGGGAGGCTGCTTAATTGTATTCGTAGGTGTGTGTAAAGGCTCTGCAATCTTTTTAAGAACCCTGTTTTCTTTACCTGCTCAAATCTTCCAGTAAGAGCATCACTAATTAGATAGATGGGCAAAGTGGAGGCATTGTTTCTTTAAGTTAGAATTAAAGTGCACAGTCTCTGAGTCTTGACTTCTGCATTAACAAGGACAACCAAACAATTAGTTGAGGACTCATGCTTTTCAAAAAAAGCCAGTGGGAGTGGGACTAGGGGAGGAATATAAGTGAGATTAAAGTAGGAGTTTATCAAAGAGTACCAAATCCAAAACTTCTCATTTTTCCTGGAAGCAGGTCAGGTGATTCATCAATCAGCAAGTAGTTGTGAAGTCACAGAAGTGGAATATATTGGAGATCCTGGCCCTGTGCTGGGTTCTGTGGGAGGTCAGAAAAAGTGTCAGTCTTTCCCCTGCCCTGAAGGGTAAAATGAATACACTCAACAATACCAGGCAGAAAATCAGGGATACAGTGAGAGTGGGAAGAGGTCAGAGGGGAAATAGAGTACTCCCATCTCAATTCAATGAGACAGAACCTCTTCCCTCTAAGAGTTTACGGTCTATTTGAGAAGATAACCCAGTACCTAATTTAGCATCTGTTCCCCTGTTTGGAGGGTAACCTGAGGCAATCTGTGGAGAATTGGATATTAACTCTGATTCATTCTCAGCCCTTGACTTGGGGGGAATAAGCCTAGGGATCCCCAAAAATAAAATTCCTAACAAAAATCACCATTATCTGGAAGAACAGTATTCTAATCCACTCTCCATAGCTGTGTGACCCTGCCCAGGACAGCTAACCACTCTGCACATCACAGACAATTTTCCTTTTTATAAAATGAAATCATAGATATGCTTGCATCACAGACTCAGTGTACGGAAGGACAGGAAATAAGGGTAGAAATCAATGTGGTGCGCCTCACAGAGCTCTTTCTGTTTCAGGGCCATCATGATCTCATAGATCCCACTAATTTCAAAAGGAGAGCTTTATTCAGCTGTTCATTCTGGACATACAAAAATTTAGCTCCAAATAAATGGAGACCCAATTATTGGCATTTCAAAAGATCTTTAAAAGCCTTAATGTAGAATATTTTTAAACAGGCATTTTTTACCCCAAAAATGAAATAGTTTCAGTTGTAGAATGCTGGATCTGAAAGAGATTTTAGAGGTCATTTAGTCTCCCCTCCTCCTCAATCTATCGATAAGGAAACAGCATTTGGGCTGTTTTCCCTGAGTCAAGAGCAAATTTTGGAAGACCTATGTGTAAATCCATGTCTTCTGAGTCTCAGACCTGGATATTAGTCAGCTGACAACTAAAAACACCAGATTAGAATCAGATATAAACATGTTATTGTTGTTAGTTACCATGGAGTGGATTCCAACTCATGGAGACCTATGTGAAATATAAACATAAAGGGATCTTAAAATCATCATTTTAGTCAACAGAAAGAAGATTTGCTCTTTAAAGAATTTTATATCATAAAACTTTTCAGAAATATATCTCTAAGGGATATTGAGGTACCAACATCAAGAATAAAAAAATAAAAGTGTATACAAATCTATTTTATCACATGCAGTCATCGACTAGATTATTTCTAGCCTTATCAAAATTAAGATGACAACAAAATGTCTCTGTGCCCTACCAATGTCTTATTAAAATGGATGAAATTTGTTTTTTTTCTCATATGTAGAAACATAAGAGTTCTTAACTGCAGGAACTGCTTATCAACAAAACGTAAAATAGTAAAACAGTGGGAGAGTTGTCTGATGATTTACCTAGGCAGAAAAAGGGATGGGGGAAGGAAGAAAATTCAGAATAAAGCAAAGCTTAGGGAATGAATATGAAATCAATATTCATCATGGTTCGATATTGGTAAACTGAAACCTTTACTGGAAAGTATTCACATATTTTAAAAGGAAGGGGATAATATAGAGTAAATATGCAAGAATGCATATCTGTAAATTATCAATTAAAATTACATGAAGAAACTGTTGTATAATCTTTGCTGTTGTTGTTGTTGTTATGTGCCGTCGAGTCGGCCTCGACTCATAGCGACCCCTCCTTGGGTTTCTGAGGCAGTATCACTACGAAGTAGGATTGCCCAACCTTTGCTAGAGGTTTACAAATAAAAATGATCACTTTACCTCCAGCAGGGTGCTTCCAAGAGGGTTTTGGAAGGGTGAAGGGTGGGCAGGTGTAGGCAGGGTGTGAGGAACAGGACCTTAGAGCACTACTCCAGACATCTGGCTTGGATTCCAGTATAACCATGTCAGTACATGGAGCTTTGGGTTTTGCAAAAACTTCTTTTCACAGTGACTTAAATAGAAGGTAGAAGGCTAGCTCCTCTTTAGAAACAGAAAAAA
>NW_006921777.1:6594733-6600605 GCF_000298275.1 Orycteropus afer afer | reverse complement strand
TTTTTTTTTTTTTTTCCATTTATGTGAACTTTTATTTCCATCTATTAAGAAACGTATTTTGGTTGTAGTTCAATATTTGTATAGTTGGCCAAGAGGTGCTTAATCATATATTTGGATCTGCATTGATTGGGAACTAGAAGCTCTCAGAGGATGGGACTCACAGCTGCTTAACTTCAATCCTTTGCCAATTGCTGTATGTAGTCAGGCGTTCAGGGATGGCCTTGGAGCCAGATCCCTTTCTATTGCTTCCTTCCCCTCCTCATTCTCCCTCTGGCCCCCATTCAGCCTCTTTAATAAGAGGGAAGCATTTTCTTCTGTAGAAAGAGTCCATCTGCAAAACTTTCCTCTGGAGTATCTTTTGTGCAGGATGGAAAATGCCATAAAATGTGGAGAATATATGGCCTAGCCAGAAATAATTCTAAGAGACTTTGAAGTCATAAGGACCCCACTAGTTGTACTCCATTGGCAAAGTGTTGCTTTCTTTCTTCTTCTTCTTCTTTTTTTTTTTTTAACATTGAACCCTAGAACTAGCTTAGTAGATCATTCAAATGAAGCCCAGCTGATCAGGCTTTACAGTCCCAGGGACAACATTTCACAGTAAATGCTAGAAACAGATGAGATGAGAGATGAGTTATGCTTCTCTATGATAATCTGGCATCCAGGTTGGGTGTCTTTTGAACATGGGCTCAACTTCTCTCTGAAGCCCTTGCAAATTACATCTGATTCCTAGGTGTCCTCCAGATCAGGAAGATTAATGTCACCAAAGAATTATTCTGAAATTCCTTCTTCAAGCTACAGAATCTTCTTGCTTTTGTTATAGGACCAAATGCAGGTCCCTGCCCAGTACGCAGTCAGGCCAAAACAGTTTACACACCGAGATTAAGAGGAGAGAAAATTATTTATTGCAAAGTGGCAATGAAAGGAGTAGGGGTAACCCAGTACCCAGATCTGACTCCCAGAGATGCCATTGAAATAAAATTTTTGTAGGCTTCAAAAGAGGGATTACGCATATTCACAAAAGGTTGAGGAATTTGGGGAGTGAAAAGGTTGAAGATTGTGCCCCAGTGAATGAGTCACACTAACTTCCTATCCTCAGCTGATAGGGGCTTGGGCAGAGGGGAGAGGGTCAGTTCCCATTAACTTTTGTTCCTTTCTGCCCTATTGCGCATGTCCATGGGCCAGAGTTAATTTACAAATTGTTTTCTAAGACACTTTTATCGAGTCTATCACCTGCAGGAAAGAATGTTTTCCTTCCATTCAGTTCTTTAAGGAACGGAATACTTACCTGTCCAGGGTGGGGAAATAGTTGGGGGTAATTTAGTTTACTTATCTATTCCCATCCTTAGTCTTATCTAATTATCTGTCTTAACCAGGGTGGGGGAAATAGTTGGGGGTAATTTAGTTTTCTTATCTATTCCCATGTACCAGGGTGGGGAAAATAGTTTTTACTTTACTCTGTTTCACTTTCAAAAGTTCCTTCAGATTGACAAAGGAATTATGTTGTTGTTGTGTGCCATTGAATCAATTCTGATTCATAGTGACCCTAAATGAAAAAAAAAAAAAACTGCACTATAGGATTTCCTAGGTTGTAATCTTTACAGAAATAAATGGCCAAATCTTTTCTATCATGGAGACACTGGTGGGTTTGAACTGGCAACATTTTGATTAGCAGCTGAGCACTTAACCATTGCACCATCTTAATGGAGGTATATCTTTGAAGTTTATGTCTCCTAGTAGTATAAAATGGGATCAGTGCATTGGCCTCAGGCAATAGAGTACTTCTCAGTCTTTGGTCAATAATTCAGACTTAAATGGGGTTTATTTTCTCACCTGTATGTGTTGGGGAGGAAGGGTCAGTAAGTGGTGGGGAAAAGTACTAAAAAACAGAATATAACTGGTACCAGATATTAGGGCCTTTGAAGTTTTAAATGAGCATGTACTTGGAATAAATGGTAAACCATTGAAGCAATCACAGATGTTTAGTGGATGCCTGAGATACATCACAATGTGCAAGATTAAGAAGCTCTGTTGGTGTAGTGGGTAAGGATTTTGGCTGCTAACTAGAAGGTCAGCAGTTCAAATCCACTGAACTGCTGCTCTGTGGAAGCAAGATGGGGCAACCAACTTCCATAAAGATCTGTGGCCTTGGAAACCCAATGGAGGTCACTATGAGTCAGAATTGACTGGATGGCAGTGAGCTTTGGATTCTTTTGAGGGGTGGTTTGGTGCCAAGACTAGAGTTCCTGGGTGGGGAAAACAGTAAATGTGCTCAGCTGATAACCAAAAGGTTGAAGGTCCAAGTCAACTCAGAGGTGCCTTGGAAGAAAGGCCTGGAGATCCAGTTCTGAAAAACCAGCCATTGAAAACCTTACGGAGCACAGTTCTACTATGACACACATGAGGTCGTCCTGAGTCGGAAGTGACTCCATGGCAACAGGTTTGCTGCCAGAATTGAGTTACAGTGGAAAAGCCACATTTCCTTCCCTTAATAGTTTATGTACTAACGTTATAGGCACAGAAATTTGCGAGCAGAAGATGCACAGACAAGGGGCTCCCAGCCCAGGCCCAAGGATAAGGGTGGCACTGAGATGAACTCGGTGGGTGTGTATGAAAGATCCAGGCAGATGTGAGAGTGAGAGATAACTAGGCGCCAGACTTTGAAGGGCCTAGTGCTCCATATTAATTTATCTGACCTTGATCTGCCTTTTCACTTCTCAGATTTTGATACACTGGTGTGGCCCATGGCCCAAAACCACAGGATAAACAAGAAATGTTTTCCGGGAGCACTGATTTTGCTTAGTGGTGAGTAACTTAAAATATTTGTTATTAAAGGAGTAAAATACAAATCTCCATACATTTGTAAGATAAATCATGAGGTTCTCAAGATATTTTATGCCTGTGGTAACTTCAAGTTTTCTCTCCCCACCCTCCCTCTCCTCTACCATTAGGAGAATCCTTGTGGAAAACTTTCCAAGGCACAGTATGATGGAAAGCTACAGAAGGTTTAGGGAGACTAAAGACAGGAGCCAAGGAGCAATTTAGAAAGCCCTGGGGCTGCAAAGTAGATAATAGTTTGGGGGAGGGTGAGAGTGAAAACAAGGAGAATAAATAGGAGGCTATTGTAGTCACCCATATGAGAAATTGTATTAGCTTTAACTAGGATAGTAGCAGCATAGCTAAAAAAGGTGATTTGCAAGATATTTTTCCACTTCAGTTGAGTCAATGCTGACTCATAGCGACCCCTCCTTGGGTTTCCCAGGCAGTGTCACTACAAAAGTAAATTGCCCAACCTTCCTTCTGAGGAGTGGCTGGTGGGTTTGAACTGCCAGCCTTCTGGTTAGCAGTCAAATGCCTTAGGCACTACACCACCAGAGCTGATATTAGAAAGATGAATTCAATGGAATCATTGTTGACTCACACATTTATTTAATAAGCATTTATTGAGTGCCTCCATTGTTTTAGGCATTTTCTAGATTTATGGCAGGGAATCATGCAGAAAAGAGCCCAGACAGATGTTCAAGCTGAACAGGGGTGGGAAGGCAAATGTAACTATACCTATGAGTACATGTAAGTTTGACAGAGGGTATCTCTACATATATATTTATATGTGGTGCAAATATATCCCTGAATATAGTGGTACATATAAGGGGCAAAATTATGAAAACTTCTTAGTCATAACCAACACCCTGAGGAAATGAGTCATTGGGCCTGGGTGCTCAGGACCATGGTCTCAGGGGACACTGAGTTCAGTTGGCACAACAAAGACAATGTTCTATATCCTACTTTGGTGAGTAGTGACCAGGGTCTTAAAAGCTTGTGAACAGCCATCTAAGGTGCAACTATTGGTATCTCACCGTTTGGAGCAAAGGAGTGAAAAAATCAAAGACACAAGGAAACAATTAATCCAAAGGACTAATGGGCCCCATGAACCACAGGCTCCATGACCTGACACCTGAAGAACTAGATGGTGCCTGGCTACCACTGCTGACCTCTCTAAAATAAATCACAATAGGAAGTCCCAGCTAGAGTGGGAGAAAAATGTGAAACAAAATTCAAAAATCATAAAAAAAGACAAGACTTACTGGTCTGATGAAGACTGGTGGAGCCCCAAGAGTACAGCACTTAGATACCCTTCAAGCTGGGAACTTAACTTAACTCCCATGGTTCAATTTTCAGCCAAACAATACACAGGCCTACAAGGTGAACAATAATACCAGGAAGGTATGTACTCATTAGAAAAATCAACCATACCAGATTGAAATGGCAGCATTTTCCCAGGGATAAGTCTAAAAAGGCAGGAAGGGATGGGAAAGAAAGATGAAAGGAAATAGAAAACATAGGGAGGAAGTGGGAAGGGTGTTCTTACATTGTGGGGATTGCAAAGAATATCAAAAACAAACTGTATGTGAATTGTTGATGGAAAACCAATTTACTCTAAATTATCAGAAAACTCACAATAATTAAAAAGAAAATACCCACCTCACCCTACCTCCCAAGAAAAAAAGAGAATGCAATCTCTTTTTGAATGAATCTTACAAGAATTAAGAAGATAAATATCCAATTAAAAATGGCAACAGATTTGAACAGATACTTCATTAAAGAAGATAAAAAATGGCAAATAAGCACATTTATAGACATTCAACATTAAAAAAGAAAAGAAAAAGAATGGAAGGAAGGAAAGAAAAAAGAGCCCAGCCTTCTTGGGGTTTAGATTATTGTGGAAAGAGCCAAAAAAGTAAATAAGAGATTAACTACATATTATAAAAGAATCATAAATGCTCTGAAGGAAATGGACTGGGCAATGTGATAGAAAATATCTTAACCAGTAATCAATTGCTCCTGAATTGACTCCAACTCATGGTGACCCCATGTGTGTTAGAGTAGACCTGTGCTCCACAGGGTTTTCAATATCTGGTTTTTTTTGGAAGTAGTTCACCAAGACTTTCTTCCAAGGTGTCTCCAGTTGGACTCTGAATGGTAACCTTCCTGTTAGCAGTCAAGCACTTAACTGTTCGTGCTACCTAGGAACATCAGAAAGTGTTTCAAGGAGCAGATAAGGAAATCAGAAAAGGGATTTAGAGAGTAAATGGGAAATGAAGGCAAAAATGATGAGTGTATGAAGGTATCCTATACTGACATCAGCAACACTAGATGAAAGAAAGATTTGAGGAGTGATGTTGAGTTCAGTTTGAGAGATTCATGAAAATATGTCTAGAAGAGAAGTATTCTGGGATCTTGTAGTAGGGTTGTTTGTCAGCTTGACTGAGTTGTGACTTTGACTGGCTTGGCAGCTGGATGTATTTATTTCCCACAGTGTGATTGGATGTAGTATAATCATTTTCATGGTGGAATCTGCTGTGAGTAGTTAATCAGCTGAAGGGGAGTTGCCTTCAGGGTGTGACCTGCTTCTAGTATATATGGAAAGGATTCTGTATTTGGCTCATAATCACCGTCATTCCTGAACTTGAACCAGAGGTCTGTGGTATTGCCCGCCAGTCTGGCCTTTGCAGCTTGGGAGCCAACAATCTGCTACACTGCCTGCAGATCTTGAGTTTGTCAGCCACTGCAGCTGCATGAGTCAGGAGAAGCCTTCAATTTGCTCCAGTAAGCCTGGAAGGCAAAGACGAAGCCCTAGTCGAGGGATTTCCACTCAGCCTCTAGAACTGGCACTCTGAACTTGGACTTCTAGCCTCCTAAACTGTCAGACAATAAATTTCTGTTTGTTAAAGCCATCTACTTGTGGTATTTCTGTTATAGCAGAACTAGAGAACTAATTTGGTACCTAGAGCAGGGTGATGCTTTAATAGATAACTAAAATGTGGAAGCAGTTTTGGAATTTGGTAATGACTAGAGGCTTGTTGTTGTTGTTGTT
>NW_006921777.1:6585556-6591245 GCF_000298275.1 Orycteropus afer afer | reverse complement strand
AGGTCAGAACATGTGGCCTCCTTGCCCTTTTTGCACCACAGTAGGACAAACTGACAGACAAGTTTGTCTCCCTGTTGGAAACCTCTCCTATCACCCTTACCTGGGTCCCTGCATCTCACCCCTCCTCTGTCCAGATTCCTAGGCCTTTTAATCCCCTTTCTCCCGCTCTCCCGCCCTGTTGCTTTGGGCATGCCTGATTTCCCTCTCCTCACCTGGACCTCTGCGGCTGACTGCTCCTCTGTCTGGGTTGCTGGCTTTTAATCCCCTTTCTCCCACTCTCCTACCCTGCTGCTTTGGGCATGCCTGGGTTTTCTCTCCTCACCTGGACCCCTGCAGCTGACTAGAGGCAGAAAACTGTTAAGGTGTCTTTAAGAGACTGTTGGTAGAATGGACATGGAAGGCAATTCTGGTGTCAGTTCAGAAGGAAGTGAGGGGAATTGTAACATTACAGGTGGCAGATAGACTGCAGAGAGATGGCAGAGAGACAGCGGCAGCAGAGGCATCAGAACCCACAGAACCAAGAGACATGCAGGAGATGGAGCTGCAGGCTTCCTTGCCCATGAAGCAAGAGAGCTGAGTGCCTTTGGGCAGGAAGCTTCCTGGTGGAGTGGGTTACTTTAGACACTAATTGGAGAGCTGAAGAGCTTTGTGATACTTCCTGGAACATGGCAGGGGCTGGGCTGGCTCTTCCAGAGACCAAGGAAACAGGAAGAAGAAACTGAAGAGACAAAGAAGATGGGAGGAAGAGCTCCTTCAGTTTCAAAGGGTAGGGCTATGGCCTCTGGGATTTCAAAGGGTAGAGCCACAGCCTCCTAGATTTCAAAGAGTCAGATCTTTACCAACTCAATCTGGAGTGAGGGATGACTATACATGAGTGCCAGTGACATGGGGCCATATCTGCTGTCCAAAGCTGAGGGGGTAGGGCTGCCATGCCCAAGGGGCAGAAGAACATGGTCTGCCAGGCCAGAGGGATGATGTTGCCAGTCAGATGAACTAGGAGAATGAGGCCACCCAAAGCCAAGGAAGAAAAGTTGCTATTCCAGTGGGCCTAGAAGGTAGAGCTGAAGCCCAAGGTCAAAGGGCCTATAACCAGGAGCAATAGATCATGGCCAGTACTCAGAGTCTAGAGGGCAGGGCCATTGCCTAGATATTCTACAGGTGCCAATTTGACAAGGGGTGGACTGTGGTAATTAAGGTTGTGTGTTAACTTGACTGAGCTGTAACTCTGGGTAGCTTAGCAGCTGTGGAGTAGTTATTCCCCATAATGAGACTGAATGTGGTGTAACCATCTCCATGGTGGAATCTGCTATGAACAGTTAATGAGTTGAACAAGAGTTGCCTTCAGAGTGTGGCCTGCTTCCAGTATATATGGAAAAGGTCTCCAGCATTTTTTTTTTCTCAGTTTGGATCCTGCATTTGACCTATTATCTTCAGTTCCTAGACTTGGACCAGTGGCCTATGGTGTTGCCTGCTGATCATGGGGTTGTTGCCTTCACAGCCTGTGAGCCAACAATCTGCCATTTTACCTCATAATCTTGGATCAGCAAGAAGGCGGACCTACTACCACCAAGAAAGAAGAGCCAGAAGCAGAATGTGTCCTTTGGACCCAGGCTCCCTGTACTGAGAACCTCCTAGGAACAAGAGACAAGGAGAGAGAAAGTCTTCCCTTAGAGCAGCATTCTGAACTCAGAATTCTAGCCTTCTAAATTGGAAGTAAATAAACTTCTGTTCGTTAAAGCCATCCAACTGTGGTATTTTCTGTTATAACAGTACTGGAGAACTAAGACAGTTCTGTACTTAAAGTATGAAGACTACATATATTTATATGTCCTCTTGAGAATTCTCGGAAACCCAAGGAGGGGTCGCTATGAGTTGGGGCTGACTCGATGGCAAACAACAACAACAACAACAACAACAACAACTTGAGTGTTCACTCACACAAGTACACACACAAATATCACTGGAGTCACTTTACACAGAGATGGGGAAGTAGTAAAACTAAAGATCTAAAGAGCAGAAATCAAACTGAGGTGCTAAAGACCTCTTGTGCAGTGTAGATGTTTGAAGGAGAGATCATTTATCCTTTGTTAGCCAAGGGTTATCATAATGTATGTAATGAATGGCATATTACCGTACATTCTACAGATACAATCAAATGTTTGCAGATTTGATGTGGTACATGCACTACTCTGTTTTTATTAGTGGTAAGAGCTGTCATTGTGTGCATAAGGAGCTGGTGCTCTCCTTCTGGGTGCATTCAACTTATCATTTCTTCGCTGTCCACCTAAACTTCACAACCGCACCTGCTCAGTCCCCAGAGAGACTCCAAGCTAAAATGAAGCCCATGCCCAGAAGCTCAAAGAAACCATTAAGATAATGAGGGGAGTCTGGTATTCTCCCTTGTAAATTCCCTAGAGCACCAATTAGGAAATCTAAAACCCCAAATTCCAAAGATTTCTTGACACTGAAAACCCCAATTTTTTTCCTTCCTACATTGCGACATATGAGGCAAGAAAACCCCAGCCTGAAAAAGGAGGAATCCCAAGAAACCCTTTCTGGGAAGAAGTGCAGAAACAGTACATAAACAATTTTTTTTCCCCTTCAACACTTCTTTCATTACAGCTGAATGTTCTTCTTCAAGTGCTATTGCTTAATAATGTCCGCATTTATATTGACCTTTAAATTGGTCATTTAACTGGAGACAGTTTTCTGTGGGGCATATTTAACTAGGAAAGTGACCGTTGATTTATACTGAAATCCTTCATAATTATAAAAACTACAGACCTCACCCATGGAGTCTTCCAACAACAACATTGAAGAGCACTCCACCTTCAAGAAGAAAAAAAGAAGTGTCTGCATGAAAGGACACTTTCAGTCAATGAAAGTTTCTTTCTGCTGTGTAGCTTTAAATAGGTCTTTCCATGTGTTATCCTATTGCAGTAGTTGGAAATGAGTGATTCTTTCGCAGTCATGGGGATATATGTTAAGAGAAGGCTTAAAAACCATAGCATTCTGGCCAAAGCCTGAAAGACAACAATCTAAGGATGCTTATCTCTAAATTGATCATTCAGGAATAGACTAAAAAGACAGGATATTGTGAGAAGAGACCAGAATATGAAATGAGTGCATAAGCCTTCCAAAAGCATATTCCAGAATTGAATGTGGACATGTGATCATCTTTGTTTTTCTTTATTTTTTTCACATATTCAGAAGTGTCAGGAGATTTCTGGCACATACCTCAACTCTAAGGCTATTTCTAAACTTGTAAAGGCTATTTTTCTGTAGACAGCAAAAATTCCTCAATTTTCTAAGGTTAGACATCATGTTTGGTAAAGTAGAGGGTCAGCAAAAAAGAGGAAGACCCTAAATCAGATAGATTGACACAGTGGCTGCAGCAGTGGGTTCAAATATACGATAGTGAGGATGGCACAGGACCAAGCAATGCTTTGTTCTCTTATACATGGCCTTGCAATGAGTTGGAACCAACTTGACAGCATCTAACAACAATAACAGATACGAAGGGATACCCAATGACCAAATATGTGTGCCCATTTGAGGTCTTTTTCCAGAATAATACTAATAATTAAAGATTCGGTTGGATTCTATGAATACAAGTCTATGATATCATCTTCAAAACCAAAAACTGGAGGTAGCAGTAAACTTTATGTCTGCCTCATGTTAGGCTGACATTTTAAAACAGTGTTTAATTTAATTTTCAAAGCAAACCACAAGATAAGTAACATTGCCAGTTTAATGATATAAGGAAATTGAAATTATGAAAAATTTTCATTTGTCTAATGCCACTTAAGGAGTCCCTTAGTAGGACAAATGGTTAAGTACTGGACTACTAACCAAAGGGTTGGCATTGCAACCCCACCCAGAGGCACCTCAGAAGTAAGGCCTGGTGATCTGCTTCTGAAAGGAAGCCTTGAAAATTCTGTGGAGAAGCTCTGTTCTGCATACCTGGAGTCTCTGAATTGGAATCAACTTGACAGCAACAAACAACAATAAAGTCACTTGACACTAGCAGGAAGACCATTTCAAGTTGGTATTTTTTTGATTCAAGAGATCATGTTTTTTCTTACTGTTTCACCATACCTTAGAAAAATCAAAGAGAGAAGAAGGTGCATAAATTAAAAGAAGACTCACAGTAAGGGACAGAGATGCTGTGTGGGGAGAGTGAGCTGGCCACATTTAGGGATAGAGAGGGGTCACGGGTTGGCTTTTGCCTTGTTAAATTTACTATTAGGCTTGACTCTCAGTCTGGAAAGCTCAAGCATTTAATCTCATCTAACTTCCAAAATTGAGCCAGCTAGAGTATATCCTTTTAACTCTCTCAAGTTTTGCAAAGGTTTACATATAATAAACCAGAAAAATTTTTGAATTTACAAAGGAGAAATATAACACCTGGTTTAATGAACAATGATGTTTAACTGAGCAAACATTCTCTTCCCATTGTTAAAGCATTATGGCATGCCAAATTATGATCAGAATTAGCAAAATTTTATATAGTATATAAATATATACCACATCAACCTCTGATAGCCATACCTACCATGTGAGTTTGGTCATCAAATCAACTAGATCAAGCTCTGAGCTTGTCTTGATGAGACATTCTCTATTTTAGACAATACTTAGATGTAAATGGCCAGTGTTTGCTCTGGGGCTCTCCTTTTTCTAATGCCTCCAGGGCTAAATAATCTCTTTTTAACTTGTTACATTAGCTCAATTAATTAGGTTATTATTGATAATCCTTAAAGTCAAGGATCCATTTTTATATTTTTAGGTTTCTTGAAATACATTTGTGTTTACACATTGCATATTCACAGCTCAGCCTTTAGAGTTGTTGTTGTTGTTAAGTGCCCTCCAGTCAGACCTGACTCATAGTGACCCCTCCTTGGGTTTCTAAGGTGGATCACTACGGAAGTAGATTGCCCAACCTTCCTTCCAAAGCTGGTGGGTTTGAACCGCCAGCTTTCTGGTTAGCAGTCAAATGCCTTAGGCACTATGCTACCAGAGCTCCTAACCTTTAGATATAGTTAATGACTACTCTCTAATCTTTAGAGAGTAGTCATTAATTATATCCAAAACTAGTCAACCTTCTCTACCAAGAAGAGAAAAGGATCATTTATGGGCTTTAGCTATACCTGGGACAACAAAATATCCAGTTTTTGTGAGGTTGAAAAATAAGATAATAAGCAGACATTGAAATAGTACTGATTCTACTTGCAAGTGGTACAATTTAGTTGGCACAACTGTCCCTTAATCTGCTGCCTCATTGAGAAAAAAATTCAAGCAGCTTATTTGCAGCATAAATCTATCATTCTGGACAAATTTTTTTCTCATGAGTAATTACACAAAATTTAAATAAAAATGCTGCCACCAAAGAAATTTGTTAAATTATCCTCTTACTGTATTAGGGCCTCAATTTAATTGTCATCTGTCTGTAAATACTAGAGAAGAATTTGCCATCACTTTAAGATGATAATGACTGGCAGTTCTCCATATATAATTACTCAAAAACAGGACAGCATTGTGTAGACTGAAAACACTGGCACAGAGGATATGGTTTATGCATGAGGTAAAGTAAGGGCACAAAAGAGGAAATACTACTTTGAAACCTATTACAAATATCAGGAAAAGATTGGTAAAAGATGGGACCATTGATTTAATGAAGATTACATTCCAA
>NW_006921777.1:6580234-6581636 GCF_000298275.1 Orycteropus afer afer | reverse complement strand
TAAATTTGCATGAAAAAATTGGAGGAACAAAACTTACGTTTAAAAAACAAAACAAAAGGCATCATCGTTTGTATGACTCCGTTAGCACCTAGAGAAGACTGACTGCCATATTTTTCAGAACACTTGCTCTGGGGTAAAGAGAAAATTAGAGAGGCAACAGGCAACAGAAACTCACCAGTTATTTCAGCTGTTAAAACTCTTTGACACTTATATAAGTCTACATTTAGAAGGCAGTTTTGTCTTAATGGAGCCATTGATAACATTTCTATTATCATGCACAATTATGAAAGAGATTTTTATAGCTCAGGGTTTATAAACCTCTAGATGCACAATTATGAAAGAGATTTTTATAGCTCAGGGTTTATAAACCTCTAGAATATTCATCAATGGGCTTTCAGAAGGTCCATGACCCACTTCGCCCAATCTTATGATAAATGGTATTGTGATGAATCTATATTGTGTCAACATTATATACTGGAACCCAGTTTCCCAGAATTACCTCCTCTGAAAATTTCCAGGTAAATGTGGGTCTCAAGAGACATTTTGCACAAGATTTAGGAGGTGAAAGTGGAATAGTAGCCATCTTGTTCTTTATGCCTGGAAGAGGGGCGCAAGGCATGGAGAGCTGTTGGCACTCCTGCATGTTAACACATATCTGCAGGCTCACCTTGTTGGCATGGGGTAGCAACTGGGCTTCTGCCAGGTCCTCCTGCTGGATCAGCTTCCCTGACTTCTGGACCAGATGCATGTTTAGCTCCATGATGGAAGGCACCAGCTTCCCCTTCATCCTGCTTGTCTTTGCTTCCTCTGTTTCACATCCATCTTCTTTTCCCCAACTGCTTCAGCTGCCAGCAACATACACTGAAACCACAGCTTTATACCCTTCCTTAGACTAGTTAATCCTCTCCTACCATACTGAACTGTCAAATCCCTATTATTAAAAAATAAATAAACATATATGTATATATGCATATAATGAGTGCATACATTTTATACTTCCACAATTATTTTACAATTGAATAATATAAAAAATTTTAAAAATCCTGTAAATTCTTATTTAGCTGAATTATTACTATCAGTGCTAATAATTCCCTATAAAATGCTCAAATCTCTCACATTCTTGAATTATAACAGCCATAAAATCTGTTCCTTTGTTATTATTTTAAACTACCATATTATCTCTTTCTTCTACTTTAAATAGCAATAGATAACATTTACTGAGGGCGCTAGTGGCTAATGCCTAAGGCATTTGACTGCTGACCAGAAGACTGGTGGTTCAAACCCACTAGTCACTCCTCAGAAGGAAGACTGGGCAATCTACTTCCATAGTGATACCACCTCAGAAACCCACGGAGCAGTCACTGTGAGTCGGGACTGACTCCATGGCAGTAAGTTTTTTTTT
>NW_006921777.1:6577691-6580134 GCF_000298275.1 Orycteropus afer afer | reverse complement strand
GTTTCCAAGACTATAAATCTTTATAGAAGCAGACTGCCTCATCTTTCTCCCAAGAGCAGCCAGCCTCTTGGTTAGCAGCTCAATGCTTTAAAAACAATGCCAGTGCCACCAGAGCTCCTTTACTGTGCAGCAGACATCTTTATATACTTTGTTTCATTGATGCCTCATAACAATCCAGTGATGTAGATGCTGTAATTGGCCTGTGCACCAGAGGAGGAAGCCAGCTCAGAGGGTGTAAATAGCCTAAGGCCATATAGAATTGGAATTCGTGTCTCTCTCCCTTTAGAGACCACATATTTAACCACTATACTCAATTGTCTTTTGGGAAACCCCTTGAAAGATGAAAACTGTCTGTCCCTACATGTTAATCACATGTCCACTGCTCATCTCCTTTACAATAAATATATAATGTATGTAAATTGCCTGGTAGCTTGAGACATGACATTTAATAGTGCTTGATACATGTTAATTCTCTGTCTCTGCACTCTCTCCAAAAGCCCATATAAACAAGTTGCTATGGTTCATTTACCTCTTCTCTCCTGTCAAAATCAGTTTTAAATGTTATAGTTATAAAAATGACTCCACTACCTATTTCCCCGAACCCAAATTCACTTCTAAATTCTAGACTCCCATTTCCAGTGGCGTACTGGGTATCTCCATGGGCTGCCCATATAGCATTTCACACTGACTGTGTGCCAACTAGATCATACCTTCTCCCTCCTACCCTTTCCTTCTAGTTTTGTGTTCCCCTGGTATTGGTGAGGTTACCATGAAATTTAAACTTTGTTTCTAATGTTTTCCTCTCTACTGGGATGTGCATGCATAAGCCCAGGATGCAGGAACCCAGAGGAGAGCTAAGACACAGTTTCCTGGAACATCACTTTTAATCAGCAGTAAGATAAATATAAAATTATCTTCCCTACCCCCAGATACTCACTTGGCTCATTTCCTTACCTCTTTGAAATTTCTGACAAAATGCCACCTTCTCAATGGGCCTACCTGATTGTCTCATGTAACACATATCCCTCTGCCCTCTCAGTTTCCCTTTTCCTCCTCTATTCTTTTTCTCTATCACTTATCGCCCACCAACATCCATTTGATTTACTTATTTTTTGTATATATTGTTATTATCAGTCTTATCTCACAAGAATGTTATCAGGAGCTCTGGTAGTGTAGTGCCTAAGGCACTTGACTGCTAACCAGAAGGCTGGTTGTTCAAACCCACCAGCCACTCCTCGGGAGGAAGGTTGGGCAATCTACTTGCGTAGTGCTACTGCCTCAGAAACCCAAGGAGGAGTCGCTATGAGTTAGATCGACAGCAGTGAGTCTGGTTTGGATTTTTTGGTATTGTTATTATTAGTCCTACCTCACAAGAATGTTGGCTGCTCAAGGACAAACACTTTTAGTTATGTTGTTAACCAAGTCATTACTGGTACCTGGAGCAGAGTCCATAGTCAGCACTCTATATAAATATTCATTGACTATATCAGTGAACAAATTTAATAGCAAAACAAGTACAGCCACATTATGGAATGAACTATAAAACTAGTTTGAATTGAAAACATATCAGTAGAAATACTTAATTATTTTTTTCAATAACTTGGTATGCATTTTTCACCTAAATAAGAATTTTAAAGGAAAATTTCTAACACTATGAAAAAGGCAAAACAGTGTCACTTTCTTTAAGTAGAGACCCTACCAAAAATGTGGAAGTATTGACATAAATATTATATGGATACCACTTAAAATTATCCTTCATTCCACTAGTAGTATATGTCCCATAATTTGGGAAATATTGGCCAAAGAAATTTAAGAAGATTCTATTTGAGATCACTAAATCCTAGACCAGGGAGGGATTATAGAAACTAGCTCATTTTAGAAATGAAAAAACAGAAACTGAGGGATGTAATTCCTTGTTCCTGGCCACATGGTGATGTTTAGGAGCTTCTAACACCCATGAGGAGGAATTAACTTGACAGTAACTACCAACAGCACCACTGCCTTATTAGAGTTACTGTGTGGGGCGACAGTCAGTTCATTCGGCTGCTAACCAAGAGATTGGAGACCTCAGTGCACCCAAAGCTGTCTCGGAAAAAAGGAGCTGGCAATCTATTTTTGAAAAATCTGCCATTAAAAATCTTATGGGGCACAGTTTTACTGTAATACACATGGGGTCACAATGAGTCGAAATTGATTCTGGGGCAATGGTATACCATCTTATTATACTACTCTTCCATGACATATTTTTGCTTGTTTCAAACCATATTGCATCTTTCACAATTAAGCACACTCTCTCCCACATCTACCTGCCTCTGAGCTTTTGTTTATCTTAAATATTTCTAGTTGCTTTTCTGGATCCTTAGAGCTCAGCTGCTAACCAAAAAGGTTGGTGGTTGCAACCCACCAGCTGCTCCACGGGAGAAAGATGTGGCAGTCTGCTCCT
>NW_006921777.1:6570680-6574466 GCF_000298275.1 Orycteropus afer afer | reverse complement strand
TATGATTGTACAGTGCCAAGTTAAAAAACAATCCCAGATTGGGTAATGAGTAGAGAGACGGTCTCTAATTTTAGTGACCCTCTTGAGCTGTGCTCTAATTTACAATCTATTGACAGCTCACTGAGCTGTGTCTGTATATTTTTTCATTTCCACACAGAAGTCATGCTCAGCAGCCCACAAGCTGTTTTAAAATATCAGGCTTCCAGCTGCCATTCTTCTAAGACATAGCAGATCTATAATTTCTTCAGATTTTTTTTAAAATGGTGCTTATGCATGGGAAAGCCTTTATGAGGCTAAGGTTCTTGTAAACTGCCATTATGAAACAACCCATTAGCCTGTCTGTGCGTAGAGAAAGGGAGCACAGAGAAACATCATTAAAGAAAAATGCAAATGCCAAAAAAGATGGAGCAAGAGACATTTTCCTGCATCTGCAAATTAAAGGTACTGGAGTGTAACAATATCTCATTCATATTAGGTCATCAAGCCAGGGAAAGCCCAGGAGGATTAAGAACCTGACACTTAAAATGCCATGGCCATTTAGTTCTCTTTCTCTCTGTCTCTCCTTCCCTCCCTCCTTTTACCTCTTCCTCTCTCTCTTTCTCTCTCTCCCCCTTTAGCCCTCACATGAAAGAACAAAAGCAAACCTGTTTGAGGAAAAAAAGTAAACCTTGTTTTTCTCTTCCAATGCATTCTTCTTTCACAGATGTGAAAGCTATTATCTGCTCCTCGTACCACACAATGCCACTGCATAGTATTAAGCACTCTAAAAGACAACTCATCACATAGTGACTTCAATTGTCAAAATCATCTAGACTGCATAATTAGATATTCTTGAGAAGGTATTTCTATTCATCACTGCACATGAAGGAATGAAAATAGATGTAAAACTGTCTTTGAAAGTCAGTTTGTTCCAGGATTCTTGAAATTTCGAGATCTACTGGAATAGACTAGCAGGGTCCCCTTTATCAAAGGACAGAGGATTTGGAAGAAGAGCTCATTCTAGGGGAAGAGGCTGGGTCCAGAGATGATTTCTTAGGAAAATGGGCCAGAAGATCAAGGTGAGAATAATTCTGGGACAAGACAGTTCTTGTTACTCAGGTTATCACTTTCCCAACATCCACGGACCTTACTTCTCAGAAAGGCTTCCTTGACTCCATGACCTAAAAAAATAAGAAAGCAGAAGAGGTTCCTTCTTCATTTTCAATCATCCTTAGAAACATTAACCACCATATTGCTAAGAAAGAAAGGTAGGCTATAAATGAGTATGTAGGATTTAATGTCTTTTGTGTGTATGCATGTGTGTATAAACTGGAAAGGAATAAAAATTATTTTATAATATATGTATGATAGATATTTTTGAGACATGAGATTTTATTTATTTTTGTTGACCTAATATTTTCTAATTCTTCCCTTTGAACAAGGATTCCTTAAGTTTATAAACATTTTAAGAGTTTCAAAGATATGCTTTTTGGAAGGTCAGAAGAGAAAAACAAATTATGCTTATTTTGGTGTGCTAGCTTGAGGGACAGAGAAGGAAAAGTAAAACAGTACAAAATGACTTATAAAAGCAGGGACCTGAGGACCAAGCAAGACAGTAAGATAGTACAGTTCCTATTCTTGTATTCTTTTCCACCATCAGCCTGTCTATGAGATAGGAGGCCGCCTTAAATTTGGTCTTTTTGACTCTTGCTTGAGTTCTCTGTTCCATCCCACAAAGAGTGAAATGGAAATACTGATTATTCTGCAAGGAATCATTGCCTCTGTCTGACTTCTCCTTTTCCTCCACTGACATCACCGTCGGTCAAATTTGAGATGTATTAGGATCCCGAGAAAACAGAAACCTCACCTATGTGCCCTGATAGACACTCTCAGGTCAGAAGTTTGCTGTAGTATTCATGGTATAGTCTCACTTATATACATTAAAAAACCCTAAAAAGAGTCAAAATGAAAAGCTAGAAAACCATTTTATTTTAAAGAAACACTCTTAAAAATGACACACACAAAAAAAATCCCTAAAATGTGTTGCACTTTACCATTCACCTTCATCCTGATCTTATTTTGTCAGCTTCATCTGCCTTAGCTGGCTGCTTTCTAATGATATCTACCAAACCTCACTGCCGTGGAGTCGGATCCAACTCGTAGCAACTCCTCCTTGGGTTTCCAAGGTGGTGTCACTACAGAAGTAGATTGCCCAACCTTCCTTCCAAGGAGTGGCTGGTGGATTTGAACTGCCACCCTTCTGGTTAGCAGTCAAATGCCTTAGGCACTATGCCACCAGACCTCCCTAATGATATCTATTTAAGCATAAATAAAAGTTTTCTAAAATAATAATAATTATTATTATATGAATATGATAAATGGACTACGTAGTTGGATAATGAATAATAAGATGGAGCTTTTTATCTAGATTAGGTAGGAATACTCCCATTAAAAATACCAGGTACCCCTGGGCAAGTATGGGACATGACCCATAGATAACTCTTTGCCTTTGCTTTATAGCAGCTCTTCTGCCTGGAACATGCTCCCTGTAGTTTTTCTGGTTGATTCTTATCATCTATCAAAGAGAAGCAGACATCTGCCAGCTTTTGATTATGCC
Source organism: Orycteropus afer afer (assembly GCF_000298275.1). Classification (NCBI taxonomy): domain Eukaryota; kingdom Metazoa; phylum Chordata; class Mammalia; order Tubulidentata; family Orycteropodidae; genus Orycteropus; species Orycteropus afer. The sequence continues at coordinate 6,571,870 of NW_006921777.1, read as the reverse complement.
CTGAGAAATCTGTTACCATCAAAAACAGTAACCATTTGAAAGGTTGAAAATTGAAAAATGAAACGAAGAAACTACTCAATAGTTGTTCTTAGTATCAAAAAAGCAAAGATTGTCATCCACACTGACCTCTAATTTCTGTTTTCCACCATGCTGTCTTAGCTTCAGTGGCATGTTTTAAAAAACAAAAACAAAAACAAACAACAAACAGAAAACATCCAACAATAAAACAACACTTTGCCTGACCAAAGAAGCAAATAGTATACTCCTTTCTTGAAAGCCCATTCTTCACTATTTAGGCCCTGCATTAAATGTGAGTAAATCAGGATCTTTGGTGGCAAAGCCTCAGGTCTTTTAAAATGCAAATAAAAGAAACAACATTGGCTCTACCAGAAATAATTTCCACACTTGATGCTCTCTGTTTCCCACCATACCGTGTAGCCTATTCAGAATATTTTTTCTGCCTACAAAGTGACTCAGCATCCCTAGACATTAAAGTGTGTCATTTGTTGACAATTTGCTTAATAATATCTCCCTCCTTGCCCACCAAGAGGTGTTAACACCTTCTTTTGGACCCTGTAAGTATATTTTTCTCTTAGATGAACATGGCTACAGGCACTCAGCTTTTAGCTACATTTTATTTAGGTTGATTAAGGGCTTAGTAGTGATCTGGATAATTGTTATTAGGGGCTCCATCCATGACATAAAAAGTTTTGAAGTGAAATTTTGGTGGTAATATTTTCTAATTGCAGCCAGAATGTTCCTTGGAAGAGAGAGTGGCCAGACTTGGTCTAACCTACTCTGCTCATGTTGTCAGAAGGAACCATTCCCTGGAGAAGGATATCATGCTTGGTAAACTGAGGGGTCAACGAAAAAGGGGAAGGCCCTCGATGAGATGGATTGACACAGTGGCTTCAATGATGGGCTTAGGTATAGCAGGGATAGTGAGGCTGGCACAGGATCAGATAGTGTTTCGTTCTGCTGTGCATAGGGCAGTTATGAGTCGGAGACGACTTGAGGGCACCTAACATTTTCTAATTAAGTACATTTGAATATTATCACTAGACATACCTTAAGGATGGGTGTTTTCACCGGGAAAGATTTTCTCACTTACTTTCTGGGCTTTCATCACATGAGCCTGGGCCAATTTGCTGTTTGGATGTTATTCGTATTGACATCTCAGTAGAAGTGTG
>NW_006921777.1:6551432-6552394 GCF_000298275.1 Orycteropus afer afer | reverse complement strand
ATGAGGGATATCATACCTCATTTCAGATGGATCTTAGCTGAGGGCAAAGAATACCAGAAAGATGTTTACTTATGTTTTATTGACTATGCAAAGACATTCGACAGGGGATCATAACAAATTATGGATAACATTGTGAAGAATGGGAATTCCAAAACACTTAATTGTGCTCATGAGGAAGGAATCTGCATAGAAAAAGAAGCTGTCACTCAAAAAAGAACAGAGAATACTTCATGGTTTAAAATCAGGAAGGGTGTGCATCAGGGTTGTATCTTTTCACCATACTTATTCAATCTGTATGCTGAGCAAATGATCCAAGACTATATGAAGAAAGTGATATCAGGATTGGAGAAAGACTCATTAACAACCTATGATATGGAGATGACACAACTTTGCTTGCTGAAAGTGAAAAGGAGTTGAAGCACTTACTGGTGAAGATCAGAGACAACAGTCTTTAGTATGGACTGTACCTTAACATAAAATGAAAATCCTCACAACTGGACCAATAAGCAACATCATGATAAATGGAGAAAAGACTGTAATTTTCAGCAATTTAATTTTACTTGGATCCACAATCAACACCCATGGAAGCAGCAGTCAAGAAATCAGACATCATATTGCACTGGGCAAATCTGCTGCAAAAGATCTCTTTAAAGTGTCAAGAATCAAAGATGTCACTTTGAATACTAAAGTATGCCTAACCCAACCCATGATATTTTCAATTGCCTCATACATGTGGAAGTTGGACAGTGAATAAGAAGACCGAAGAAGAGTTGATGCCTCTGAATTATTGCATTGGCAAAGAATGGAGAAAATACCATGTACTGCCAGAAGAATAAATATAACTGTCCTGGAAGAAGTGCAGGCAGAATGCTTCTTAGAAGAGAGAATGGCCAGACTTCATCTCACCTACTTTGGTCTGATGAAGGGACCATTTTCTGGAGAAAGGTATCATGCTTGGTAAC
>NW_006921777.1:6547857-6550637 GCF_000298275.1 Orycteropus afer afer | reverse complement strand
AGTCTGCCATGCTCTACCAACCTTGGCACTGTCAATGGACTTGATTAATGGCCTGGATTGTGCCTTTTCACTTGTCAGCCTTGGGCTTGTCAGTCTCAGCAGCCAGCAGCTGTCTGAGTGAAGAAAAGCCTCCAGCTTCAGTGGGCTGGGAGCAGGAGGCAGAGCTGAAGCCCAAGATTGAGGGGCTTTTACCCAGCCCCTAGAGCCTGGCACTTAGAAGTTGGACTTAACACCTTCAAACTGTGAGAGAATAAACTCCTGTTTGTTCAAGCCATCCCATTTATGGTATATTTCTGGCCCTTGGGAGTAATGCATATTATTACAATGATGTCTTTCTTTTCGTAGGCTGGTCATGATCTTGAGATATACTCAAGAGTGTCAGAGTTTTATCTAAACTTTCTGTTTAACTGAATTTGTAGTTTTGCTTCAGGTGATTAAATGATGTACCAGTAGGAGTTGACTAGCTTGTCTTAAAAGCCATGTGGGAATTTTCCACAAATGGATATTTGATGCTATAGTGCTAGACTTTCTTGATGCTTACATTGGTTACATCAATCTCTGTTATCTTAGATAATGCTCTATTCCTTCAAATGTGACACTTTCTGCTGTCTTTCAATATATCACCTGGGGTTAAAAACAGATAATCTGAATATAAAATGACTTTTATTTCAAGGCTATGTCATAGTATAATTTTCAAAAGCAGTTTTAAGTGACAGTTAGGGATTTGAGTTTAAATTAAAATTCACTAGATTGTGATGTTACTAATACAATTTTCACCATTTAATTGAGGTGACAGTTGGATGATCAATAGCTTATATACATGTTAAATTTATCTGCTTTGTTGGCAACTACTTATCTACTTCCTTTGTCCCTGATGACTGGCAAATTTAATTTTATATTGATCACAAGATACATCTAGATTTTAGAAATAACCAAATATGATAAAAAGTATCTTACAATTAAAGAAAAGCAATTCTTGTAATTAATACTTTAATGATTCTCAAAAGTTATGTTATTTCTCTTTATTTTCATTTTAACCCCCTTCAATTCTTGTAATTAAGATTTGAATTCTAAGTTTTATTTTGATAATCAGTATATTTTTGAAGAATAAAAATTATTAGCACATACATTTGAACAGAATTTTGTATATAGGTTTTTTGAAAGCAAGGAGTTTTACTATTAGCTAAAAAAAATGGTAAAAGTTTCTAAATTAATGGAGCTTCCATTTATATGGCACATACTAGCACATATAAGTAATTAGCATGTTCTTAGTAAATGTGCTTTTTTTTTCCCATTAACAAAAAGCATAGACTAATCAGTAATTAAACCTTAACTTCCTTTTCGCAGACAAACCACAGAATTAGTCAGGAGATACAGAAGCGGGTTTACCAGGCAAAAAACTACAGGATTAAGTCTGTAAACAAACTTAGTACCAGAAAGTGTTTGGTTTTGTTTGATTTCAGAAGGGTGTGTTTCACAGTGGTAACCCTAGCATAATTTCCAAAACTGATTGTTTCTGTCCATACTGTGTGCCCGTACCTAATGTTATTTGGTTGGTTAAGAACCATCTGATGAGTTCTTCTTATTCTGTACAGAGAGAACAATATAGAGGCAGAAGGAAATACAGAAGATTTTTTCCTCTGAGCTACTCCTCTTATAAACTATCATCTTCCCACTAAGACTCTCTGAGAAGTGTTATTAGAAAACTAAATTAGGCAGGAAAGCTAAAAGTAACACTGGTGACTAAAAGGATGCTCATGGAAGATCTCTGAACACTATCAAGTGGCATTTTAGTTTCATTAGAAGCTCTTTCTTTCATTTGGAAAAAAAGAGTTAAAGTTGGATTTATGGAAAGTTTCAAGAAGGCACAAATTCTCTGCCTTGCAGAATGCCAACACCACTGAAAAGTCCATTCTGCTTTTTCCCCATTGAATCTGGTTTCTGAAATGTTAAGATAGACTAAGCATGGGATTTTATGAAGTTGAAAAGCTCCTGGGATTTACTTCTTGAACTTGAAAGTCTTGTGGTGCATATTTGGTGGTTGAACTGTGGAGGAGAATGCCATGGGAAGTGAAGGTGCAACTACAGCCTCAGTCTCATGCAACAGTGAATGAGGATCATGAAGCAGGTGAGCATCCTTCTAATAATTGTCACAGTCCAAATGTAAGGTAATTATGGCCCAAACTATGGGGGTTGAAGCTTTAATAAAAGGGAAGGAACACATGTGCACAAAATAACAAAGGAAGATGAACCAGAGCTAGCAAATTTTTCAAATGAGAGAAAAAGAGACCGCAAAAGAAACAAACAAAACACTTCCCTTTTGAAAGCTGGGAGACTATAAATAAAGCAGTGTGGTTAATAGCAATAAGAAGGGGGAAATAAGGGGTTTGAAGATAAGTGAGGTTTGCAACTTATTAAATTTGAAGAACTAATTCAATTGGATGTGTCGAGTTGACTCTGGCAGGAATAGACATACAACTCCAAGGGAGGATTTGGATATTTGCACATTGATGTCAGTGGAACAGAAGGAATAGATATGTTCTTCAAGGGAGAAAGTATAGAAATTTAGGAACAGATGGCTAGGGATGAAAGTTGCAAAGATACATTTAGCAGATAAGGGAGGGCATCTGGGAAAACAGACAAAATGCTGAAAATGGATCAAGAAATTTCCATGTTGGAGAAGAACTATTTTAAGGAAGTGCTGGTCAGCTACATTAGTGATATGTTTAAAGACCAATGGGAAATCTAAAGCAGATGACATTATGATGAACACACTGGAA
>NW_006921777.1:6537765-6543732 GCF_000298275.1 Orycteropus afer afer | reverse complement strand
AGGAAACATCAAGATGGAAGGAATACACAGAGTCACTGTACCAAAAAGAACTGGTCGATCTTCATCCATTTCAGGAGGTGGCATATGATCTAGAACCAGTGGTACTGAAGGAGGAAGTCGAAGCTGCACTGAAGGAATTGGCAGAGAACAAGGCTCTGGGAATTGACGGAATACCCACTGAGATATTTCAATAAACGGCTGCCGCACCGGAGGCACTCACTCGGTTATGCCAAGAAATTTGGAAGACAGCCACCTGGCCAACTGACAGGAGGAGATCCATATTTGTACCCATTCCAAAGAAAGGTGATCCCACAGAATATGGAAATTATCAAACAATATCATTAATATTGCATGCAAGTAAGATCTTACTGAAAATAATTCAAAAACAGTTGCAGCAGTACATTTATAGACAACTTCCAGAGGTGCAAGCTGGATTCAGAAGAGGACCTGGAACAAGGGATCATAGCTACTGTCAGATAAATCTTGGCTCAAGACAAAGAATATCAGAAAGATGTTTACTTGTGTTTTGTTGACTATGTAAAGACATTTGATTGTGTGAATCATGACAAATTATGGATAACATTGAGAAGAATGGGAATTCCTGAGCACTTGATTGTACTCATGAAGAACCTGTATCTTAATTAGGAGGCTGTTGTTAGAATGGAACAAGGGGACACTACATGGTTTAAAATCAAGAAGGAAGTGCATCAGGGTTGTATCCTTTCCCCATACTTACTCAACCTATATGCTGAGCAAATAATCCGAGAAGCTGGACTATATGAAGAAGAACGTGGCATCAAGATTGGAGGAAGAATCATTAACAACCTGAGATATGCAGACGATACAACTTTGCTTGCTGTAAGTGAGGATGACTTGAGGGACTTACTGATGAAGACTGAAGAACACAGTTTGCAGTATGGATTATATCTCACTATAAAGAAAACAAAAATCCTCACAACTGGACCAATAAGCAGCATCACAATAAATGGAGAAAAGATTGAGGTTGTCAAGGAATTCATGTTGCTTGGTTCTACAATTGACGCCAATGGAAGCAGCAATCAGGACGTTAGATGACATTTAGCACTGGGCAGGTCGGCTGAAGGAATTGTTTCAAGTGCCGAGGAGCAAGGATGTCTCCTTGAGGACTAAGGTGCACCTGACATGTTGTTGTTGTTGTTGTTGTTATGTGTTGTCGAGTTGGCCCCGACTCATAACGACCCCTCCTTGGGTTTCCAAGGCAGTATCACTACGGAAGTAGGATTGCCCAACCTTCCTGACATAGGCCATGGTATTTCCAATACCCTGGTATGCATGTGAGAGCTGGACAATGAATAAGGAAGACTGAAGAAGAGTTGATGCTTTTGAGTTATGGTGCTGGCAAAGAATGCTGAAAGTACCATGGACTGCTAAAAGAACTAACAGATCCGTCCTGGAGGAAGTGCAGCTGAGATGCTCCTTGGAAGCTAGAATGGCCAGACTTCGTCTCACCTACTTTGGTCATGTTGTCAGAGGGGACCATTCCCTGGAGAAGGATGTCATGCTTGGTAAGGTTGAGGGTCAAAGAAAAAGGGGAAGGCCTTGGATGAGATGGATTGACAAGGTGGCTGTGACAATGGGCCCAACTATAGCAAGGATCATGGAGCTGGCATGGGCTCGGGTGATCTTTCATTCTCCTGTGCATGGGGTTGCCATGAGTCGGAAATGACTCGACAGCACCTAACAACAACACCACCACCCAATGTAATCACTAGGGAACTTATAAGAGGAAAACAGGAGGGTCTGAGTCATAGAGAGAAGATGTGAAGATGGAAACAGAGGTCAGAGAGGAAGGAAGATGGTATGCTGCTGGCTTTCGAAATGGAGGAAGGCACCACGAGGCAAGGAATGCAATGGTTTCTAAGAACAGGAAAAAGCAAGAAAATGGATTCTTCCCTGGAACCTTCACAAGGAATGCAGCCAAGTGGATTCATTTTAGACTTCTGACCTCAGAATGGTAAGATAATAAAGTTGTTACTTTGTTATAATAAAATACTAAGCTTTTGCAATTTATTATAGCAGTAGGAGGAAACTAATTACTGGGGGGTAGGGGTGTTAATGAATGATACTGTAAGCACATTGGATTCCAGCGTAAATTCCCCCCAAAAATCACTCAATCTCCAGTCACCCTTCCAGTCTATGAATGACACTACAGGAGTAGCATCAGCCTGGGTCCTTTCAGTAGACGAATTTTCTTGTCTCTTATGGCAATAAGACTTGAAGACAGACCTGGGTTCTTGTATCCATAATTAATTGACTTTTTGGACTCAGTTTCCCAAAGTTTTTGAGACTTGGTTGTATTCACTGAGTGGAAATTTCACTCATGTGACATTTAATACAGAACTCTCTGAGTGCATGATTAATTTTTGCCTATCAGATATCACCTCATTATCAGATGTACGTAAAGCAGCAATGTAATTAAAAAGCAGCTATTTGCAGCCCAGATTATGTCTCTGCCAAATCATTATTCCCTGAGAAACAGCATATAGTGCTATCAAGAACAGGCTGAGTCTCATGAGCAATCAGTTCATATAATTGCATCTTTACAACTGACAGTTCCCTTAGGACTTTCGAGTCTTGAGATCTACTCTGCTAGGAGACAGCAATTCATTAAGGTTTCCATCTTGAGCCAGTTTTAATTAAACTGTGCTCCTTTTCTTTTTTAGTTCTCCATAGCTATTTTTTTTGAAAAAGCAGGTCATAGTTATTGTTGAAATCCAGATGTTGGGTTAATCTAAACTCCCCTCTTATCTGTCATTTCAAGGATTCTCTGATCAGTTTATAAATTCAGCAATTTCTTTAACTGAGTGAGCATAAAACACACATTCACCCTCCCCCTACCAAAAAAAGGAAGAAAAAGAACACTTGACATTTCAGTTTTTATGTTTTAGAAAATAAACCATTCATAAGCTAATATCACTTTATGGCAATAACCCTGGGTAATGAATTTAGTATCCTAAATATAATTTAACCTTTAGGTCTGTTTGGGATTACTTTATTCTGAAATTAAACAATCTTGTGATTGATTGATTGACAATTGATTGGTGATTGATTGATCGATACATTTCTAGAAGACTCATGAATTTTCATTCCCTTTCAAACAGGATCCTTGTACTTGACTATAATCATTTTTCAATTCAATACATAAAATGAAATTGATTTGCTTGCTTGTTTGTTACTTGTTTATTTTTGCTGAGAAATGATAATGTGTCTTTAACTGCATCTCTTGTTAGTTGTCATTATTGTTTTCCATACTGATACCTTTAGTCTCAGCAATACAGGTTGTCCCTCATTGTGGGTAAGAAAAAAAGAATCTCTTTGTTCAGCCAGCAATCTAATAAACATTCATTGAGTGCTTTCTTTGTCCAAGCTCAGTACAAGGCAAGGCATAGAATGTAAAATTGCCTAAGAAATGCTCTAACTCCAGGCAGTCCACTGAGGTGGGTCATCAGACATCTTGGCTCTCATTCTCTACCTCAAAGAAGAGCTCAGAGATTCCTCCTCACCACCCTGCTCCTTGTCATATTTGAGAGAGAAGATTTGAAAGCAGTAAGTTTGAAGGCAAGTGATTAGTTTGTCATGAAGTGGTTACAGGAACAAAAAAGACTACAGTAATAAAAAGAAAAAAATAATGTTGCAAGATACATTGAAAAAGAAAGACTTGGAAGAACTTAGCAACTGATTGGCCATGCAGGTAAATATGTGAGTAAATATAAAAGACTACTTTTTTTTCCCATTAATTTCTTAAAAGACAGATTATTGCTTAAAGTAAAAAATAAAACATTGTCTTATGGGTTTTAGAACACACATACATGTAATATATATGAAAACTAGAGTAGAAAGGATTGAATGAGGTAGAGGTTAATGGAAATACATGGTTTCAACATAGCTATATTAATGTGAAGAGGTAACGCTATTAATTTCAAGTATATTGTGAAAATTGTTGTTGTTGTTATTGTTAGGTGCTGTTGAGTTGTCTCCGACTCATAGTGACCCTATGCACAGCAGAACGAAACACCACCCTGTCCTGTGCCAGCCTCACAATCCATACTATACCCAAGCCCATCACTGCAGCCACCATGTCAATCTATCTTCTTGAGGTCCTTCCCCTCTTTCTTAGACCCTCCACTTCACCAAGCATGACATCCTCCTCCAGAGAATGGTCCCTTCTGACAACATGACCAAAGTAGGTGAGATAAAGTCTGGTCATTATTGCTTTCAAGCAGCATTCTGGGTGCACTTCTTCCAGGACAGATTTGTTAGCTCTTTTAGCAGTCCACAGTACTTTCAGCATTCTTTTCCAAGACCACAACTCAAAAGCATCGACTCTTCTTTGGTCTTCCTTACTCATTGTCCATCTCTTACATGCATATGAGGTGATTGAAAATACCATGGGTCAGGCACATCTTAGTCTTTAAGGAGACATCTTTGCTCTTCAGCATTGGAAAGAGGTCTTTTGCAACAGATTTGCCCAACACAATACATCCTTTGATGTCCTGGTGGCTGCTTCCATTGGTGTTGATTGTTGAACCAAGCAATATGAAGTCTATGATAACTTCAATCTCTCCATTTATTGTAACACTGCTTATTGGTGCAGTTGTGAGGATTTTTGTTTTCTTCATACTGAGGTGTAATCCATATTGCAGACTGCAATCTTTAATTTTCATCAGTAAGTGCTCCAATTCATCCTTATTTTCAGCAAGCAAAGTTGTGTTGTCTGCATATCTCAAGTTGTTAATAAGTCTTCTCCTAGTCCTGATGCCACGTTCTTCTTCACATAGTCCACCTTTTCAGATAATTTGCTCAGCATACAGATTGAATAAGTATGATGAAGGGATACAACCCTGACATACTCCCCTCCTGATTTTAAACCATACAGTATCCCCTTGTTGTGTTCCAACAACAGCCTCCTGGTCTATGTACAGGTTCCTCATGAGTACAATTAAGTGTTCAGGAATTCCCATTCCTCTCAATGTTATCCACAATTTGTTATGAGCCACACAATCAAATGCCTTTGCATAGTCAATAAAACACAAGTAGATTTTTCCTTTGAGCCAAAATCCATCTGACATTAGCTATGATATCCCTCACTCCATATCCCCTTCTGAATCCAACTTTCATTTCTGGAACTTCTCTGCCTATATACTGCTGCAACTGTTTTTGAATTATCTTCAGTAAGATTTTAATTGTGTGTGATGTCAATGAGATTGTTTGATAATTTCCACATTCTGTGGAATCACCTTTCTTTGGTATGGGTACAAATATGGAGGTAGCTGTCTTCTAAATCTCTTGGCATAGATGAGTTAGTGCCTCCAGCACAGCATCCATTTGTTGAAACCTCTCAATGGGTATTCTGTCAATTCCTGGAGCCTTGTTTTTTGCCAATTCCTTCAGTGCCGCTTCAACTTCTTTCAATACCATTGGTTCTTGATCATATGCCTTCTCCTGAAATGGATGATCATCTATCAATTCTTTTTGGTACAGTGACTCTATGTATTCCTTTCATCTTCTTTTGATGTTTCCTGCATCATGCAACATATTGTCCATGGAATCTTTCAATATTGCAACTCAAGGCTTAAATTTTTTCTTCAGTTCTTTCAGCTTGAGAAATGCCAAGCATGTTCTTCCCTTCTGGTTTTCCAACTTCAGGTCTTCGCACATTTCATTATAATAATTAACTTTGTCTTCTCGAGCTGCTCTTTGACATCTTCTGTTGAGTTCTTTTATCCTTTCAATTCTTCCATTTGCTTTAGCTACTCTCCGCTCAAGGGCAAGTTTCAGTCTCTTCTGTCATCCATTTTGGTCTTTTCTTTCTTTCCTGTCTTTTAATGACTTCTTGCTTTCTTCATGGATGATGTTCTTGATGTCATCCCACAATTCCTCTGGTTTTCTGTCACTGGTGTTCAATGCATCAAATCTATTCTTTAGATG
>NW_006921777.1:6536321-6537665 GCF_000298275.1 Orycteropus afer afer | reverse complement strand
GTTTCATCTGGAACCACAACCCAGTCAGTCTCATTTCTTTATTTGCCTCCAGTAGGGCTGGAAGCAAAGCCCATCTGCATTCCCAAAGGAGCAGAATAAAGCTCATTAACAAGATGTCTGAGACAGCCTTGTTTGCAGTCTTATGAAGAAACTTTATGCATTAACAGTGTAATTTATAATACTCTTTCATCAATGCAAACCCAGTTTTAACTGCTTTATTTTATAGCTTTACTTTAACTGAGATGTAATTGGTACCTAAACTATCAGATTTAAGCACCTTAAAATTAGATATTAAAAATAAAATTGATAAAATCATTTTCACCTCAAATATTAAGAGTTGGTCTCCTGTAAGAAATGGAAATATGGAACTTTCTTATAAATCTAGTTATAATAAATGTTCTGTATTACACTGAAGTCATCTCCAGTCTATCCCAGATGTTTGAAGTCAAGTCTCGAATTACCATTTATTTCATTTGTGTAAGTACTTCCGATTTCCATCTTGATATATAGCTCTCCTCCAGACTGCATGTGTGTAACCTGAATGGTGCTATTGCTATTTCAAATACTTCATTAGATTTACCTATACTATATGATGCATCAAGAATCTGTGAAAAAATTAGTGCAGTTTGATTAATTATAGTCCTAATCCAGAGGCTATACATCTATCTTTAGATTAATAAAAGTAATTTCTTCTGTTGTAACAGAAGTAGTTTTTTATAGACATATTTTTTTTTATGCAAAAATCCTATATTGTATAACATTATATCTCTTTGTAAATCACAGAACCCTACATTGAACTGACCCCAGTAAGATCCTCACAATCACTAAAGGTCAGTAACCAAATGTGCTACTGAGACTGTTCTTACAAAGTGAGGGATAACCTGCTGATTCAGTTACTTCAATTAAAATAATCAGTTAATTTGCTTAGAAGATAACTATAGCTATAACTGTTATTTGGGTCTATTTAGATGATTTTATTTAATAATCTTTGGTGATTTTGGTGATATGTAAACACACTGTGGTTATTTTAGTTGCTTACAGTGGGCCTCTGGCAGAGAGTGAGAAGGTCATATTTAGAAAACACAGACAGCAGGTCTTCTCCAATTGTTAAGGGGAAGGTTTAGAATCCATCTTAGTTACTATTGAAAATACTTGGCTGGCTGACTCAAGTCCCTTCTTGTGTACTTTCCTCCACCTGAGAGAACAGAAAGCTAGAACTCATCCTTTGAGCTGCCGGTGGCCCTGTTGTTCAGTTCAGTCGATGGGATCTACGTGGCAATCTGCTAGTGTTGCCTCTCTGCTTTTCCTTCTTACTGCCTAGAAACCCAGTAAGATGCCTGAGGT
>NW_006921777.1:6528533-6531561 GCF_000298275.1 Orycteropus afer afer | reverse complement strand
CATCTTGGCTGCATGTTCAGTCAATTTCAAACTGCAGAAGTTGGTAAAAATCTTCAATTTATACATCTTTGGCTTTGGTGATTGGTGCATAAATTTGAATAATAGTACTATTAACTGGTCTTCCTTGTAGGTGTATGGATATTATCCTATCACTGATAGCATTGCACTTCAGGATAGATCTTGATACATTCTTTGTGATGATGAATGCCACATCATTCTTCTTCAATTTGTCATTCCTGGCATAGTAGATCATATGATCATCTGATTCAAAATGGCCAAAACTGGCTAATTTCAGCTTACTAATGCCTAGGATATCAATCTTTATGCATTCCATTTCATTTTTGCAACTTCCAATTTTTCTAGATTCATACTTCTTATATTCCATGTTCTGATTTTTAATGGATGTTTGTAGCTGTTTCTTCTCATTTTGAGATGTGCCATATCAGCAAATCAGGGTCATGAAAGCTTTACTCTATGCACATCATTAAGGTTGGTTCTACTCTGAGGAGGCAGCTCTTCTCCAGTCATATTTTGAGTGTCTTCAGACCTGAGGGGCTCATGTTGCAGCACTATATCACACAATGTTTCCCTGCTATTCATAAGGTTTTCACTGGCCAATTCTTTGAGAAGTGGATGGCCTCCTCCTTCTTCTGAGTCTGTCTTAGTTTAGAGGCTTCCCTGAAACCTGTCCACCATGGGTAACCCTGCTGGCATTTGAAACACTGGTGGCATAGCCTCCAGCCTCACAGCAACACTCAAGCTATCATAGTAGGACAAACTAACAGACTAGCTGTTCTACACTGCTACTGTGAAAAATTAAGAATATCTACATCTATCTATCTATCATATATAGTTCCTTCAGCAACTACTCAAAATTAATGCAAATAAATATAGTGAAGAAGTAAATGTTATTGCTATTAGCTGTTCCCAACTCATGGCAACCTCATATATATGGAATGAAATGCTGCCTGGTCTTGCCCCATCTTCATGAGCAATTGTAGATTGGACCATTGTGATCTACAGGGTTTCCATTGACTAATTTTTGGAAGCAAATTGCCAGGCCTTTATTCCTAGCTTGTCTTAGTCTGGAAGTTCCACTGAAATCTGTTCAACATCATAGCAACACATAAGCCCCCATCTGACAGACAGATGATGGCTGTGCATGAAGTACATCAGCTGGGAATCAGATCTGTGTCTTCCACACGGAAATTAAGAATTATATCACATAATGATCAATGCCTCCCAAAAAGTCAATAGGTAAATTAAAATAGAATTCTAAAAAATATTCAGAACAAGCCAAAGGAAGACAGGAAAGAAGGAACAGAGGAAAGAAAAATAGAGGGGCAATATAAAAAGAAAATAATAAATTCAACCATAGCAATAATGACATCAAATGTCAAATGACTATACTCAAATTAAAAGGAAATTATTTTCAGAACTAACTTTTAAAAAAGCAAGATCCAGATATAATTGACACAATTATAAGTAGAAATAACTCCACAAGCATAGTTGGATTCCTCAACTTCCATCTTAGCAGGTAATAGAACAACTACATAGACAAAGAGTAAAGACATAGAAGTGCTGAACAATATTATTAACTATATTGAACTAATGGTTTTTAGAGAATGTTACACAGAAAATCTGCTGAATACAAATTATTTTCAAATGCACACAATATGTTCACAAACGAACCATATTCATGGATGTTTGTGCTACAAAGCAAGTTTAGTAAATTTCAAAAGGATTGAAATTATACAGAGGATATTTTATGAACATAACTGAAAATAAATTAGAATCTACTAGCAGCAAGTTATGTAGAAAACTCGCTAATATATGCAGATTAAATAATGCAATATTAAAGAATCCAGAGGTAAAAGAACTCGCCATTAAATAACACTTTTAATTGAATGGCAATGGCAATACAATATATTAGTATTTGTGGAATATAACTAATGCAGTACTTAATGAGAAATTTATGGTTTCAAATGCTTATATTATGAAAAAGAGAAACTTCTAAAATCAATGACTCAAGATTCACCTTCAAAAGAACCAAATACAACAAAGTACACAGGAGGAAGAAAATAATAATGTTAAGATCAGAAATCAATGAAAGAGAAAACAGAAATATAATAGAAAACAAACAAGGCCCAAAGTTGGTTGTTTGAAAGTTTAAAACCCTGGCTGGACTATGAAAAGAGAGATCACAAATTATCAATATCGAGAATTAAAGAATGTTATCACTATGGTAGTACATGTTGTTGTTGTTATGTGCCGTGGAGTCAGACCCGACTCATAGCGACCCCTCCTTGGGTTTCCGAGGCAGTATCACTACGGAAGTAGATTACCCCATCTTCCTTTTGAGGAGTGGCTGGTGGGTTTGAACCGCCAACGTTCTGGTTAGCAGTCAAGTGCCTGAGGCACTATGCTACCGGAGCTCCTAAGGTAGTACATAGGTTAACAGTATAAGAAATATTATGAACAACTTTTTGCCAACAAATTAGATGAAATAGACAAATTTCTTAAACAATACAACTTTTAAATTTAAAAAAAGTATACAGATATGAAAAGAAGAAGTGGAAGTTTTTCTATTTGTAAATGATATGATTATTTATGCAGAAAATCCTAAGGAATCTACAAAACCATTACTAGAAATAGTAAGTGAAATTAACAAGGTCTCAGGAGAAAAGCTTACCATATAAATACAATTTCTTCATAATTTTAACAGTAAATACTTGGTAAATGAAATTTAAACAATTTATTTTCAATATTAAAAATATACAGCAATTAACAATAAATTTAACAAAGATACACAAGATCTCTAGGTAGAAAATTGCAAAACTGAGAATGGGACCATTTGGAAATAGGGTCTTCGAAAATAACATCAATCAGGTAAAAACGAGGCATATTGGAGTACAGTGGGTTCTAATCTTACATGACTGGTATCCTTAACATGTTAATGTTGTGTATATTAATAGGTATCTGGGTTACTCAGGTGTATACATTTTTCAAAGCTTATTAAAATGTGTGT
>NW_006921777.1:6521617-6527793 GCF_000298275.1 Orycteropus afer afer | reverse complement strand
AAGAAAGAAGAAACTCACTGCCATCGAGTCTGATCCGACTCTTAGTGATCTCTCCTTGGGTTTCTGAAGCGGTATCACTACAGAAATAGATTGCCCAACCTTCCTTCCGAGAGTGGCTGGTGGGTTTGAACCACCAGCTTTCTGGTTAACAGTCAAATACCTTAGGCACTACATCACCTAATGCCTCTAGGAAGGCTTATTTTAACCTAGCAGAGTGACAAAACTAACCAATCCCAACATCAAAATTCTACACACCTTATTTGCATGGTCTCAGTTGCTGTAAGTTGAGTCTGACTCGATGGCACATAACAACAACAACAAAAACCAGTAATTGAGTGGGAGTTACAAAGATATGGCTAGAAAAGCCATACCAAGTGATTCACTGCACCACATGAACAAAAATTAAACTCCAGTTATTCATATGCAAAGTGAAATATTTAGGATAAAGTGTACCAGTATATGCAAGTTACTTTGAAATGAATAGAAAAATAGGTTGATGGCTGGATTCAGAGTTGGATAGATGTAATGCACTCAAGTGTAACGAAATGCTATAGTAGCTCATAGTAAGATTTCTCCATCTGTATGTTTGTCAATTTTCACAATAATGTGTTGAGAAATTTTTTTTAAAGCAAATCAGTGTAATATCCACATTAACAGAACAATAAGAAAAAATATATTATCAGCTTAACAGATGCAGGAAAAAACCATTAAAAAATTCAAAATCTACTCATTACAAAACTCTTAGCAAAGTAGGAATAGGAAGATACTTTTTTAATCTGAAAAAAGTTACACACACATACACACAAAACTACAGCAAAATATACTTAAAGGTGAATTTTTTAGAGTATTCCCTCTGAGATGAGGCATAAGACAAGATTTCCTGCTATTGCCAACTCTATTCAACACTGTTCTGAAAGTCTTAGCGAGTTTAATAAGGAAAAAAAAAATTCTACCACAAGCACGATAGAATAGAAAAAGACCCTTGCATATATGGACAGTTGATATGCAACAAACCACTAAAAACAATGGGAGATGTGCAGTGTTTTGAATAAATGATGTCAAATAAATTGGACCCTTATTTGGAAACAAAATTGAATCTTGACTCTGTACATACCACCATACACAAAGAAATCAATTCCAGGTGGACTGTAGATGTAAATATGAGTGATAATACAATAAATCTTCTAAAGGAAAACACAGGAGAATATTTTCATGATCTATGTTTAAAGAATAATTCCTTAAACACAATACAGAAATAATAACTGTATAGTAAAAGATAGAAAAATGGATTTCATTAAAATTGAGAACTTCTTTAATCAAAAGACACTTTAAGAACATAAAAATAAGTTATAAACTGGCAATTATTCACAAAACATATAACTAAAAATGGAGTTATACCCAGAACATATTAAAAGAACTCTACACATCAGTAAGAAAAAGGAATAGACAACACAATGGGAAAGTGAGCAAGAGAGTCAAATAACATTTCACACACTAGATATTCAAATGGTCTATCAACAAGTGAAAAGATATTCAACTTCATTAATCATCAGGGAAATATACATAGAATCACAGTATGATACCTCTACAAGGCCTTCAGATAACTTTAAAATGATTGATAATACCAGGTGTTCTCAAAGACATGGACCTCTCATGTGCTTTAGTGTAAATTGGTACAATCACTTTGGAAGACCGCTTGCCATTATCTATTAAAGCTGATAAAATGCAAAAACAATGTTTCAGCATTTCTACTGCTAGATATATATTCAATATAAATGCATGCACATGTGTAGAAAAAGATGTAAAAATGTTCATAGTGACATTATTTGTAATAGACAAAAATTAGAAACATTTCAAATGATCATCTACAGTAGAATGGATAAATAAAGTTCATATAATGGATGTATAGTTAAGGTTGTGTGTCAGCTTGGCTGGGCTGTGATTCTGAGTGGCTCAGAGCTTGATGCAGTTATTCACCATGATGAGACTGGATGTGGTGTAACCACTTCCACGGTGGTATCTGCTGCAGACAGTTAATCAGTTGAGGGAGAGTTGCCTTCAGGGTGTGGCCTGCTTCTAGTATATATAGAAAGGGTCTCCTATTTGGTTCAGTCTTCATCTCAAGTCCACTGGACTCGAGCTAGCGGCCTACAATGTTGCCTGCTGAGCTTGGTATTGTGCTAGTATACCTGCTGATCTTGGGTCCTTCAGCATCAGCAGCCAGCAGCTGCTTTAGTTAGGAGAAGCCTCCAGCTCCAGGGGGCCTGGAACTAGAGGCAGAGCTGAAGCCCAAGTTTGAGGGGCCTTCACTCAGCCCCTAGAGCAGGGACTCTGAATTAGCTTCCTAAACTGTAAAAGAATAAATTCCTGTATATTAAAGCCATCCACTTATTTTATTTCTGTTATAGCAGCTCTAGAGAACTAAGACAATGAATAGCATGCACCAATAAAAAGGAATTAATGACAGCTACATGCAATAATAAGGACCCCTTGTGTCACAGTGGTTAAAACTATTGGCCACTAATCAAAACATTGTTGGTTGGATTGACCAGCTGCTCCACAGGAAAAAGATGAGGTAGTCTGCTGCCGTAAAGATTTACAAACTTGGACCCCAATGTGTCACTAGTAGAAACGACTTGATAGCAGTGGGTTTGGGTTTGGTTTACATGCAATAGGATGAATCTCACAAATACAATATCAAACAAAAGAAACGTACACAAAAGGATGCATACTACAGGCATTTATGGATCTTTCAAAAACATGAAAAATCAAACTATAGTGTTTAGAAATGCATTCTTTGGTCCAAAATTATAAAAGAAAATAAAAATGATGATTACCATAAAAATTAGCATAGTGACTATTTTTGAGATGGTAGTGATGGCTGCACAAAATGGGTTCTAGAATATTTTTTCATATGCACACACTCTTGTCCTCAGTGGTGACTACATGAGTTTTCATTGAACTGCAATTTAAATTTGTCCACTTTATTTTCTCTGTTTTATTTCACTAAAAATGTTAAAAAGGAAAAAAAAAAGAATAAAGAAGGAAAAGAACTGAAGGAACCAGTCAATACACTTTAAGTGCTACAAAAAGATCAAGTGGAATGAGAAGAAAAAAACTGTAACATTTGATGGTTGTAGGCCATGTGTGGCCTTAGGAAGAAGAATTTCAGAAGAGTGTTGGGGACAAGTCAAACTACCAGAAGTCAGGAGCTAAAGATAACCAGATGACAGGATGCAGAGGCAGCAGTCCCACCTACTCCACCTTGAAGGTAAGAGAAAAAGACGAGATGACAGCAAGGTCGAAACCAATTGCCATAGAGTTGACACCTACTCAGGGCAAACTCATGTGTGTCGGACCAGAACTGTGCCCCATTAGGTTTTTAATGGCTGATTTTTCAGAAGTCGATTACTAAGCCTTTCTTTTAAGGCACCTCTCCGTGGACGTCAACCTCCAAACTTTCATTAGCAATTGAGTATGTTAACCATTTGCACTACTCAGGGATGATAACAAGGCAGGATGATGCTCTTGCTTGTTATTTTTTTCTCTATGTGTGTTTGGGTGAGGGTGTATTTATGGGCAAAAGAAAAGGAACAAGTACAGAGGAAATTGGAAAAATAGACTGGGAGATGTGGTAATTACTGAATCACCTCCCTACTCTGTGGCTTCCAAGTTTTCTCATTCCTTTAAATCTGCTCCTGCCCTCTGTCCCATGGCCTAGCACTGCATGTGGTGAAGGAGGTGGAAATAAGAGAAAGAAGACAAAGACAATGCAAGCTTTCCATGTTCCTTCACAGGTTTTTCACCCAAGGACAGATGGGAGTGGAAAGGAAGAACAGCTTTATGTTGAATGAAATTGAACTAGAGCTTTGAAGGTCTGAATATTGAGTGTTTTCTTTATACTTGAAATTGCCCTAAAAAGTAACAAGATTCATTGATGGCAAACGGTGTGGGGAGGGTGAGAAAGAGATGCAACAAAATTTAAAGACCATTGTTGTTAGGTGCTATAGTTGTTGTTAGGTCCAACTCATAGTGACACTAAGTACAACAGAAGGAAACACTGCCTGGTCCTTTGCCATCCTCACAATCCTTGCTGCATTTGAGCCCATTGTTGTAGCCATTGTGTAAATCTATCTCATTGAGGGTCTTCCCCTGTTTCACTGACCCTCTATGTTACCAAGAATGATAATGGTCCCTTCTGACAACATGAACAAAGTAGGTGAGATGAAGTCTGGTCATTTCTGCTTCTAAGGACCATTCCAACTGTACATCTTCCAGGACAGATTTGTTAGCTTTTCCAGCAGTCTATGGTATCTTCAGTATTCACCAGCATCACAATTCAAAGGCATCAACTTTTCTCTGGTCTTCCTTATTTGTTGTCCAGCTTTCACATGCATATGAGGCAATTAAAAATACCATGGCTTGAGTTAGGCATACCTTAATCTTCAAAGTGACACCATTGTCTTTGAAGACAATGTTGTTGTTGTTGTTATGTGCCATTGAGTCAGACCCGACTCATAGTGACCTCTCCTTGGGTTTCTGAGGCAGTATCACTACGGAAGTAGTGAAAGAGAAATAAAGCTAGTTAGCAATTTTTCCTTGTAGTGGATGCAGTAATTTACCACTCAGATAATTTCCTCCTTAAACTTTTCAAGGAGCTCTGCTGGTTTAGTGACTAAGGCATTTGACTGCTAACCAGAAGGTTGGCAGTTCAAATCCACCAGCCACTCTGCAGAAGGAAGACTGGGAAATCTACTTCCGTAAGATTTACCTCCTCAGAAACCCAGAGGGGGTGGCTATGAGTTGGAATCTACTCAATGGCAGTGAGTTTGGTTTTTTTTTTTAACCTTTTCAGTGATGTTGCCTTAATTCCCCCAGTGTTAGGTGTGTTAGCTGCTGATAGCTCTTAGCTGAGTCCCTCTCTCTGGGTTGTCTGCAGCTGAAGAGAACCATTTTCTCCTGAGGTCATGCCTCCTCCTGGAGATCAGCCTGTGTCTAAGAGATCCATAGGACTGGATGAGGTCAATGACTGCCACCCAGATTCTCCTTTTACCCCAGGGTTTCTCAAACTTGGCACTATTGGCATTTTGAAATAGATAGTGTTCTGTTGTGGGGTCTACCCTGAGTATTACAGCATGTTTAGCAGTGTCCTTGGTGTTTACTCAATAGATGCCAGTAGCACACACTTCTCCAAATCATGACAATCAAATATGTTTCCAGCTGTTTCTTTATATCCCTTAAAGAGACAATACCTCCCCCAGTTGAGAACCACAGCCCAATCCTGATTTCTTTACCCCTACAGGTGTTGATCTGATGACATCCCCCAATAAACTTCCTGCAGATCTGTGGCACACCCCCAAGGAGTTCAGATTATTCAATAAACCATTTACATATATGTTTGTTTATTGGCAAATTATACTGGCACTACTGTAATTATATTATGTACATTACAGAACATAAACAAAAACAAATCTAAAATGAGATTTAAATCTAATTAGCAGTTTCAGCATTTTCCTCTTCTGGGGAGTCTAAACCCTACATTAGAGACCAATGCCCTGGGAGGTGGGAGGAAACAGCAAAAGAAATGTAGGGGTGGAGTTATTGTTAGTAACCCTGTGAGTCAGGGGAAAAAAGAGGAGAATAGATAAAATAAGAACTTCAGGGGTGATATGGTGATGGCTGTCAAGAGAACATAGTCAGAGAATATCCAGATGGCTCTGATCACTTCAGATGGTATCATATAAAGGGAATTTGTGGCTAAACAAAGAAGTAGACCAGGTATGCCTGAAAATGCCTATAAGCTCTCCATTAAAACTCTTAAAAAAATGCAATAAAACTTTAAAAACTGGCAAAAGCCTTGAAAGGTAAAGAGAAGACCACAAATCAAAGTTAAGATGGAACTTCTTTTAATTGCATTGTCAATGGGGATGGATAGAAAGGTCAATTATTAAACTTAACATGTTACCTTATATAAATAGAAATTAGGGTATCACACACACTTATGAGATTATTAATAAAGCATCTTAAGATACATTATTAGAAATTCAACCAGAAATTGACAGAGTAAAATAATTCATTATATTATCAATCTTTTAGATGCAGTAATAAAAGCAAATGACATAGAGAGTTCAAACAATATAGTTAATAAAATTGAAAATATGTTTTTCTCCCCCACC
>NW_006921777.1:6504374-6521217 GCF_000298275.1 Orycteropus afer afer | reverse complement strand
TGACTGCTAACAAGAAGGTTGGAGGTTCAAACCCACCAACCACTCCTCAAAGGAAGATCGGGCAATCTACTTCCATAGAGATACCACCTCCTTGGAAACCCATGGAGAGGTTGCTATGAATTGAATCGACTTGACAGCAGTGAGGTCCCCCCCCCCTTTGGAAGCAAAACTAAAAGCCAATAAAAAATTAGAAAAATATTTAATCTCTAAACAACTTTTTAAAACCAACTCTATGACATTAAAATGTAACACTTAGATGAATTGAAAAATAAAACTTATCAAAATTGACTCAACAACAAAAATGACATGAGGATTATAACCATTAAACAACTTGAATCAGTACTTTTAAATCTGCACATAAAGAAAGTATCAGCTGAAATAGTTTACAAGTGAGTTCTATCAGATGTGTAAAAGCCAGATCTTCCTAATATTGCAAAAACTCTTCAGGAAAATATAGAGAGAATAAATATTCTCTAACTCAAGTTAGTAAGAAAATACCAAAGGATTTGGTGAAAAGATGTGCTGACATAAGCTACAGAAAAAATGTAAAGGACAAATTAACATATATAAAGATTCAGTTGCTCTGGGAAGCTAAAAATTAAAACCATAGTTAGGTGACAGTTTTGCTTCTCTATTTTGCAATTATTTATTTATTTTGGGTGAGTTGAAATCTTGTAAGAGAACAAATTATTATAACTTTTATGGAGAGTAAGCAGAGAAATTTGGCAAGATGTATCAAGAGTCTTTTTAAAATGTGTTTTAATATAGTGATTCAAACTATGGAAATATATTTTTAGCAAATACTAAGAAATGTGAAAAAATAGATATGTTTACATATTTATATTTACAAATAGATATCCATCCAAAAGGATGATTTGTACTATATAAATAATAAATTTTCCTTTTTTCTTCCTTTTCTCTCCTTCACCCTCCCCCCTTTTCTTTTATTCCATTCAGCAGGAAACAGTGACTGAATCCACACTACCCAGCAATACCCAACATATCTACCACTCCATCCACTGGGCAAGTGCCAGTTATCACCCCAGCACTACTGGATTGACGGAAGACAGGCCAATACCTCTGTTCTGGTAACCTAGTGCCACTCTGACAGGAATATACCACAAATGGGATGGCTGAACAAATAAGTTTGTTCTCTTACAGTTCAGAAGGCTGGAAGTCCAAGTTCAAAGTGCCAGACTCTAGGGGCTGTGTCAAAGCCCCTCGACCTTGGGCTTCAGCTCTGCCTCTTGTACCTGGCCCACTGAAGCTAAAGGCATCTCTTCACTCAGGCAGCTGCTAGCTACTGAGGCTGACAAACCTAAGGTTGACAAGTAAAAAGACGAAGTCCTGAGTGTACCAAACCACACCGCAAGCCATTAATTCAAGTCTGTTGAAAGTCCCAAGGTCAGCAGAGCATGGCAGGCTGCTGAACAACAACACGGCTACACGCAGGGTTCAAGCATACCATAGGCTAGAGACCATTCCCAAAGTTGCTTCTTAAATACGGGAAGCAGACCACATCCCTAAGCAGCTACTCAGCTGCTCCAATGCATTCCACCATGGAGTTAATTACCAATCTTACCATGGGGATTAACTACATCCAACTGCCCAGCCACTCAACCTGGCCCAGCCAAGTTGACACACAAACATAACCACCACAGCCTCCTTTACTGCCACTCAGCTGCTCTACACAACCAAAAAAAGAGACCTGCACTCCCACTCCCTCCCACTACCAAGCCCACCTGGAGACAAGTGGTACATGTCCCAGTGCTACCAACAATCCACAAAGTAGCATGCCTCTCCCACATGCCCAGATATATCAAAACAAAACAAAAAAATCAGTGTGAAGCGAACCAAGATACAATCAACAAATAAGTACAATAACACAACAATGTCTCAGAGACAACAGACAACCTCAAATTACACACACACACACAACAAAACCCAAGATGACCTGGTTTAAGCAAGTGACCAAAATATAGAACTAGAAAATCTGGAGGAAGAGAAATGGTAATGGAACTACCAGATAAGGAATTCAAAAGAGTTATATTTAGAACCCTTCAACAATTAAGAAAGAGATCAAGGAAAACACAGGTAAAACCAAGGAATTCATAGACAAAATCAAGGAAAGCACACAATATTCTCAAAGAATTCAGGAAAAGAATACAACAACAAATTGACAAAATAAACAGACAATTAGAAACTATACAAAAACAAGAACTAGAAATCCAGAAGATTAACACTAAAGCTGCAGAAATAGGTAATTTATTAGAAGGACAAGGAAATAGAATTGAATCAATGGAAGACAGAGTCAGCTAGATTGAAGACCAATCTCTTAATACTAATCTGTTAGAGGAACAACAAGAAAAAGAATGAAGAAAGCCTAAGAATTATGTGGAACACCATCAAAAAGAATACTTTATGTGTGATTACAATCCAGAACAGAAAGAGACAAAAAAAAAAAAAAAAAGAAGAGAAAATTGTCAGAGATTTTTACATACAAAGGAGAAACAGTAAAACTAAGCTCTGATTCTTGGCAGAAACCATATAGGTGAGAAGGCAATGGGATGACATATGTAAAACCCTGAATTTAAAAAAATTGCCTAGCAAGAATTACATATATATATATATATATATATATATAAATGATCTCTCAAATACACTGGCAAAATTAGGTCATTTTCCAGTTAAATAGAAATTAAGAGAGTTTGTAAATACCAGGCCAATCTTAACAAGACATGTTAAAAAGAATCCTTTGTATAGAAAGTCAACAATATGAGACAACAACCTGAGATTAAGACACATGACAACATCATCTGGAAACCAACCCATATAAAGAATTTTCAAAAATAAAACAAATTATGCACAGGAAGACAGTTCAGGGGGCAGGAGTGCATGGAGGGATGGACACAGGGAAGAGGTAACGATCAAGAGGAAATGGGAGGGAAGCTGCTGCATTAGGGTAAATTGTAGTCAATATCATGAGACAACGTGTGTGTGAATTGCTGTATGGAAAGTGAATTTGCTCTGTAAACTTTCACCCAAATCACAATTAAAAAACCAAAAAAACTACAAGACTGAAAATAGGGAACCCAAGATGTCAATCTGTAAACACTGACACAACTGTGAAGCAAAAAGAAGGAATAAATGGCATAGTTACAGAGCGACCAAGTGGAGAGGAAGTCTACATGGTATCAAGATAGAATAGACTGTTTTAAACTTGGGAAGATAAAAAATTACAGGTAACCACAAAGTAAATTAATAAACCTTCTAACCACCCCCCCCAAAAAAATAGGAAAAAACGAATGTTGGTAAGGATGTGGGGAAATCAGAACTTTTTTTCACTGTTTGTGGGAATGTAAAATGGTACAATCACTATGGAAACAGTATGGTGATTCCTCAAAAAAAAAAAAAAAAAAAACAGAATTGCCTTATGATCTAGCAATTCTATTCCATGGTGTATACACTAGATACATAACAGAACAGATACAAATAGATACATGCACACCTATATTCATTGCAGTAGACAAAAGATGAAAACAACCTAAGTGTTCATCAGTGGCTGAATTGATAAACAAAAAGTCGTCCATACATACAATGGAATACTGTTGTTGTTGTTGTTACGTGCTGTCGAGTCGGACCCAACTCATAGCAACCCCTCCTTGGGTTTCTGAGGCAATATCATTACAGAAGTAGATTGCCCAACCTTCCTTCTGAGGAGTGGAATACTACACAGTCATAAAGAAGCATGATGTTTTGGCTCTCTAGTACTGCTATAACAGGCATACCACAAGTGGATGGCTTTAATAAACAAGAATTTATTCTCTTACAATTTAGGAGACTAGAAGCCAAATTCAGACTCCCGGCTCTAGAGCCTGGGTGAAGGCCCCTCAATCTTCAGCTTCAGTTCTGCCTCTTGCTCCCAGCCCACTGGAGCTGGAAGCATCTCTTAACTCAGGCAGCTGCCAGCGGCTGAGGCTGACGAACCCAAGTTCAAGTCAAATGGCACAGTCACAAGATTAGCAGACAACACAGCAGGCCACTAGCTCAAGTCCAGTAACAATCCCAACAATGGCAAGCAACATGACAGGCCACTGAGATGAAGACTCAGCCATATATAGGATCCAGATGTGCCAAACCTTGAGCCCTTTCTCAAAGTGTCTCCTTATATACTGGAAGCAGGCCACATCCTGAAGGCAACTAATTAGCCACTCATAGTAGATTCCACCATGGAGCTGATTACACTACATGCAATCTCATCATGGGGAATAACTGTAACCAGCTGCCCAGCCACTCAAAAACCATGGCCCAGCCAAGCTGACATACAACCTCAACTACCACAGATGAGTTCACAAAACATCTTGGAATATGGGTGAACCCAAAGGACATTATGCCGAGCAAAATGAGTAAATTACAAAAGGACAGGTATTTAATCATCTTATTTTTATTAAAAAAAAAAAACACCCCAAAAACAGCTATGTATACAAAGACCAGTCATCATTGGTGCTTACCAGAGGTGGGAGGAGCACATTTCATAGATAGTAGTTATTTTTTATTTAGAGTTATTTGAGAGGTGTGTACAGCTTAACCAAGATAACGGATGCCACTAGGTTGTACACACACACAAAGAAAACAGGATGTTTATATAAATGCTGTTACATATAATTTTGCAACAAGAGCAACCTGTAAACCAAAAAAAACAAATTGCCAAGATGGATACAACTCATAGCGACCCCTCTTTAGGTTTCCTAGGCGATATCACTATGGAAGTAGATTGCCCAATCATCCTTCCGAGGAGTGGCTGGTGGGTTTGAACCACCAGCCTTCTGGTTAGCAGTCAAATACCTTAGGCACACACCACCAGAGCTCCTCTCTCTCTCTCTCTCTCTCTCTGTATGTATATATGTGGTGGCATAATGGGTAAGGCATTTGAATGCTAACCAGAAGGTCAGAAGCTCAAACTTACCACCTGCTCCTCAGGAGGAAGATGAGGAAATCTATTTCCATGAATATTTAAATATTTACAGCCTTGAAAACCCAATGGGGTTGCTATAAGTTGGAATTGACTCAATGGCAGTGGGATATATGTGTGTGTGTGTGTGTGTGTATGTGTATGTGTACATATATACATACATACATAGTGTAGTGCCTCAGGCATTTGACTGCTAACCAGAATGCTGGTGGTTCAAACCTACCAGCCACTCCTCAGAAGGAAGATTGGGCAATCTACTTCCATAGTGATACTGTTTTGGAAACCCAAGGAGGGTTCACTATGATTTGGACCTGACTCGATGGCAATGAGTTTGTTCATATATACACACACGCACACACACACATACATACACATATATATATGTGTGTGTGTGTGTCACAGAAACTGATTCTTCTTAGATATAATCAGTCACTTCACATTAAGGGACAGCTCAGTCACCTGGCATAATATAGCTCATCCTAGTCTGATGATTAGAGTCTACAGTCTTAAAAGCTTATGAGTGACCATCTAAGATACAACTATTGGTCTCTATTCATCTAGATCAAAAGAGAAAGAAGGAAACCCAAGACTCAGAGAAGGAATAATCCACAGGACTAATAGTCTATGTGAACTAGACGGTGACCAGCTACCAATACTGTACATTTTGATCTGGACAACAATAGACAGATCTTGATAGAAAGGGAGAAAATGTGGAATAGAACTTCAAATTTTCAAAAATCCCAGAGTTACTGGACTCATCAAGACAGGACAAATCCCTGACACTATTATACTGACAGATTCTTTAATTCCTGAACTGAAACTATCTACTAAAGAGACAAGGAGGTGTCATCTACTGACCTCCTCTAACTTCACAAGAGGAAAACAGAATCACTATCAGCAGCCCAAGGCCTGCTCTTATGAGATGAGACATGCCACTACCCTCCAGCACTCTTACCAACCTTGACATCAACCGTCCCTCTCGCAGAACCCACCACCTCTCTGCTGTGTTCAATAATTCACTGCAGTGGTCACACAGAACTTAGAGGTTATGGGGTTTCTTAGGGAAGCAACAGCTACAATTCACGTTTGGGAATTCACTCAGTCTCTCTCAGCCAGCCATCTCTCTCAGCTGGCCATCTCTCTCAGTCTCTCTCAGTAGCACGTCTCTCTCTCAGCAGTGTGTGTCTCTCAGCAGCACATCTCTTTTAGCCAGCAGTCAGAGAGATTCCTTCTGCCTCTAGGAGTGCTCATTTTTGAGCCTGGCAGAGTGGCAAAACTAAGCAATCCCAACATCAGAATTCTACACACTTGAGAGAGAGCAAACTTCCCAGAAGATTAATTTGTGCTGCTCCAACTGATATACACCAGGTGGATAACTTTAACAATCAGCTACACAGTTGCTCATTGCAAAGTGGGAGTTAAAAAGACTGTGGCTAGAAAAGCCATACCATGTAATTTACTACACACTGCAGGTGACCCCCTGGCTTTTCTAGTCATTATCCCTTTTATGTATCAAAAATTAACATCCCCTTCACCTTGGTTTCAGAATAGCCACACCCATGAAAGCTTGTATGCCAGCCACTTCATGCCTTTATCTCCCCCCATCTTAGATAGGCAATTTCTAATTTGCCCATCCCTATCAAACCAGTGCTCTGAGGAGAGGGCATGTTTCTTCTTTGAAGAATCTTCTGTTCTGCTTGGAACTTTGGGTCTCTGCATCTATAAACAAGCAATGTCCAGCCCAACACAAGCCATCAAATTGCAGCAACTTAACACCAGCTCAGTGTCAAACATCTTCTGCTCCATTTGGTCGGGTTCTGGTCAGCTCAGCCCTAGCCATCCCAGCTAGGTCATGGGTTCCAGCTGCCAAGTTTGGGAGTCATACTCTTCTCTTCACTTCAGATCAGTCAGCACCTTCTCTTTCTCATCCTCTGTCCTCAGGGACTATTTCAATGCCTGTAGGCTCACAACACCTTATACTTCAGACCAGCCAGCCTGTCCTCTCATCCCTAGCCTCTGTGCCTAGGTCAAAGAGTGCCAAACTCAGCCTGTTTCTTCATTGCTGCACTTCCCCCACTTTCACTCAAGTGGACACAGGTGGTCATAAGCAAGCAGCATACAAGCCTATTACTTGCTGGCTTCCTTTCACTTCCAGTCCTTGAAGGGGTTTCTCTCATGGACCATGACTTTCCTGTCTTGATGTACCCAAAGCCAAACTACTTGCTTGAAATTCAAAAAGCCAGTCATTTTTCTCTCTGTAGGTCCTGTCTTCAAATGCAGATCTTCTGTTCTCTCAGTAGTCCTGGGTTGGTCTTTTCAAATGCAAATTTACTCACTAAGCAGGTTCTGGGGGGGGGCTCAGGTTTTCTACCTAAGTCCTATACCCTTTACACAGGGTTTGAAACAAAAGCCTTTGTTTCTTGTGGGCAAATTCTATTTTCCCTTTTAACATATCCAATCAAGTATTGGCTGAAGGTGGACTTACAAACTCTCTGTTATCCATACCCCATAATCATTTATAATGTACAAATAGGTGAAAGAACATTCAGTATCCATAGTACGTTCAGATAAACACATAATCCAAAGCACATAATCTTTTAAAGACATTCCAGTTTCATCTCTTCACCCTGGTTATCTTCCCATTCTATGTATATGGCCTTGGGCCTTTGGCTGGGTGTAACCAAAAGACCTAGCCTCTGGATCAATTATCTCCTTTAATAAGTAACACCAACCAAAGTAACTATATAAGAATCCTAAATTTTGCTTGGGAGCTCTGGTAGCATAGTGGCTAAGACACTTGCCTGCTAACCAGACGGCTGGCAGTTCAAACCCACCAGCCACTCCTCAGAAGGAAGGTTGGGCAATCCTACTTCCGTAGTGATACTGCCTCGGAAACCCAAGGAGGGGTCCCTATGATATGAGTCAGGTATGACTCGACGGCACATAACAACAACAACAAGTTTCACTTTGCAGGCCCTTTCCTCCTCCTCCTTCTTCTTTTTTTTTTTTTTTCTTACAAAATCCCATGCTTCTGTGAGTCTGGAGCCACTGCAATGTATCCCACTGCTTCTGACACCAACTGTTAAAGATACAAGGAGGTGGTATCTTCTCACCTCCTCTAATTTCACAAGAGGAAAACAGAATCACTATCAGCCGCCCAAGACCCATTCTTATGAGGCCAGACATGCTGCCACACTCCAGCCCTCTCACCAACCTTGACACCAACTGTTCCTCTCATGGTACCCACCACCTCTCTGCTGGGTTCAATAATACGCTGCAGTGGCCACACAGAACTCACAGATTATGGGGATTATTAGGGAAGCAACAGACTATAATTCAAGTTCAGGAATGCACTCAGTCTCTCTCAGCTGTCTGTCTGTCTCAGCCAGCTGTCTCTCTGTCTCTCTCAGTAGCATTTCTCTTTCTCAGTAGTATGTCTCTGTTGCATCTCTCTTTCAGCAGCACGTCTCTCTCACAACTCTCTCAGCAGCGCATCTCTCTCAGTAGCATGTCTCTCTCAGCTGGCAGTCTTCTGCTTCTAGGAGGGCTCATTTTTGAGCCTGGCAGTGTGGCAAAACCCACCAGTTCCAACATCAGAATTCTACACTTGAGAGAGAGTGAATTTCCCAGAAGATTGCTTCTTGCTGCTCCAACAGAAATGTATCAGGTGGATACATTAAAGGGGATATTTTAACAATCTTTAACAATATTTCAACAACCAGCTACTCAGTTGTTCTCTGCAAAGTGAAAGTTACAAAGACTGTGGCTAGAAAAGCCATACCATGTAATTTACTACACCACACTATCCCAACTCATCTTGTGGCTAAATAGCAAGTTAGCCCAAAAAGCAATCAATATCACCCTTGAGCCCTGTGGTTTTCTGAAAAACCATCTATATGAGTTCAAATGGTCAATACTCTGAAACATAGATGAGAAAGTTGAAGGGGCAGAGTCTGAGACTAGATTAATAGGAACAGAATAACTAGAACAGAAATAATGACAAGATGGATACGATGTGAAAAATATAGCCAACACTATTGAACAATATGTATAGAAATTGTTGAATAGGAACCTGCTTTTCTGTGTACACTTCCACCAAAAAGATAGTAAAATATTATTTAAAAAAAAACAAACAAACCCATAATACTAGTACACCAGTTGCTGTGGAGTTGATTCCAACTCTTGGTGACTCCATGTGCATCAGGGTAGAACTGTGCCCCACAGTTTTCAATGGCTGATTATTTGAAGATAGATTTCCAGGACTTTCTTCCAAGTCATCTCTGGGTGGACTTGAACTGCCAACCTTTCAGCTAGCAGCCAAGTGCATTAACCTGTTGCACAACCTGTTGTTGTTGTTGTTGTTATGTGCCATCAAGTCGGACCCGACTCATAGCGACCCCTCCTTGGGTCTCTGAGGCAGTATCACTACGGAAGTAGATTGCTCCATCTTCCTTCCGAGGAGTGGCCGGTGGGTTTGAACCACCAGCCTTCTGGTTAGCAGTCAAGTGCTTTAAGCACTACACTACCAGAGCTCCCGTTGCACAACCTAGGGACTCTTAAAACATAAGCAACCCTAGAAAAACTCTAATGATCTCAGGAATCTATAAGTAGTTTTGGAAGGCTGCTGAGAAGACATCCTTCTACTACAAGGCCAAGAGTTCATAGCCATGTGATTTTTTTTTGTGAGTTCCCACTCAGAGAGGAGATAAAAGATGTAAATTCTAGACCCAGATGTTGCTCTTTCTTACTGAGTGATCATGGGCACTTTTCTAATGTTCCTTTTACCTATGAAGGAACTAAGGCTCACAATTTTAATAATAAAACTAAAAGAGATTCCTTGTATTACTATCTCACCAATTATTTTTGAGAATAATATAAGACAATGTAGGATTATGTGACTAAGAATAAAATCTCAGATCTTGGAGATTTGATTAGTTCATGCTATGGCTGGCTACATAACATATGAAGTATTTTATGCATATTAATTATAGGTAAATTTGAACTTACAATATTTTAACGACTCTACCTTTATTCAGAATCAAAGAAATAAGGACTTTCCACTTGTCAACACTTTAAAAATATGTATTCACTTCAAGTTGCTGACATGGTAAAACATGGAAAATATGATATATAAAGAACAAACACAAGTCATGGTGCTTACAACACAAGAGAAGCACAGTAGGCAGATTTTTTAAAGACTCAGCTCAATAGGGAGTAGGAAAAAGGAAAATACAAATGTCTCTGCCCTGTGAAGAGAAGCCTTGCCTTCTTTGTGTGTTATTTCTTAGCAGATGAAAAGACAAAGAGAAGCTCCAGCAAGTGTTGCTCTCCTGGGATTTGAAAGAACAAAAGAAGAGTAAACACTCCTCTCTTCCAAGGATGACATTTAGACAAGAATACTCTACCTTTTCTTTATGTTTCTTCTTCCTTTATTAAACAAAAAAGATTAGTGGTAAGATAGAAATCTTTTTGTTTTGTTTTATTTTGTAAAATAAAAAATAACAGTTTTATTTTTAGTATTTGATTATTGATTCTTGGGCAACTTTTGATTCTTGCATGATGCAATTTGAAACTTAAGATATCTATTTGTTTTCAAATAATATATTATTCTAGGCATATTGAAGAGGATACTCTCAGTTAATGCTGATTTTAAATGACTTCCTTGTGTGATGTAACTCTTTCTCTCAAAGCCTTATTCCTAGGACATAAACTCATTTCACATACTCACCCCAATGAGGTGTCATGATGGAAGGTATCCACCATTAGAAGGGACTCAAAGCTTAATAGGAATATTTTCATGTGCATGCTTCTGACCTCAGTAATAGTGTCAGTTTCCTGGAGCCATCTGTGGGAGGTGATTTGAGACACTCCAATGAATGGCAAAAGTGATGTTAGAGTGCTCACTCTCAGTCCACACTGAGACAGGGATTTCCATTACCACCTCTGTCTCATGCACCCTACTCTAAATAGCAAGGCATGTGTGGGAGGCACCATCTCCTGCAATCCAAGAAACACTACCACCAAAATTATGTCTAGCTACCTCAATATCTTCATCCTCTAAATTCTGACATAGTAACACAGTTTCCCATCTCTCAGATCCTGTATGTTTCTTCCAGACGCTGGGGTCAGACACTGAGATAAATTATCTGAAGAGGGTAGAATCTTCTTTGGTAGTTTTTGTTAAGTCCACACATATATTTGACTTAAAATCATACAGCCTGTGTTGGCTGCTCTTGACCCTTGGTGTCCTCAACATTCTACTTTTATGCATTTTCTCCTAATCCTCTGATTATAGCTTTCCAGTGTCCTTCTGGGGCTATATTTCTTCTTCTTTTTATTGTATTTCCCACACCCTCATCCTTGGCTCGGCTTCTAACACTCTATTCTGGTAATCATGAACCCAATGCTTACAAGGATGTGGAAGCAGCATAAATATGTGAATCAGGTTGTATGTACTCTTTATTTATTGTTTGTTTGTTTGTTTTAACACTGTAAAGAAATACTTTTTCTCTTATAAGGAAACAAAGCAACACATGCACAATCTTCAAAGGAAGCTCACAGTCAATGTTAGGGAGATAACAAGGAGTGGCTGATCTATGGGGGACCAGGAAGAAAATGTTTTTCAGCTCCAGACAATGTATACCAATAGGACCACTAGCAAAATTTTTCCATTTCTTAAGATAATCTGGAAATCTAGACTTTTACTTGAAACTTCTAATAGTTAGAATTTTGCTCAAGCAAAACATATCTGCATGTCAGAAAACAGCTTGCCGAGGATACAACATCTCTATGCCAGATGAGGTCAGTGGGTCTCCAGTTGGTAGCTATTTCACTACAGATTACTAGAAAAGTTATTTTCAAACTACAGATCACAATCTATTATTAAACCATGAAATTAATCTAATGAGTTTCAATCAGCAATTTTAAATGAAGCAAATTTGCACAGAAGGAAAGAGAATTTAAAAAATAATAGAATATTTCACATATAATGTGAGTATTTGCTGAGCAAATAATCTGAGAAGCTGGACTATATGAGGAAAAACGTGGTATCAGGATTGGAGGAAGAATCATTAACAACCTGAGATGTGCAGACGATACAACTTTGCTTGCTGAAAGTGAGGATGACTTAAGGCACCTACTGATGAAGGTTGAAGAATACAGTCTGCAGTATGGATTATGTCTCAATATAAAGAAAACAAAAATCCTCACAACTGGACCAATGAGCAGCATCACAATCAATGGAGAGAAGATTGAGGTTGTCAAAGAATTCACATTGCTTGGTTCTACAATCGATGCCAATGGAAGCAGTAGTCAGGACATTAGACAACGTGTAACATTGGGAAAGTCAACTGCAAAGGAACTGCATCAAGTGCTGAGGAGCAAGGATATCTCCTTGAGGACTAAGGTGCGCCTGACACAAGCCATGATATTTCCAATCGCCTTGTATGCATGTGAGAGCTGGACAATGAATAAGGAAGACCGAAGAAGAGTTGATGCGTTTGAGTTGTGGTGCTGGCGAAGAATGCTGAAAGGACCATGGACTGCTAAAAGAACTAACAGATCTGTCCTGGAGGAAGTGCAGCCAGAATGCTCCTTGGAAGCAAGAATGGCCAGACTTTGTCTCACCTATTTTGGTCATGTTGTAAGAAGGGACCATTCCCTGGAGAAGGATGTCATGCTTGGTAGGGTGGAGG
Organism: Orycteropus afer afer; assembly: GCF_000298275.1. Lineage (NCBI taxonomy): Eukaryota > Metazoa > Chordata > Mammalia > Tubulidentata > Orycteropodidae > Orycteropus > Orycteropus afer. Next base: position 6,508,551 of record NW_006921777.1, on the reverse strand, counting down.
GTCGTCGAAAGAGGGGGAGGTCTTCAACGAGATGGATTGACATGGTGGCTGCGGTGATGGGCTCAAGTATAGCAGGGATCGTGGGGCTGGCGTGGGATCAGGCAGTGTTTCGTTCTGCTGTGCATGGGGTTGCTGTGAGTTGGAAACGACTCGACGGCACTTAACAACAACAACAATGTGAGTAGATACTGCTCAGTGGTAGAATTCCCTCACGTTCCATGCACAAGACCCAGATTTGATTCCTACCCAATGAATCTCAAGCATAGCCACTAACTGTATGTTAGTGGAAACTTGTCAATTGCTGTGATGCTGAGCAGGTTTCAGGGGAGCTCAAGGCAAAAATGAGCTAGGGGGAAAGCTCTGGGGATCTCCTTCCAAAAGTTGGTCTTTGAAAACCCTATGGATCATGTGTTCTGATCCATTCTGCATCTGATCACCATTAGTTGGGGACAATCTGATGGCAGCTAATAACAATTGACTGCTCTTGACCCCTTGACACAAACACATGTGTGTGTAGTGAGTCACTATAAAAATTCCATTCCTCAAGTGATAACATGCAAAATTATATCTAATGCACATAGATGATTACAAGCTATTATTTACTTGCAGGGTTCTCCCTTGATTCATGTTACACCCTTAAGTTTGATTGCAAGTTGCTTGGGTGTGTAAGCTTGAAGGGTTTCCACAGTCTATTATGCTTAAGAAATATATTAAGTCACTTCTAGCAAAATTCTATCATAATATCAAAGAGCTCTGGTGGCATAGTGCCTAAGGCATTTGACTGCTAACCGGAAGGCTAGTGGTTCAAACCCACCAGCCACTCCTGGGAAGGAAGATTGGGCAATCTACTTCCATACTGATACCACCTCGGAAACCCAAGGAGGGGTTGCTATGAGTCAGATCTGATTCAACTGCAGTGAGGTTTTTTTTTTTTTTGTGTGTGTGTGTATCATAATATCTGCAAAGAATAAACTATTCACACAGCCTGAAAGACATTTTGTTTTTTTCTATTCCTGTCTATAATGAAAGGTTTGAATGTCACTGGCCTGATGACCTTATCCACTCCCCTACCTCCAATTGCTGCTTAAATGCTAACAATTGTGAAATGTAAATCTGTAAGCTAGATTTTTCTCTTGAATTCCAGACCTTATTTCCAATTATCTGCTGGCTATTTCACTTGAATCCTCCACAGACCCCACAAGTGCAATATAATGGAATGATTAAAATAATAGACTTTGTAGGCAGACAGATCTAAGTTTGAATCTTGGGATTGAGGAGACTGTTTCTTCATCATTAAAATCAGGCTATTTGAACCCTCTGAATAGGGTTATTGTAAAAATTTTTCCTTAGAACAATGTCTGGCACACAAAAAACTAAACAAATATTTCATGGATATCAACCATGCCCCAGGCATTGTTCTAGTCACTAAAGACTGATGAACAAATTCAGCCTCTCCACAATAAAAAATGGCTGCTTGTCAATTGTTCAAGAAAAGAAGTTAGAATCAACAAAATATCTCTTTAAGGTTTTACTGGATGCACATAATAATCTTTGAAAATGTATATTATCACTACCCTTTCAAATAGGCTCTTTGAAGTTTACTAACTGTGATGCTTATGTTTGTATGTCAACTTGGCTAGGCCTGGTTGAGTGGCTGGGCAGCTGGTTGTAGTATCCCCCATGATGAGATTAGTAATCAACTCCATGGTGAAATCTACTGGGAGCAGCTGAGTAGCTGCCTTAGGGAATGTGGCCTGCTTCCTGTATTTAAGCAGAAGCCTTGGGAATGGTCTCTAGCCGTTGGCACGCTTGGACCCTGCATGTAGCTGGGTCGTTGTTCAGCAACCTGCTACGCTCTGCCGACTTACAGTGGACTTAAGTTAATGGCCTGCCATGTGGATTGGTAACATCGAGGCTGTGCCTTTTTACTTGCCAACTTCGGGGCTTCTCAGCCTCAGCAGCCAGCAGCTGTTTGAGTGAAGAAATGCCTCTGGCTCAAGTGGGCTGTGAGCAAAAGGCAGAGCTGGACCCCAAGGTTAAAAGGTTTTCACCCAGCCCCTAGAGCTTGGCACTTTGAACTTGGACTTAAAGCCTCCAAATTGTAAGAATAAACTCCTGTTTGTTAAGGCTATCCCATTTGTGGTACATTCTTGTCAGAGCGGCACTAGGTAACCAGAACACTAACTTATGACCACTAGAATGATCTTCTTCCCCCTGCTGAATGCCAAAAGGTCTCCTTTAGTGTCATAAGCCTTTCATTGTCCTCAGGTGACTGACTAGGAGGCAATTCTCAGAGAGGTCTTAGTTGTGTTTGCTTATAAAAGAGCACCTGTAATTTTATTGTGTTTAAAAAAACAAAACAAAACAAAACATGGGTGTAGTGGTCCCTAACCTCTCATGGATAAGATGATGTCCTTTCCCCTTGTGAAGCTTGCTTACAGTGAACACATCAGCAGATTCATCATAATATAATTTTAGTACTGTGCTATTGTAAGGGTTGATTGTTATTGTAAGGATGATGAAGATAATGATGCTGAAGTAAAACATTGAACACATCATTTTCCCACCTCCCTCCCTCTCTTCCCATGTTCCTAGCTTGATGAATGGCACCACTATTCACATTGATGCCAAAGTCAGAAAGCTGAGAGTCACCTCATTAAGTCCTGTAGATTCTATTACCTCTATGTTTCTGAAATCTATCCACTCTCCATCCTCATTGCCACTGTGTTATACCAGATTCTATCATCACCTGCCCAAGGTTCTGCAGCAATCTCCTAGTTGGCCTTCCTGCCTCCAGACCCATCCTCCATTAATATCCTTCACATAAAAATCACAGATTCATACTAAAATTGTCGGTTCATGTGGTCACCCTTTAGTGACTGACTCCTCATTGTCATCCGTAGAAAGTCTAAACTCCTAAAGGCAGTTGCTCTCATATGTATACCTTTCACGATCTTATCCCTGGTTATCTCTCAATCATCGTCTGGTTTCAAACTGCAGCTCTCAAAACTTTTAGTACTTTTTGTCACTTCTGGCTTTTCCATAAGGAGCTCTGGTGGTGCTGTGGTTAAGGCATTTGGCTGCTAACTAAAAGGTTAGTGGCTCAAATCTACCAGCCACTCCATGGGAGAAAGATGAAGCAGTCTACCTCCATAAAGATTTACAGCCTTGGAAACTCTATGGAGGTCATTATGAGTTGGAATCGACTCAAATGCAATGGGTTGGATTTCCCATAGACTGACAACTTGTTCAACTAGAAAGCTTTTTCTGTCCCCATTTCCCTCATGTCTCACATTTTCTCAAAATTTCTACCCTTCAATTGGGTACTCTTTGAAATTTTTTATTTACTTGATTTTCTGCTCTTGAAGAAAGGGGCCATGTCTTTTTTCATTGACATATTCCCAGTAACTAATGTAAAATGTTTAGTACATAGTAAATATTGCCATCAAGTGGAATCCAATCATGGCAAACCCATGTGTTTGTTACAGAGTCGAACTACTTCATGGGATTTTTCTTCTGTGGCACCACTGGGTGGGTTCCTGCTGACAACCTTTAGGATAGCAAATAAAACCAGCCACTCCTTGGAAGGAAGATTGGGCAATCTACTTTCATAGAGATACTGCCTCAGAACCCTGAAGAGAGGTCGCTATGAGTTGGAGATGACTCGATGGGGCATAATAACAACAAACTGAGACTTCCAGGGACCTTAGCACATAGTAGGCCCTGATATTAGTTTCCTATTGCTGCTGTAACAAATTACCACAAATATATGGCTTAAAACAATGCAAATGAGTTATCATACAGTTCTGCAGGTCAGAAATTTGGCACAGATTTCATCAGCATGGGTACAACAAGGCTGGTGACTCTAGGTAGGACATGTTTCCCTGTGTTGTCCAGCTTCCAGGGACCACCTGCATTCCTTGGCTTACAGAAACTTCAAAATTAGCAAGAGTAAGCCAAATCCTCACATGGTATCACTTTGACCTCCTCTTCTGCCTCTGTCATCTACTTGTAACCAAACCAAACCAAACTCCTTTGTAAATACATTGGGCCCAATGTTCGTTTGTTTTTGTTGTGTGCCATCAAGTCGGCCCCACTCATAGCGACCCCTCCTTGGGTTTCTGAGGCAGTATCACTATGGAAGTAGATTGCCCAACCTTCCTTCCGAGGAGTGGCT
>NW_006921777.1:6502212-6503648 GCF_000298275.1 Orycteropus afer afer | reverse complement strand
GTATATGTGTACAAGTGAACGTAATTCTGGTTGCTACAAAGAAAATGATCAAAATTTCAGTTGCCTCAAAAAATAAAAATTTATATTATAGTCCAATGAATATTTCTGGTTTGGCTGCTCTACTCAAGTGGTTTATAAGACTTAGTGACCCAGGTTCCTCGTATTTTGTGGCTTTACCATCCGTAACACATAATTGCCAATATCATCTAAAAATCCTCTTCAGTCCATCTAGCTGGAAGTAAAAAACAGCATAAGCATGCAGGGAGGTTTTTATAGGCCATATCAGGAAGTGGTATGCATCCCTTTGGCTCACATTCTAAGGCATAGAAGCCAGTCCTGAACTATACCCAATGAGAAAAAAGATTGGAAATGTAGTCCAGCCAGGTCCAGGAAAAAGAAGAAGCAAGTGAGATCACCTAGCAGTTTCTACTACATGGGACTGTTAAACAACATAGTCCTGTACTTCCCTGGCCAAGAGGTATGCTCGCAATCCAAGTTAGGCCAATCAGAAAGTAAACTGTGACTGACTCAGTCAAAACTGCATTCAACAGGTAATAGAAAACACAACTCAGCGGCCTAATTGAGTAAGGGATTTTAGAAACCACAATAAGAAATTTGGGAATAGTAGGCTAAGTAGGGCAAGCATGCCAGCTCATTGATATTATTAGGGAGCCAAGCTCTTTCTATTTTCCTGTAGCACCATCTTTAGTGTGTCGTTGCAGTTTTCATGGTTACAGGTTGGCAGCTGCAGCTCTAAGTGTCACTTCCTCCTTCCAGACAAGAAGAAGGTAAAAAGTTAGAGGTTGAAAAACTCTGCCCTTCACTTAAACTGGGTCACAAAAATACCATTCAAAGGGAAACTGAAAAATTAAGAACGTTTGTTTCCCAACTTCCAGGAATGGAAAAAGGGAAAAGGGATTGGAATGGGTGACGGGTGAGCATCTGGCTATTTGCACAACTGGAATGTTGGGAGCTGATTCACATGTAATGAATCGTTAATTCTTAAAAGACTGTCTGTTCCTCCTCTTAGATGCTTTCAGCTGTTTAGGTTCCTGTTATTCTTCAGCCTAGCCCTGAAGGCTTTTCTTTTACTTCTCAGGGCTATTTTATCTTTCCAATAAATTGCCTTTTCTATTTTATTCAGTAAGAGCTAGTTTCTGTTGCTTGCCACCAATGGACATTAATTGCTAGATCCAATGCTATGGAGTTGATTCCTACTCATGGCAACCCTATAGGACCAAGTAGAACTGTTCCACAGGGTTTCTGTGGCTGGAATATTTATGTAAGCAGACCGCCACATCTTTGTCCCATAGAGTGATTAGAGGGGTCAAACTGTTGACCTCTGGTTAGTAGCCAAACACTTAACCAGCACAACCAGGGCTCCTTCATTAATCAAAAAATCCATTACCATTGAGTCAATTCCAACTCATCGAAAC
>NW_006921777.1:6494671-6497362 GCF_000298275.1 Orycteropus afer afer | reverse complement strand
AATACCTAATAACAACAACAACAAGCTCTGGTGGCATAGCAGGTAAGGCATTTAGCTGATAACCAGAAGATGGTTCAAACCCACCAGCTGCTTCATGGGAGGAAGATGAAGCAATCTACTTCCAGAAAGATTACAGCCTTGGAAACCCAATGGGGGGTCTCTATGAGTCAGAATGAACTCGATGATAGTGAGTGTGGTTTGGTTTAAAGAAGGAAAATGGAAGCGTTTGGCTGCTAACCAAAAGGTCAGTGGTTCAAACCCACCAACCAACCAGCCATTCTACAGGAGAAAGATGAGGCAGTTTGCCTCTGTAAATATTACAGACTTGGAAAATCTATTTGGGCAGTTCTTCTCTCTCCTATGGGGTCACTATGAGTCAGAATCAATGGCAATGGGCTTTTATTTATTTACTTATTTATTTTTGGTTTAAATTGATCTTGTCTCCAGGGATACTCTGGTCTAAAAAATAAGTAAGAAATAGAAATACTGAGTGTCAAGTGTCATACTAGTCATGTGCAACTTTTTGTGAAAGTATGAAAACAGACCTCATAACAGGTTGGGAGAAGCAAGGCTGAGGGTCAAAGACAGGAAGGATTTGTGTAAAGGACAAGTCCTTTCTCAGGTGAAAATGTTGAGGTGCCAGGAGTCTCTCTGGAAAAAGCCTAGATCAAAACTTCTGAAAGACAAAGTTTTGGTCTCCAATTAAAAAAAATAAAATAAAATCGACTTTAGCAAACATTTTTTTTCTTATAAAAGGGTCTCACAAATTCTTAACAATGTTTGACAATTACTGTGCATGATGGCCCACTGAGTTTTATTCTACTATCAAGCAGTTATCCTTTCCTCATGTGCTCGCACCACTATCACTTCTCTCCCAAATATTAACAAAAACATGTGCTCCTATTAGCAAAACATACACACACACAAAGAATGCCAACAATCATGAACTGATGAATTGTATAAGCGACTATAGCAAAATATCAATATGGATGACCAGAAGAGTTAAATTTATAAATCTTCCAGCAGCGATTAAGCTCATCTTTTTAGATTTTCACAATTCTTACCTGTTTAACATATTTGGAGAGAAGTAAGTAAGTATGTATCAAAAACAAAACCAAAACAAATTTTTGGAGTTTGGTTCCATTCTTAAAGCCGGGTCACAAAAGCTCTGAAACTTTACCCAAACATGGCTATGGAGTAAGAAGTATATGTTGTTGTTGTTGTTAGGTGCCAAAGTGATTTATCTTAATGGCTTTACCTTAAAATGGGCCAATGAAAGAAGCTGGTGATAGAGGTAATCATGGAATTTTCAAGACCATTTAAAAGCCCACCACCACCACTCACGGAACAATAGAGTTACCAATTAATTCAGATTAATAAAATAAAATAAATAAAAACTCACTGCCATTGAGTCGATCCCAACTCATAACAACCCCTCCTTGGGTTTCCAAGGCGGTATCACTACAGAAGCAGATTGCCCAATCTTCATCTTCCTTCTAAGGAGTGGTTGGTGGGTTTGAACCACAAACCTTCTGGTTAGCAGTCAAATGCCTTAGGCACCATGCCATCAGAGCTCCTAGATAAATAAATATATCCTTTAATTGATATTTCATTGGCCTGACACAAGCAAGTAATGTACCTTGTATAATAAAGAACACTGCTCTTTAATATACAAGGTATATTTCTTGCTATAAAATGATAAATTTTAGGAAATGGGGTGCACAATGGAAGAGTAATTGTTCCAGAAGAGATGTGTATAACTTGTAATCTTGTAAATTAATTCTGCCTGGGCTGCACTCCAGTATTCCAGAACAATTATTACCACATGAAAGCCCAAATGGCAGGAAAAGGAGTGGCTACATTGCTGTACAACCCCTCCCAAACACACCAGGCATATTGTCAGGACCTCACACAATTTTTTTTTCCCCACTAAATGATAATTTCATTGAAATACATGCTGCAAGTGAAGGCATGAGTGGCACTAAAAGGAATGAAGCAAAGACATGGAGGGAAGCCACACTGTAAAGAAGTGCTGGTAGCAATACTAATTTATTTTTGAGGTGAGATCTGGGACATGAATAGATGCATGCACATCCATGTTCACTGCAGTAACATTCACAATAGCAAAGAAATGGAAATAACCTAAGTGCCCATCAATGGATGAATGGATAAACTAATTACGGTACATATACACAATGGAATACCATGCAACATTCAAGAATAATGAAGAATCTGTGAATCACCTCATAATGTGGATGAACTTGGGGGACATTGTGCTGAGAGAAATAAGTCAATCATAGAAGGACTGATATCACATGAGTCCATTATTATAAAAAGTCAAGGAAAGGTTTACACAGGGAAAGAAATTTTCTTGTTACCAGGGGTAGGAGAGGAAGGATGGGAAAAATTCTGGCTAGTTAAGAGGAATGTGCTGATTTTTGGGAAAGTGAATGGGAATATGCCCATGACCATCATAGATTTGACACATGATATTCCTACATATATATTTGTATGTACTATAAAAATGTCTATCTGCTTTAGAGAGCTAACAGGGAACAAAGTTAGGATAACTTCTTAGCCATAATTAAGCACCTTAAGGGAGTGAGTCACTGGGCCTGCAGTCTCAGGACAATGATTGTACGGGTCATCAAGCTCAACTGGCACAAAACAGTACACAAAGACATTGTTCTA
>NW_006921777.1:6491042-6494323 GCF_000298275.1 Orycteropus afer afer | reverse complement strand
TGGCCTCAAGTTATCCTTCGGGCCTGGAACTGGACTCACTTCTGTGGCTTACCTCTCAGCCAAACAATAGGCAGGCCAAAGCAGAACAATTACACAAGGGAGATACATTCCTCAGTACAATCAACTGTGGGGCATTAAAAGGGCAGAATTCACACAGGGAGAAAGGTAGGGAGGTAGGAACACATAGGCAAGAAGGACACAGGGAATGGATAACCACAGGGAGAAAGTGGGAAGAGAACTGTTATATTGTGGGGATTGTGATCAAACTTTTCACAAACGAAAGTGTATGAACTTTGAATGTAAAACAAATCTGCTTTGTAAAATTTCACTCAAATTAAATAAAAAGTGTTTTCAAAAAGACAAACAAACAAATGAAAACTGCTGATAAATGTGAGTGTTCTCATACTGTAAAGGGCAATTTTGTTTTCAGAAAAGTTTATTTAGAATATTTTATTAATATCCTTTAATTAAAGTTACAGATCCTGAAATCTAATTCTTCCTTCAAGCTAATAAACTCCCTTATATTCAGCTTATTATTCTATTTATAAATCTAGCAAATATTTACACCCACTTGTTAAGAGAATTTGAATAATGTGAGTTGGTTCCCAATTATAAACTCAGTAATCTAAATACCTTCAAATACTGTAAACATCATTTATAAATTAACATACTTTATTTCTTTTTAAGTTAAAATGTCTGATGACAAACCCTTTCAAATACTTAAGTTATTTAGATAAATCAAATGAACTTCATAAATACGGTGAAACTTGCCTCTTAATATTCTGATACTGTATAAATAATGTTAGTATTATTTAATTATTCAATTACACTTGAATTTGGAATTATAAAACTGTTACTCTATTATACTAGATTTCCTCAAATATATAAAATACTAATTAAACACAAATTCCCAACACAATAATATTAACACTATGGTTCTGATTCTTTTAAGCATTTTTATATTTAATTCGAAGTATTGCATAGTTTAACAATGCTTTGCTCTGGAGAGACGATTGCAGTCTCAGTTTACTTAGGTTATTTTTGACCAGCAATTTTGACAGGTTGTGAGATCTGTAACTTCAAACACCCAGGGTAATTCTCCCCACCCACTGTTGAGGTGGTTGTTTGGGTGGGGGAGTTACCTTCTCCCCAAACATTCTTTCATTATGGCTAAAGATTTAAATGAAATCTTATTTTCAATTAAAAAAAATCATAAATCCCATTTCTTATTGCATGCACCTCCACAATCCAAAACACCAATGGAGGCTTTATAATCACCCAGAGAATCCTATAAAACCTGGACCCCTTCCACTCATTTCCTCTCATCTTATCTCCTACTATTCTCTTTCTGGCTTACTCCACTCTATCTACACCAGTTGTCTTGCTACTTCTGGTACTTGCCCAAAATGCTCCTAACTAAGGCGCTAGTTGTTCCTTTTGCTTGGAACACTCATTTTCCAGATACATCCGTGGTTCACTTACTGGAAATCCTTAGGTTTTTGCTCAAATATCACCTTGTCAAAGAGGTTTATCCTAACAACCCTATTTAAAGTTGCTATTCTGCTATGTCTTATTCTTTCCGCCATTCCTTATTCTCCTTCCACTCAATTTATTTTCTCCACAATACCCAAGACTGTCTGATATACTATACATTTTAATTATTTGTTTATTGTCCATTTCTTCCAGAGCTCTGTGAGAGATAGGGGTTTTTTTTTTTTTCTTTCTTGTTTATACCAAATCTCCATTAATGAGTATACAAAAAACAATGTCCATCACATAGAAGCTTCTCAAAAAATATTTGTTGAATAAATGGAATGAAGGAGCTGACTGACTTCTGGGTGCCATAAAGACAGTTGATGTTGATATCATTGTTTTTGTAGAGAGGAGCTTTATCTTTTTAAAGAATACAAATTTATATACTCACTTCAGGAACAGTTTCTACAGGTAGTGTGCTGATTTGGAAGAAATCTTTCCTGTTCCTCTGAGCAGGACTCCCTAGGTAGCTCAGACATTAAGCACTTGATTATTAGCCAAAATGGTGGCAGTTCAAACTCACCCAGAGGCACATCTGAAGATAGGGCTGGTGATCTGCTTCTGAAAGCTCACAGCCTTGAAAATCCTATGGAGCAGTTCTACTCTGCACATCTGGGGCTTCCATTAGTTGCAATACTTTAGGGCAACAACAACAACAACAATTCATCTGTGATGACCTCTGCCCATTTCCCAACAAATATTAGTGATAATTATTCATGTTTGAAAAGAAAATTACATTTCTTTTAAAGATATTCATTAAAAAATTCCTATGAAAATTTTCACGCTTTAAATATCAGCCTTATTCTTTAATTAGTACAAAGTACTGACTGAAGCTTATACCCCCAGTGCAATTCATTCAGTTTTTTAACTGCATTCTTCCCTTTTCTTGTTTGTTCCATTAACCATAAGCAGGGCTGAGAGAAGAATAAATTGTTTTCTCATGGTGAAAAGTTGAATAGAATAATTAGGTCAGTGAAATCCCAGAGTGCATAGGCTAAATTTTCTTTCTTGGACACATACCACTTATCTGCAAACCACAGCAGTTAGTTATCAAATAGTCTGCAAATGTTCCCAGTGGAACTCCCTCTGAGAGTGGCCAGAGAGGCTGAATGTAGATCACAAAGGATTTTGCCTAAATGTTTATTGTTCGGGGTGAGCTCTGTGAGGAAAAATTATCCCTCGACTTCTTTTATTACTAATAAAATAGGAACAGAGAAAGAGAAGAGCCAACTCAGCGTTTCCTGTTCTGAGTGTCTGGCCATCTGTTTCCTTCATCTTTTTCATGGAAAGAATAGGGTTGGAGTGGGGAGGTGGACCCACTTGTGGTTCATCTTTGTGTATCAATATTCGTTATGTAGGATAAGAACATCTTGTCCTGACTTGTACTACCCCAGGGAAGACCAATTAAACTCCCTTAATAAATACAACTTCCAAATGTTATATATAACAAGCCAAATTGGCACTTAATCCATTGTGGCATGGACTCGGTAAGATGCTCCATAAAAGTGCATGCCTGGGCTAAAAGGAAACATCTCAAAAGATCTAATGAGGAAGAAGTCAGGTAGAATTGTGGGGTTTTCAAGTCACTTTTCTCTTTAATTCTCTTTCACTTAGACTAAAAGGTAAGCATGTGATAAATGAATGCTCGTATGCCATATTTGATGACCGGAAGCCTTCCATTCAAATAGTAAGAAATAAACCAGAGAACGAGTTTGACCTTATGGATTACACTTTCTTCAGTGGGACTA
>NW_006921777.1:6485370-6487976 GCF_000298275.1 Orycteropus afer afer | reverse complement strand
AGAAGGCTGGTGGTTCAAATCCACCAGCCACTCCACAGAAAGAAGGTTGGGAAATCTACTTCCATTGTGATATCACCTCGGAAATCCAAGGTGGGGTCACTATGAGTGGAGTCCGACTTGACGGCACATAACAACAACAACAATTGAACTATACCAACATCACAGTGTAATATTACCTCTCACTCCTAAGGATTTCCCTGAGTCACTACTTAAAAGATCATATGATGTTAAATACACTCTTATTAACAAGGCAAGGAAGGAGATAGTGATAACCAAGACTCCTCACTTGTTTATTGGGAGCCAGATTCATCATATGAATTATGTCATTGCAACCTCATATTATGCTAATATTGTAGATACTGTTATCATTCTTGCTTTACATTTGCAACAGCAACAATACTGTGCTGGTAAATGTTTCATAGCCCAAGCCCTGATTTATAGAGTTTCCAATTTCTGTGGTATAATATCCCACTTTAGCTGATTTCTAGCTACCAATGTGACGTCAACTTTAATGACACAGATGGAGTAAAGCTTTTGGGACCTCCATTTGCTGATGTGGCATGACTCAAAATGGGAGGAAACAGCTGCAAACATCCACTAGTAATCAGAATATGGAATGTTTGAAGTATGAATCTAGGAAAACTGGGAACTGTCAAAAAATGAAATGGAATGCATACAGACTGATATCCTCGGCATCAGTGAGCTGAAATGGACAGATTTTGGCCATTTTGAATCAGACAACCATATGATCTACTATGCCAGGAATGACAAATTGAAGAGCAATGACACGGCATTTACTGTCACAAAAAAATGTTTCAAGATCTATCCTCAAGTACAATGCTGATAACAGGATAACATCCATATGCCTACAAGGAAGACCAGTCAATACAAATTTAAGGACCAATCACCAAACCCAAAGATGAGGAAATTGAAGATTTTTACCAACTTCTGCAAGCTGAAATTGACCAAACTTGCAATCAAGATGTGTTGATTATCACTGGTGATTAGAATGCAAAAGTTGGAAACAAAGAAGAATCACTATTAGTTGGATTGGAAAATATGGCCTTGGTGATAGAAATAATTCTGGAGATCACATGATAGAATTTTGCAAGACCAATGACTTATTCATTGCCAATAGTTTTTTTAAACAATATAAATGGTGGCTATACATGTGGACATTGCCAGATGGAATACACAGGAATCAGATCGACTACATCTGTAGAAAGAGGCAATGGAGAAGCTCAATATCTTTAGCCAAAACAAGGCCAAGAGCTGACTGTGGAACAGACCATCAATTGCTCATATGCAAGTTCAAGTTCAAAATGAAGACAATTAAAACAAGGCCAAGAGAGCCAAAATATGAACTTCATTATATCCCACCTGAATTTAGAGACCATCTAAAGAACAGATTTGATGCACTGAACACCAGTGACTGAAGACCAGATGAATTGTGGGATGATATCAAGAATATCATCCTTGAGGAAAGCAAAAAATCATTAAAAAGACAGGAAAAAAAGAAAAGACCAATATGGATGTCAGACAGAAGAGACTCTGAAACTTGCTCTTGAATGGAGAGTAGCTAAAGCAAATGAAAGACATGACAAGATAAAAGAGCTGAACAGATGATTTCAAAGAGCAGCTCGAGAACCTGGAGTTAGAAAACCAGAAGGGAAGAACACACTCAGCATTTCTCAAGCTGAAAGAACTGAAGAAAAAAATTCAAGCCTTGGGTTGCAATAAAGATGCTATGGGCAATATATTGAATGATTCAGGAAACAACAAAAGAAGATGGAAGGAATACACAGAGTCGTTGTACCAAAAAGAATTGGTCGATGTTCATCCATTTCAGAAGGTGCCATATGATCAAGAACCAATGGTATTTAAGGAAGAAGTTTAAGTCACACTTAAGGAATTGCTTCAGAAAAGAAAACCAAAGCTCTAGGCATTGACAGAATATGCATTTAAATCTTTCAACAAACAGATGGCACACTGGAGGCACTTACTCATCTATGCCAAGAAATTTGGAAGCCAGCTACCTGGCAAACTGACTGGAAGAGATCCATATTTGTACCCATCTTAAAGAAATGTGATCCCACAGAATGTGGAAATTATTCAACAATATCATTAATATCACATGCAAATAATTCTTGCTGAAGATAATTAAAAACCAGTTGCAGCAGTATATTGACAGGGAACATCCAGAAATGCAAGCTGGATTCAGAAGAGGACGCGGAATGAGGGCTATCATTGCTGATGTGAGACGAACTTTGGCTGGAAGCAGGGAGTACCAGAAAAATGTGTACTTGTGTTTTATTGACTATGCAAAAGCATTACATTGAGTGGATCATAAATTATGGTTCACATTGAGAAGAATGGGAATTCCAGAACACTTAACTGTGCTCATGAGGCACCTGCACATAGACCAGGAAGTTGTTAGAACAGAACAAGGGTACAGTTCATGGTTTATAATCAGGAAGGGAGTGTGTCATGATTGTATCCTTTCACCATACTTATGCAATCTGTATGCTGAGCAAATAATCCAAGAGGCTGAACTATATGAAGAGGAACATGGAATCAGGATTGGAGGAAGGCTCATTAACAACAAC
>NW_006921777.1:6474179-6480548 GCF_000298275.1 Orycteropus afer afer | reverse complement strand
AAATTTTGGTCAATGACATGAGACAAAGTATATGTGAACTTCTGTATGAAAAGTGAATTTACTCTGTAAATCTTCACCCAAATCAAAATAAAATTAAAAAAAAAAATTACTTCAGAGAGTAGGAACTGGGGTCTTAAAAGCTCATGAGCAGCCATCTAAGATGCAACTATTTGTCTCTCCTTGTCCAGAGAAAAGAAGAATGAAGAAAATCAAAGATGCATGGAAACAGTTGGTCCAAAAAACTAATGGGACATAATAACCTCAATCTACATGACTCCGAGAGCAGAAGAATACAATGTTGCCTGGTTATCCATACCAACCACTACAAAAGGGATCATAATTGGAGATCCTAGATAGAGTGGGAGAAAATGTGGAATAAAATTCAAAATCATAAAGAAGGACCAGGTTTACTTGTCTGATAGAGACTGGTGAAATCCCTGAGACTGTGGCCCTGTGTCACACTTCAAGCCTGGAATTGAACTCACTCTCGTGGCTTTAACTCTGAGCCGCAGTCCTATGAACTGAACATTTATACCAGAGCAATGCACCCCTTAGAACAATCTACCACAGGAGATTGGGGGGCAACATTTACACAGGGAGGAAGGTAGGGAGGTAGAATCCATAGGCAAGAAGGACACAGGGAAAGGGTAACCACAGGGAGTAAGTGGGAAAAGAGCTGTTACCCTGTGGGGAATATAACCAGTGTCATAAAACAAAATGTGTACGAATTGTTGAACGTAAAATGAATCTGCTTCCTAAAATGTCACCCAAATCACAATACAAAGTTAAAAAATAAATGATAGTAATCAGGTAGGAGAGCAGAAACTACCAAAGAAATGAAAGGCCACAGGGGACCAATGAAGATTTCGTGAGTGTCTTCACAAGTACCTTTGAAGGAAATATAGATGTGCCAGATGAGCAAGAAAATAGGCTTTGTCATCTGCAAGAAGGGCATGGCCCACCACAGAGGAATGGGCCAGGACTAGCTGAGGGTGGCCCTGCCCTTTTCCCTGTCTGACAGTTAGGGAAAGGAATTCTTCCATTTCCTGGTGAGCAGAAACTGCCTCTTGCATCAGTTTGCTTTGCTGAGTTGACATCCTCTCCTCAACCAGATAGGGTAGTCAGAAGAAGTGAATGTCATGTTATAAAAATAGAAAAACAGGTAAAGGGAGGTTCTCTCCAATTTGTACCTGAAAAAATTCAGAAGAGAGAGAAGCGAGTAAGTGAAAGTGCTAGGTATTCCATGAATCAGGCATAGACTGTAGAGGCACAGAATTTATTACATGGCCTTGGGCAATCTTATTTGAGAAATTTGCCTTGACTATAGAATGTGACATAATTTCTTTGCTTGTGATATTCTATAATTCAATTAAGAAAAAATGTCTAGACTCCAAATAAATGTACATAATGAGTCCATCAGAGCTGGAAGTGTCTAAGTGATACTCTCGGATTGGAGATGCTTCTCTTCTATAGTTACTCTCACAGACGTTTGTTTCTCTCCTACATCCACTGTGGCTTTGCACGGCCTCTTAGTCAGTAATCATGGAAACAGATCTAATGGAGGGGAAGAAGGCAAACATAATAGTCAGTGAAAAACCTGGAACTTAACTGATAGAAGTTCCTCAGAAGGGTGACCTCCTTCTGTTCTCAAGAGTCGATAAGGGCAAATGTCTGAAACTTCCCTTAGTAACTAATCCTGTGCTACTCTTGTACTCTTTTACAACACTCTATTATCCTGACTGTGTTCTGGCTCTAACAAGCTAGTAATTCTGTCAGATTTTCTGATATAATGTTTATAATTGCAGATAATCCAGCAGAGGCTCGTAACTCTATTCCGTGGAGTCTGCCTAAACACAGAGGCTATGGTCAGGAAGAGGGAGGAGGAAGCTAGTTGAAGGGGTTGCTGAGTTTCCTCTTCACTAAAGACAGTGGCGAGTAAAAAGCACTAGTGTGAGAGCTCTTTACTGATTTTTTTGGTTATTGTTGTTGGTTTTTAACCTGTGAATCCCCAGAAGTCATGTAAAAGTTGGGGCACACGTGACAACCTCTGCTGACACTCTTCAGATGTTTCCTCTTTGGTAAATTGTTCCTCCTTCTCCTCTTCCCTGTCTTCTCCTTCTCCTCACTCCCCTTTCTCTTATCCTTTATTGAATATACCTACTAAAGCATGTCTTCTTCTTCTGCCAGCAGTCTGAAAATTCTTATATAACCCAACATCAGACCCTGATCCATAAACCACTCCTCCACCACTTTAAGAACACTGTAATGGGGCAAGAATTCATATGCAACTTCCCCAGAATATTCTCAGATATCTGGGATCTGTGACTCTTAGGATAGGCGGGCAGAGGTAGATAAGCTGAGACTAAAATCAGAGCCCCTGAATTACAAACACTATTCTAGTATTCAAGGGTACTTGAACCTCTATACACATGAAGAAAAGATTGGAAATATTTTCTAACCACAAAATCATTTTCTTATAAAAGAGGAGGTTTTACTGTTAAGAGTTTTACTTTATGACTTTCACCTTTCTAATAAGAATTTGAGGCAAATTTAACAACAACCAACATTTTCTGAGAGGCAGGTTGCCATAATGGAAGGATTCAAGACCATGAAGTTAGATAGAAATGACATGAATCCAAGTTCCCTCACTGAGCAGCTCTGTGATGACTAGCAAGTTACTTAGTCTCTCTCTCTCTCTCATTATCACTTTCCTTTGCTATAGTATGGGGCTCTTAATACCTGCACTTTGGACGTACTGTATCAGAAATAATCTATAAAGAAATATATAATACAATGATTAACACATAATAGGCTCTAAACAATTGTACTCATTACTATTTTCAAAGCAAAGTAGTTCAAACCCTTGGGAACCAACAGAACATTCTACAAGACCGGATGAACCTAACAGGTTTTTCCTCCCATAGACAATTCCTGTAATTGTATATACTGGCTGGGAATCAAGTTATGAATCAAGGACAATATATTTCAAGTAATCCTTCCAGTTTAAAAATAAATTCTAATAATCTGTCTCAAAACACCAAAACAATTAAGATTCCCATTTAGACAAATTCAACAACCACAAAAAGCTTACAGAGCTAGACAATAGAAGATAGTACCATTTTTCCATGCGTGTGTGACTCATTTTCAGTTCAAAGATGGTGCACAAAAAAACAAATGTTCATTTATTCACTAGGCTGCCCAGAGCCTGCAGGGAGACAGACAATACTTCTTTCCTCTCATTTTTTACACATTCAGGCAAAGGTTATGTCCCTTGTCACTGGACTCAGTCCTATTTTTGCAGGTGTAACTTTTATAACCAAGACAGGGGGAAAAAAAAAAAAAAAGCAATGTATTATTTGGGAGTGCATTCAAAGCCCATTAAGACAACACAGTCACTTGGATTTCTCTTTAATCTTCAGGCTGCAGAATGGCTTCCCAACTGTGCTAGGGAAACAAGAGTGGGAGGCCAAAAACATTAGAAAATGAATATGATACTTCAAAAATGTCTGAAAAGGACAGGTGTGCTTTTTAAGAAGCCTTTCCCTCAGCAGCTATAGCATTTGTAAGCAACCCAGATGTAGCTGATAAACCAAGGATCCCTGACACTGCAGCCTGAGAGAGAGAATTTTCATACTGTATATGGGAACATAATGCATTCAAGGTATTGGACAGTTGTCCTTGTGTTATCAAGCAGCCATGTTCTCTCATTTCACTAGCAAATGTGCAGACAAACATACATTGTGGAAAATGCAAAGAAACCACTAGCCTGTATTTGAAACTTAAGCCCATTCTTTAAAGTACGGCCTTATTCAGAACACAGGAATACATGGTACCAACATTCCTCTTATTCTTGCTACTCCTTTAAGATGCCAGAACATTACAATAGCGAATATGTTTCAGTGTATGAGTAATTCTGATCCCAGCTGGACAATTAATGTGGAGAAACTGTCACTATAAAAGCTGTCCCATAAACAATAGGTTCTACTATAAAATAAAAATATTCAAAACACACACAAATTTTGGCCAAAAGTCCTCCCCTTTCCTCTACTTTAGGAAAAGTAGGCCAATAAGTATTGATCAAATGAATGAGAAGGGTGAATAAATGTTTCTCTGGATTTTGATGCTATTCTATGGAGCTCCTGCTTATTTTGCATTCAATTATACCTCATTCCTTTGAGATGAGAAACTTTAAACACAAAGTCATGATAAGCCACCAACATCACAGAGTAAAGAACAGATTCAGGAACTGAATTCTATTCTTTGCCTGTTCCTTCATGCAATCTCTCTTTAAGTAGAAAAATCCCCTCTTCCTGCTGTTTCCATTCCTGAAATATTTATAGGCTGATACCCTCTTTAGTCATCACTGAGCTAAGCTGTAACCTTTTCATCATTTCCCAGAAGTCATTTTCTCCATTTGCTTAATCATTCCACTTAGGTCTGACCCCACCCAGTGCGCTTACCTCTCTTAGATACAAAGTTCCAAAAACGGGACATAGCCCTTCACAGAACCAGAGGAAGGTTGGCAACATCTAGCCTCACATGTGACTTGATGATAGAACATCTCCTCACAAATAACTCCAGTAACATTCTGCTATGGGATTCTTTAACTACATCTCACTTTATGGGCAAAGTGTCATCTTTTCCATAGCTCCAGGGAGGGCACTATAGCATAAAAGAAATGCACTGGTTTTGATGCCAGGCATACCTGTGTTGAAATCTTTACTTCCTGATTTACACCAACATGACTTGAGACATGTTACTTAGTGTTCCTAAATCCTAGCTTCTTTGTCATAGATACTCTGGGGCCAGTATTAACTACTTCATAGGACTTTTATGAGAATCAAATTAATTGATATATGTGACTGGTCCATTGCTATACCTAGCACAGAGTATACATCGCACTCTTACCAACCCTGTTGCTAAAGTCAAAAATCTAAGAGTTTACCTAATTTCTCTCAATTTTCTACCCACTCCATTCAATTTACCAAGAATTTTTATCTATCCTATCTCTAATTTTTTATAATTCATTAATTTCTCTTCACTAATCTGAGTCACAATTAGATCCGTTAACATGTGACCTGAACTACCGTCAGTTCTTACCAGGACCAGTGCAAAAGCCTCCTGACTTACCTCCCTGCTTTCATTATTGCCTTTTATAATTCATTATCTACATAGTAGTGATGTCATCGGGAGCTCTGGTGGCATAGTGCCTAAGGCATTTGAATCTTTTAAAAAGATTAATTAGATCAGTTTACTTCCTTGCATAAACCCAGCATGTTGTGTGTTGTCAAGTCAATTCTAACTCATAGCAACCCTATAGGACAGAGAATAGGCCCATAGGGTTTCCCAGACTATAATCTTCACAGGGACAGATCGCCAGATATTTTTTCTCCCACAGAGCTGCTGAGGGATTTAACTTCTGACCTAGTTAGCAACTGAGCACTTACTCATTACATCCCCAGGACTTGTTAAATGCAGGATAGGTTTCCCATTAGGTTAAGAATAAAATACAAACATCTTTTTTTTGTTGTTGATTTGGGTGAAAGTTTATAAAGCAAAGTCATTTTCTATACAACAGTTGTTACCCATTTTGATTCATGACATTGATTGCAATCCCCATAATATAACAGCTCTCTAGAAACTTCCTCACTGTGGTTACCGTTTCCTGTGTCCTTCTTTCCTATGCATTCTGGCCTTCCGAGCTATCTCGCTGTGCAAATATTGCCTTTCTGTTGACTGTTCTAAGGAATGTACCTACCT
This sequence comes from Orycteropus afer afer, assembly GCF_000298275.1. Lineage (NCBI taxonomy): Eukaryota > Metazoa > Chordata > Mammalia > Tubulidentata > Orycteropodidae > Orycteropus > Orycteropus afer. The sequence continues at coordinate 6,474,788 of NW_006921777.1, read as the reverse complement.
AATATAAATGTTCACCTTATATGCCTGTCCTTTGTTTGGCTAGAAGCTACCAGAGTGAGCTCAATTCTAGACCTGAAGGGTGACTAGGGGCCATAGTGTCAGGGTTTCACTAGTCTCTATCAGACCAGTAAGCCTGGTCATTTTGATGATTCTGAGTTTTGCACATTTTTCTCCCCCTCTATCCAGGATCCCCTATTTAAATCCCTTTCTAAGTGGTTGACTGGTAGCCATGCACCATCTAGTTCTTCCCATCTTACGGTCATATAGGCTGAGGTTCTCACAGTCCAATAGTCCCTTGGATTAATTTCCATGTGTCTTTGGTTTTCTTCACTCTTCTTTGCTCTGGATGAGGAGAGATCAATTGCTGCATCTTACATGGAGGCTTGCAAGCTTTTAAGACCCTAGTCACTACTCACCAAAGTAAGATGTAGAACCATGTTTTTGTGAAGTATATTATGCCAATTGAGTTCGATGTCCCCCTGGACTATTGTCCCGAGTCCATGGGCGCAGTGACTCATCCCCTCAGGGTGTTTGGCTACGGCTAAGAAGTTATCATAACTTTGCCCCATTAGCTCTATTTTATATATATATATATATATATATATATAT
>NW_006921777.1:6473372-6473879 GCF_000298275.1 Orycteropus afer afer | reverse complement strand
TCCCTGAACATTGATGTTCCTCTCTGAGATCTTCATATAGCTGGTTCCTCCTCATCATTTAGATCTAATGTCAGATATCACTTTGTCCAAGAATCCTCCCCAATCACCATTTCTCATATTGTCTTTCCTCTCATTCAGTGCAGTCATTCTCTAGCACATTCTTTTGTTATTGTCTTTGTATTACTTACTGTTATCTGAAATTACCAATTTATTTCTGTTTAGTTGTAGAATGTCAGCCTCTATAACAAAACACCAGACCCTGGAAATTCTGTATTGTCAGCTCCTATAACAGTGCCTGGCATTAAGTAGGCTTTTAATAAATATTTGACAAATAAATAAATTGGTGTGTTTAAACCTGTCCTGGAAGAACTGAGCTCTCTCATACTTTCCATAAATATAAAATTCCCAAATGAAATAATGCACCTTTAGGGTGTTCTTATAGGAGATTAATGTTCAGGTCTAAATTCTGCATGGACAGAAAATTCTGGAGCATTAAAAAATGGTCCA
>NW_006921777.1:6464190-6470786 GCF_000298275.1 Orycteropus afer afer | reverse complement strand
TTTAATGATCTAGCATATGATGCCATTCAAAATGACCATAATGAAGACTTTGTATCAATATGAAAAATACGTGTGGCATGTCAATTGTAAGAAGCAGAACATGAAAATATGCATATATGATGTGATTCCCTCAGAAAGAGAGAGAGAGTGAGAAGCAGACGTAGAGAGAAAGGAGACAAGAGGGGAAGAGGGAAGAGAAGAGGGAAAGAAAAGAAAGAGAATACAAGTAAAAGCACAAAGGAAACGTGGTACTTCAGGAAGTTGTGAGTTTCATGTCACTGTAAATGTTGAGACAGAGGCCAAGCAACCCCTCAGAAGGTATGGCATGTGCGAAGTGATGTGTCAGGATAAGGGTCGGGCAGGTGAAATCCTGAAAAGACTTGAAATCTCCATGGGTCATTTTTGTTGTTATTGTTAGTTGCTTTCAAGTCAATTCTGACTCATGTAGACCTCATGTGGGAATGCCTGGGTGGTGCAAATGGTTAAGCATTCAGCTACTAGTTGTAAAGGTTGGCAGTTTGAGCCTGACCATAGGTACTTCTGAAGACAGACCTGGCAATCTGCTCCTTGAAAACTCTATGGAGTAGTTTTACTCTGCACGCATGGAGTTGCCAGGAGCCAGTGAGTCTACCGTCCTATGAAATACATGGTTGAATTATAGTTAATGCAAAATAATGCTTTCTTTTAATGAGTAAAAGGGATATTGGATCCCTGAAATATCTCCATTTCCTCCCAATTAAAGGAGACAAACATCTAATTTCAAGAGACCCAAAGTGTGGACCCTGTGGTCTAGTGGAGGCACTATGGACTAAGCTAGTAGAGGCTTCTCACCAATATTCTTCTTCTGTCCCAGGAAAGGCTTGTCAGCCTCTCTGAACCTCATTTTCTGGACCGTCTCTAAAAAGAAGGAAGTTGCATGTCTTCTACTTCTAAAAGTCTTTGATTCATCTTGATTATTTTGTTTGATGATTCTGAGTATGGCCAGGAGTTAAAAGCCTCCTGAATTTTGTAACTTAGCAATTTCCAAGAACACTGGCAAGAGAGAGAAAACACTAGAAGAATTTTGGTCCAAATATCAGGGGGGTCCTTTTAACCTGCCAAGTTCAAAAAGAATGATTCCTATTATAATTCAATTAATGAAAAGTTCAGAGCACTAAGAGATAGATATCAAAAAGTAGGGTTTCCTAGTAAAGTCTCTTTGTTTTATATGTAAGATGACATTAAGTAATCACCTACATTGGATTCAGATCCTTTGATGATAAAGGAGCTCGCCTTCACTGTTGTTAAAGGTCCAGGCAGAGCTTTTAGACTGTCTTCATCTTGGCAGGGTTGACAGAAAGAAAATTGCCATTTGTAGTCATTGAGGATACTACTTGTCCTCCCTTGAGGCCAACCTACCTGCATTTCATACCTCAGATGATGTACAGTGCTGACAAAGATAGGAGTACATTTCCTATCTCATTCAGGGAACTAAGAGGCATGTTTTCTCTACTCAGCAGTAGGTATATTACAAAGTAGCAAATTCACAAGAGAATCTCAAGACATCATGTCAGATACATTATAAAGAAGACTGAAGAATAGCCTCATGCCTTGTTCAAGTCCTTGCTTGTAATTCACATAAATCATCGGTGGGAATGGTACAAAGTAAGCCTGTGTCATGCTCTCCTGGTAAGAGTTCTCTGATTCTTATGTTCTGATGAACGCAGCATTGTAACATGATAATAGTCAAGAAAGCCCCCTACCCCCATGCTCAGGATTGGCCTAGTTTCCAACACAATGACTTCAGGCTGAAAGGATTATAACCTGAATGGAATATGTCCTTCTAATCATTCCCAAATAGTGTTTATGAAGAAGTCATCCTTCTATAAGGAAATATATAAACATTATCAATTCAATTTCACTAAACAAGCATTTTTATCATATGTAAAACATCTCAAGAAATGCTTTTGGAACACACAAAGAAAGAACTATTAGTTGTCTTTGTATTCAAAAGGCCTACCGTTTGTGAAGAGGGTAACAGAGAAAGGAGATTGAGAGCCAAATATGGCAGGTCACTCAGTGGAAGCCTGGAGCTTTTAGGTCCTCCCATGCCCAGAGCAAGGAACAGTACAAGTATTAGTTGGGATTCTTGGTTGCATGTTCCAGAAATTCAATTGAATCAGGTTAGCCAAACCACCATCACCAGAAGCCATTGAGTGGCTTCCAACTCATGGAAGCCCATTTGTGTCAGAGTAGAACTGTGCTCCACAGGCTTTTCAATACCTGATTTTTCAGAAATAAATCATCAGCCCTTTCTTCCAAGGTGCCTCTGGGTGGACTTGACCTTCATTTTGGTTAGCACCCAAGCTTGCTAACCATTAGTAAGTGGTTAGCTGACCACTTACCGGCTAATTTTAACAAAAAAAAAGAATGGAAATATATTGGCTCATGGCATTTGGAGTGGTAGTCTGAACATAGCCCAGATTCAAATGAGAAGCTTCAAGAATCTTCCTCTCTCATTCTGGCTTCTGTCTATCCTTCAGTGTCAATGTACTCTTTGCTCTTTTGTCACAAGGTAAACAAAAGACAGCCATCCACAGATTTCAAGTTTACATTGCCTTCATTCAAGAGAAGCAGTATCACATGGAGCTTAATAGAATAGGCTCCAAAGTCTGTAAGAGGTGACAGTAAATCCTATCATTGACTGGCTTTAGGTCACTTTGTGTGTGTGTGACTTTGGGAAAGTCGCTTAATGTCTCTGATCTCAGTTTTCTCATCAATAATAGAACTTATGTCATTATGCTATTAAGAAATTTAATTGAGAAAGCACATATAAAGATCAATGCCTAGTATGTAAGTCTTTAAGAAATATTTACTATTATTTATTACTTTTAAAGGAGCTAGCCTTACCTGAGTGAGTCTCAGTCCCAAATGCAGATCTCTAGGAGAGAGAATCTGATTGACCTAGATCTGGTCAGGTGCTCTTGTCCATCAGTTACAGACCGAGGGTAGAATCACAACAGATAAAGATGGCTGCGAGGGACACAGTCCTGCGGTCGAAGAATGGAAAGACTCTCCACTACAGAACAAGTGAAACATGTCAGGAATCAGAGAGAAAAGGTGAAGACTTAGGGATCCTCCTCAGCCCAAGGCACAGCTGCCTGTGAAACCCAGTTCACAGAAGGGGAAGCATGTTGCAGGTTTTTTGACCCTAGTTCAAGAGACTTTAGTCTCTCTCCAGTGATCTTTGTAATTTGTGCTACTGCTTATTTAATTCATTGGTATTTATGAGCTAAACTTATGGTTTGAAATCATCATTTGCTTTCCTTTTTTATCACTTTAGCTTGTTTGGGTTACTTTTTAGTCCTTTGTGGCCTTTAGTTTTACATTTTACTTTACCTTAATTATTCTTATACCACGTTTACTTGTTGCCTTCTACTTTTTTTTTATCATATTTTCTGTGTTCCTTCTTTTGGGGGGAAGTGGTCATTGATTTATTTTATTTTATTACTTAATCTTTATTCAATTTTTTTTGCTATAGATTTTATTGTTTTTATTTTTAAAAACTTTTTATCATCTAGAATTTTTAGTTTTTGGAAATACTTCCATTAAAAATTATATATGTAGCAGTTCAGCCAGGAATATGAGCTTTTACTCAAAAAAAAAAAAAAAAAGTTAATGGGTATCCATTGCTTCTTCAGTCATCTTGAGACTGGTCTTCTGCACCAGTCTTACAGCAGCTCACAGCATAATTCCCTTTCACAGATTCCTTCTACTAAGGGTTTTACCTCAGGCTCTTTCTCATTATATTAGGTTCTACTCTCCCAAAATAATGTGCCTTCTTTAGCTGACTGAATAGGCAGTAAGCCATATTCCTTTAGAGAACAAAAAGCCTGCCGCTGTGTCAAAAAGTTTTAAAATGGCATGAACCAGTCCAGATGAATGAGGCCTTTTTTTATCACTGGGGAGCCTCAGGAGTGAGTCCCAGGACTTCTTCCCTTTCCTGTTCACATTCAGTCCTTGGTTGATCTCTTAACACCATTCATATGTTGATGACTCCAAATCTATACCTTCAGAACCCAATCTCTCTCTCAAACTCCAGAAAGCTATGGGCCCACTTGACACCTCAATTTACATATCCAATATGGAAGAGGAATCAAGGAGATGGACCAGGCAGATACACTATCCGGACCCTTTACAACAAAGACTTGAAAAACCAAGTGAAACAGATATGGGTGACAATCCTGGAACACAGAACTTCAAAGGAAAGTGTAAAGAAGTAGATCAAATACTGATGAAAGGAAGAGACTGAAAGAAAACAATGAACAAAGACCTGTAAACTGCCAATGGCAGTGAGGCCATTTTGAATTAATGCAAGCAGCATTCCAGTCAGAGCAGGTATCAAATAACCATCTCTGCATGCCCAGGACTGCACCAGCACCCATGTTGGTGATTGGCAATCTGAGAAGTATGATCTCCCCCTTAACTTACACAACCACTTGGTAACCAGAAATATGGCCCTTCCAACCCCACTCACTGGGAGGCCAGTCAAATCCCTCCCTACTGCTAGTGCTGTGTTGATTTTTGTTCTTTTTATGATCTATCTTCTTAGTTCTTCCCTCTATCTCCTCCCTCTTCTTTTCTTTTGCATTTGCTTTTTTTTCCCCCTTACTCTGAAGTATCTCTGGTGGCATTCATGTCCTTCCCTTAGCTTGCATTTTTTCTTTATTTTTGGATTTCACAGAGCATGGGTCCCACCCATGCCACTCGCATTAGCATGTTAGCAGTGTCCATCCCTGCTCCTCCCCAGTAGGAAGTGCATGCTTCTGTGGAGTGAGCACTGCATTCCAATGTAGCCGTGTCTGTTGGATAGCACTTTTGCCAGTATTGTGATGCTTCTATTCTTTGCTAATTTTTTTAAAATTTTCCTTATTTTTTTCCCCTTCTTCTTAGTTCTTATGTCTTCCCCTCCTTGTTTTTTATCTTCTTTCTTTTCTTCCTCTTCTCCTTTTTTTTTTTTTAAATCCATCAGTGTCTATAGCACTTCATTTTTGTCTTTGTGTCTAAGGTGTGTCTCCTGTAGATAGCATATTGATGGGTCCTGTTTTCTCATCAATTTTGCTACACTCTGTCTCTTGACTGGTGCACTTAATCCATTTACATCATGACAAAGTAGGATTCATACCAGGAATGCAAAGATGGTTCAACATTAGAAAAACAATCAACATTAACTCACCACACAAATAAAACAAAGGAAAAGAACCACATGATCATATCATTTGGCACTGAAAAGGCATTTGACAAAATCTAACACACATCTTTGATAAAAATGCTCAGCAAAGTATGGAATGAGAGCAAAATTCCTCAACATAATTAAGGGCATATACACAAAACCAATGGCCAACATCATTCTCAATGCAGAGATACTGAAAATATTTTCTTGCAACAGGAATCAGACAAGGATGCCCTTTATCACCACTCCTCTTCAATATTTTATTGGAAGTCCTAGCCAGAGCAATAAGGCAAGAAAGGGAAATAAAATGCATTTAAATTGACAAAGAAGAACTAAAACTATCTCTGTTTGCAGATGATATTTATCTTATAAATAAAAAATCTAGAGGTTCAAAAAGAAAGCTAGTGATACTAATGGAAGGATTCAATAAAGTGGCAGGGTACAATATCAATGTAGAAAAAATGACTCAGATTCCTCTATGCTATACCTAGGAAACTAGGAAAACAATACCATTCACAATAACCAACCAAAAGATGAAATACTTAGGAATAAATCTAACACCAGCAAGGTACACACTCATTGGAACAATCAACTATACAAGTTTAAGAGGGCAGATTTTACCCAGGGGTAAAGCTCAGAAGGCAGGAAGGTATAAGAAAGAAGGACTAAGGGAAAATAATAAACACAGGGTTGAAGTGGAAAGTGTTCTGTTACATTGTGGGGATTGCAATCAATATCACAAAACAAAATGTGTATGAATTGTTGAATGAAAAATTGACTTGCTCTGTAAACTTTCAGCCACATCACAATTAAAAAAATAAATAAATAATAAAAGTAAATGAATATCCAATTAAAAAAACCAAACTCACTGCTGTCAAGTCGGATCTGACTCATAGTGACCCACAAGAGCTCCAAAATATCCAATAGGCACCTCAAACTTAATGTCCAAAATTAAACTATTGATTTGTCTCCTGCTGAGGATATGTAACCTGCATATCACACAGGTTGCTAATGAGTTTTCCTTCAATCCTGATGCTGCATTCTTCTTCATATAGTCCATCTTCTTGGATTATTTGCTCAGCATACAGATTGAATAAGTATGGTGAAAGGATACTACCTTGACACACATCTTTCCTGATGTTAAACCATGCAGTATCCTCTTGTTCTGTTAAAACAACTGCCTCTTGATCTATGTACAGCCTCCTTATGAGCACAATTAAGTGTGTTGGAACTCCCATTCTTTGCCATCTCTTCCATAATTTGCTATGACCCACACAACCAAATAACTTTAAGTAGTCAATAAAACACAGGTAAACATTTCTCAGGTATTCTTTGCTTTCAGCCAAGATCTATCAGACATCAGCAATGGTATCCCTCATTCCAT
>NW_006921777.1:6455041-6461125 GCF_000298275.1 Orycteropus afer afer | reverse complement strand
GCGTGGGATTGGGCGGTGTTTGGTTCTGCTGTGCATGGGGTCGCTATGAGTCGGAAACGACTTGACGGCACTTCACAACAACAACAACAACATCCAGTAAGTTGGCCAGGTTGCTGTGTCCCAAATTTCTTGGAATAAACAAGCGAGTGCCTCCAGCACTGCATCTATTTGTTAAAACATCTCAATGCATATTCCATCAATTCCTGGAGCCTTGTTTTTCGCCAATGCCTCCAATATATCCTGGACTTCTTCCTTCAGTCCATCTGATCTTGATCATATGCCACTTCCTGAAATGTTTGAATATTAACCAACTCTTTTTGATACAGCGATTCTGTATATTCCTTCTATCATCTTTGGAAGAGCCACAATATGACCTTGAGTATAAATAAAAAAAAACACACTTCACTGCCATCGAATCAGTTCTAACTCATAGTGACCCCTCCTTGGGTTTCTGATGTGATATCTCTACAGAAGTAGATTGCCCAGTGTTCCTTCTGAGGAGTATCTGGTAAAGTTGAACTGCCAACCTTCTGGTTAGCAGTCAAATGCCTTAGGCACTACACCACCAGAGCTCCTACCTTGAGTATATCCCACCTAAATTTAGAGGCCATCTAAAGAATAGATTTGACACATTGAACACTAGTGACTGAAGACCAGACAAGTTGTGGGATGACATGAAGGACATGATACGTGAAGAAAAGCAAAAGGTCATTAAAAAGACAGGAAATGAAGATAAGGCCAAATAGATGTCAGCAGAGACTCTAAAACTTGCTCTTGAAAGGAGAGAGCTAAAGTGAATGGAGGAAATGATGAAGTGAAAGAGCTGAACTGAAGATTTCAAAGGGTGTCTCGAGAAGGCAAACTAAAGTATTATAATGAAATTTGGAGTTAAAAAATCGAAAGGGAAGAACAGGTTCATTCTTTCTTAAGGTGAAAGAACTGAAGAAAAAATTCAAGCTTTGATTCCAAATATTGAAGGATAAAAGATTCAAAAGCTAGAGATCACTTTTCATCTCCCTCTTTTTCTTACAGCTCACATCCAATGAGCAGCAAAATCTGGTGGTTCTATTAAAAAGGATATCAAATCTTATCATCTCCTCCACTGCCACATTCCAGATCTAACTTCCATCACTTCTCACAGGAATATTACAGTGGCCTACTTACTATCTCTTTCACTCTATACCTGCCTACTGCAATCTAGTCATTATATAACAGTTACAGCTATCCTTTAGAAATACTTATCAGACAGTATTATTCTGCTGAACATCTTCCAACAGCTTCTCATCTTGTTGAGATTAAAATCCAAAGTTTTGACTCTGAGCTGTTGGGTCATAACTGATCTGCTCCACCATCTAACTCCTTATCTCGAAGGTATCACTCCAACTTCATCTCCTACCATTTTCCTCTGGCTTATTCCATTCCGCCTCTGCTGGCTTTCTTGCTGTTTATTCAACACTAATTACAGTTCCTTTGTAATCCCTTGTATTTGCTCTTCTCTCCTCCTGGAAAAGCTCTTCCACCAAATATTAACATGGTTTAAGCCATCAGGCCCTTCAGTTTTATGTTCAAATGATTTTGGCATCCTGAATAAAACTGTTGTTGTTATGTGTCGTCGAGTCAGACCCGACTCATAGTGACCCCTCCTTGGGTTTCCAAGGCAGTATCACTACGGAAGTAGATTGCTCAACCTTCCTTCCAAGGAGTGGCTCACCCCATAATTCTATCCCTTCTCCCACTTTATTTTTATTCATAGCACTTATCATCATCTGCCATAATTCTTGATTATCTGTCTTCTCTTACCAAAATGTAAACTCTATTAGAAGAAAAAAAAAAATCTTTCAATTTCCTCACTGCTGTCCCTAATGTCTAGAATACTGCCTGGTACTAGAATATGCCCAACAATTGTTAGAAGACTTACTGAATGATTAAATAAATGATTTAATGAACATGAGTGTTATAACACAAGCAGCATTTTCAAGCAGTGTGTTGGGGTATGTGCTGGGAAGGCAGAAAAGAGGAGAAAAAAAAGAAGGCCTTAACTATTAAATTCCCAGAGTTTGCCAAGCATGATTCTAAATGTCCCTTATGGGTTACTTCTTTTAATACTAAATTTTGTAAGATAAATGACAATATTAGCTCAGCTTTAGTAGGTTCTCTGAAACTTACATCCCATTACCTATTAAGTTTTCACTCAAGGTATAATATTTGTTACTGCAAAAGACAAAGAACTTAGAAAATAAGTCTTGTAATCTTGATGCTGTATAAGTTATCCCCTGGCTATAAGGAAAACAATATGGTAATAAAGATAGACTGATCATATTTATTCTGGAAAATTTAAAATAAAGTGTGAGCCAGGAAAAATGTTACAAACTATTATGGTTACACAAAGAAAGGGGGAATTGACTTCAACATGTAGAATCAAGGAAAACCTTAGTAAGAGGGTAGCTTTGGATCTGGGCCTCAAAGGATTGACAAGTTTTGTAAACTCAGAAGTCTGAGATGAGGCAAGCTATAGTATAAGGAAAGACAAAGAACTCTTAAAGTGTACAGTGCACAAAATAACTTTGAGTACGTGTGATAGGCAGCTTCTAAATGGCCCTAAATTGTAAACTCTGACATGTGCACCCTTGTGCAATCCTGTCCACTTGAATGTGAGTGGAACTTCTGCTTTCCTGTAATCAATATAGAATGGCAAAGATGGATGGTGTATTACTTCCATAACAGGTTACGTATGACTGCGACTTCTTTCTTGCTGGCAGACTCTAATGCCTTCTTGGCTTGCATGCTTTGATGAAACAAACTGCCGCATTGTAGAAGCTCATGTAGTACGAAACTGAGGGCAGTCTCTAGCTAGCAGACAGTAAGGAACTGAGGCTCTCTATCTTACAGTTCACAAAGAACTGCATCCTGCCAACAACTCTGTGAGCATGGAAGCAGATCCTTCCTCAACTGACCCTTCAGATGAGACTTCAGCCCTGGCCAACACTGACTGCACGCTTGTGAGGAACCTTAATTCAAAAGCCAGCTAAGCTATGCTATGATTCTTGACACAGAAACTGAGAGATAATAAGCATGTGTTGCTTTAATATGTTTTTTAATGGTAATTTACTACACATCCATAGGTAACTAATACAGTAAGGAAATGAAAAAGCACTTGTGTTCTCCCCAATATATCTTAATTTATAATTAAACATTCATTTAACAAATATTTCCTGAGCATCTTCTTTATGTAATTATTGTTGTTATAGTCACTATAAAGGTTGGGAAGATCAATCATAGAAAGACTCTACTATCAAGAAGTCAAGTGCAGGTAGGTAAGGTGTGCTTACAAGTAACCATAAAACAAAGTAGAAAGTACTAAGCCACCAAGAGTAGCTTGATTCAGAAAATACTCATAGTAGAGACAGATTTGAGCTAGGTTTTGAATAGCAGGTTGAGTATGCAGGAAGCTTCTTGAATGTTGGACAGATGGTTAAGAGTTGGTATACATATATATTTCGAACATCTCTTCAAATTTCATTGCCAGAGACAATATAGTTCCAATTTCCTTTATGAAACCTTCCTCATTCCATAGTTAATACTTTAAAATATTAGGCCAAAGATACTTCCTGCACTCTTATCACATCCCAGTTCACTGAAGATTACTAATCCATTAAGCCTTTCTGAAATTGCTCATTACATTTAATAATGCAATTTGAAGATCCAAGTATCATTGAAACTGAGTTATTAGCCAAAAACACAAACCAAACACTCTTGTCCAGTCGGATCCAACTCATAGCAACCCCTCCTTCAGTTTCTGAGGCGGTATCACTGCGGAAGTAGATTGCCCAATCTTCCTTCTGAGGAGAGGCTGGTAGGTTTGAACCACCAGCCTTCTGGTTAGCAGTCAAATGCCTTAGGCACTACGCTACCACACCATCTATAAATTATTGTATGTATTTTTAGTGTGTGTGACTTATTTGGCTAATGTCTTCATTCATCCCCAGTACAGAAAGAATTCGCCTCACTTTTTTTTTTTCTAAAAATGTCACTTACTTGAAGTATTCTCATTATTTATCAGGGTTTAGATGTAGGCCATATTGCTGCAAAATATGTTTTTATGTCTAATTTTTACACAGCATTTGCTTGTAATTTCATCGAAGGTAGATGAAACAGCACTTGAATAGTCAATTTTCACTTGCATTTGCCAGCGTGCAATCACTTGGAAAATCCATTCAAGCACTTCTCGAAATTAATCTTCACTGAAGGCTCTCCCTATATAATCTCCGCTAGTTACAAAATTCTTTGTAGAGGTTTTCAAGGTGTTTCAAAACATTTCTGCTCACCCAGCAGTCTATGGCTCACTTTACAGCCTTTCATATGTTATTTCTGAGAATAGTATAAGCTTCCTTACCTACCAGTAAAAGTTAATTGAGATCCTTGGTAATTATTCTTCAGTAGCTATGTAAATGCCCCAAACTACATATAGCCAAGAATCCCCTAGACTTTCAGAGTATCAACAAATGGTGTTTTTGACCTTGTCTCTCTCAATTTTGCACCATAGACATCTAATTACAGCACAGGTCATCCTATGGCACCAACTGTCCAATAATCACACGACCACCCCACACTTCTCCAGCTAAAAACTGTTTATGATTCAGTGGCATAATTTGATTTTGTATTTGATTGATGATATTATGCAGCTGCGAGAATTAATGGGGTTCAGCAGAGGCTACCATTGCAGCCAGGGTTTATAATTGTTATCTGGGAAGCGGCAGCCCTTTTCCCTTCTGGAGAGACAGTCTAATTAGTGTTGTCTCCACGTCTTTACAAGGCAGGAGGAGGAAATCTGAGGCCCCTTGAGGGTTTGAAATTGCTTGTATCTTTCCAGTCCCATAGGGATGAGACAGGCACAACTATTCTAGAAAAGACTCATCAAATAAAATACTTGCAATTTATACTCATAATTATACAATGAATATTCAAAAGAATTTAGTGGCTTACTCCTCTAAATCTTGAATTTCTAAAACATAAATTTGTTTACTTAAAAGTCTTCTAATTTTTTAATAGAATTCTGGTAGCATAGTGCATAAGGCACTTGAGTGCTAACTAGAAGCCTAGCAGTTCAAACCCACCAGCCACTCCTCGGAAGGAAGGCTGGGCAATCTACTTCTGTTGTGGTACTGCCTGGGAAACCCAAGGAGGGGTTGCTATGAGTCGGGTCCAATTTGATGGCACATAACAGCAACAACAACAATATATTAGGGTGTTTTTAAAATAGTAATCATCTTTGTTGCTGTTGTTATGTGCCGTGGAGTCGGTCCCAACTCATAGTGACCCCTTCTTGGGTTTCCGAGGCAGTATCACTATGGAAGTAGATTGCCCAACCTTCTTTCTGAGGAGTGGCTGGTGGGTTTGAACCACCAGTCTTCTGGTTAGCAGTCAAGTGCCTTAGTCATTAAAAAATTACTTTACAATATAATTCACAGTGCAACATATAAAAAGTAACATGGTACTTCAGGGACTAAAATTTGTTTTTTTAAAATTATGATTTATATCCCTATATCTTAAATTTTGTATATTCTTAATGAAATGATACATCTCAATGGTTCAGACAGCAGTTTTTAGCATTCATTCTCATTTGGTGGACATTAGGCTTAGAGAAGGAACAGATAGGAAAGAAGTTTTATAATTAGAAATGCAATCTAATTCAAAAGACTATCTGATCTTTCAAGAATCATTAATGCTCTTTATTTTTTTTAAATTTATCAAGCAACTGATTTCATGGAAAGCTTACTTTTAAAAACATCTTCCTTCCTTCAACATATATCTATTGCTTTGTTTCTAAATGCACAGTTTTAAAAATTACTTCTAACTCTCTGTGATCTTGACTATTGCAATTCTCTCTTAAATTCTGTCTGCATCAAAAGAATATTTCCTTGTCATTTTTGCTGTGATAGTACAGACCATTGAATCTTTGGATTGAATTAATCATAATTTCTCTGTATATTAATTTATGGGAGCTCTGGTAGCATAGTGGCTAAGGCACTTGACTGCTAACCAGAAGGCTGGCGGTTCAAACCCACCAGCCACTTCTTGGAAGGA
>NW_006921777.1:6452280-6453251 GCF_000298275.1 Orycteropus afer afer | reverse complement strand
CATCAACTGCTCATATGCAAGTTCAACTTGAATTTGAAGACAATTAAAAAAAATCTACAAGAGCCAATACATGATCTGGAATATATCCCTCCTGAATTTAGAGACCATTGCACACCAATGACTGAAAACCAGAAGAATTGTGGGATAACATCAAGAACATCATCTGTTAAGAAAGCAAGAGGTCATTAGAAAGACGAGAAAAGAAGAAAAGACCAAAGTGAATGTCAGAAGAGACTCTGAAACTTGCCCTTGAGTGGAGAGTAGCTAAAGCAAATGGAAGAAATGACAAGATTTCAAAGAGCAGCTCAAGCAGACAAAGCCAATTACTATAATGAAATGTGCAAAGACCTGGAGTTAGAAAACCAAAGGGGAAGAATGTGCTAAGCATTTCTCAAGTGGAAAAAAAATGAGGAAAAAACTTAAAACTTGAGTTACAATATTCAAAGATTCTATGGGAAAAATATTGAATGATTCAGGAAGCATCAAAAGAAGACGGAAGGAATACAAGAGTCACTATACCAAAAAGAACTGGTTGATGTTCATCCATTTCAGAAGATGGCATATGATGAAGAACCAATGGTATTGAAGAAAGAAGTCGAAGCTGCACTGAAGGAATTGGCAAAAAACAAAGCTCCAGGAATTCACAGAATACCCCCTGAGATGTTTCAACAAACAGATGCCCCACTGGAGGCACTCACTTGGTCATTCCAAGAGATTTGGAAGACAGCTACCTGGCCAATTGACTGGAAGGGATCCATATTTGTACCCATTCCAAAGAAAGGTGATCCCATAGAATGTGGAAATTATCGAACGATATCATTAATATCACACGTAAATAAATCTTACTGAAGATAATTCAAAAACGGTTGCAGCAGTATATTGACAGAGAACTTCCAGAGGTGCAGGCTGGATTCAGAAGAGGATGTGGAACAAGGGATATCATTGCTTATGTCAGATGGATCTTAGCTCAA
>NW_006921777.1:6450315-6452060 GCF_000298275.1 Orycteropus afer afer | reverse complement strand
GCTGACAACACAACTTTGCTTGCTGAAAGTGAGAATGACTTGAAGCACTTACTGATGAAGACTGAAGAATACAGTCTGCAGTATGGATTGCATCTCAATTTAAAGAAAACAAAAATTCTCACAACTGGACTTACAAGCAGCATCATGATAAATGGAAATAAGATTGAAGTTGTCAAAGAGTCCACATTGTTTGGTTCTACAATTGATGCCAATGGAAGCAGCAATCAGGACATCAGACAACACATAGCACTGGGCAAGTCGGCTGCAAGGGACCACTTTCAAGTGCTGAGGAGTGAAGGTGTCTCCTTGAAGACTAAGGTGTGCCTGACACAAGCCATGATATTTTCAATTGCATGTGAGAGCTAGACAATGAATAAAGAAGACTGAAGAAGAATTGGTGTTTTTGAGTAATGGTGCTGGCGAAGAATGCTGAAAGTACCATGGACTGCTAAAAGAACTAACAAATCTGTCCTGGAGGAAGTGTAACTGGACTGCTCCTTGGAAATGAGAATGGCCAGACTTTGTCTCACATACTTTGGTCATGTTGTCAGAAGGGACCATTCCAAGGAGAAGGATGTCATGCTTTGTAAGGTGGAAGGTTGATAAAGGAGGGGAAGGCCCTCAATGAGATGGATTGACACAGTGGCTGTGTCTATGGGGTCAAATATAGCAGGTATCTTGGAGCTGGCCCAAGACCGGGTGATGTTTCATTCTGCTGTGCATACCGTCGCTATGCGTCAGAGGCGACTTGTTGGCACCTAACAACAACAACAACTTTAATCGGTTGTCATTTAAAAACCAAACCAAACCAAAACTGTTGCCATCAAGTTGATTCTGACTCATAGTGACTCTTAGGACAGAGTAGAACTTGGCCCCGTAGCATTTCCAAGGTTGTAAATTTTTTATGGAAAGAACTCTGCCACATCTTTCTCCCATGTAGTTGCAGGTGGGTTTGAACCACTGACCTAATGGTGAGCAGCTAAGTGCTTAACCACTGAACCACCAGGGATCTGCTCAGTTGTCAATTATCAGACTTTAAATAATTTGACAAACTTAAACTCACTATTAAATTTGAATAAATCAGAATAAGCTGCTAATCAGGAGACAACATTCCTTTATAAGAATGTAAATTCCAGGAGGGCAGTGACCAGATGTGCTGTTAACTTCTGTATTCTGTATTTTCTAGCACATAGAAAGTGTTCAATAAGCACTTGTGGGAGGTAAGTACTATCATTTCTCCCATTTTATTGATCAGATCACATTGTTAGTAAGTGGTAAAGCCAAGACCCAACCTCAGGTGGAGTGACCCCAGAATTCACATTCTTACTTACTGTGTACTACTGTTTCTCTTGAGGAGCCCTGGTGGTGCAACAGTTAAGGGCTCAACTGTTAGCCAAAAAATTAGTGATTTGAACCTACACAGTTGTTACGTGGGAAAAAGTTCTGGAAATCTGCTCCCCTAAAGATTACAACCTAGAAAACCCTACAGTGCAGTTCTACTCTGTCACACACAATTGCCATGTGTCCAAATCAACTCAACCGCACCTGTAAGCATTGCCTCTCTTAGCAATGAAGGGTAGGCACTGAAAATTTCTGCTCTTATATGTTGTTGTTGTTGTTGTTGTTGTTAAGTGCCGTCGAGTCATTTCTGACTCATAGCGACCCCATGCACAGCAGAATGAAACACTGCCTGATCCCGCGCCAGCCCCACAATCCCTGCTATACTTGAGACTATCATCGCAGCC
>NW_006921777.1:6431753-6446540 GCF_000298275.1 Orycteropus afer afer | reverse complement strand
CCAACCTTCCTTCCGAGGAGTGGCTGGTGGGTTTGAACCGCCAGCCGTCTGGTTAGCAGGCAAGTGTCTTAGCCACTATGCTACCAGAGCTCTTTTTTGTAGGTTCTGTTAAATATATGAGAATTTAATTAACTTAGCCAAAAAGTAAAAGAAGGATATTTTACACCATTATAGAAAGATGTTTTTAAAATAATATAATATTCTCACATAATCTTATGCAAGCCTGGAAAGCATAGTCAGAATATTAAATATTTATATCTCAGAAAAGCTTTAACATAAAATTTCAGCTGTAGCATTTTTCTTACCCAAATGTCAATGTATTGAAATTGCAAGCTTGCAAAAACAGTAAGTGAAGGGAAGGATCTTCTTCTAGGGATATAGAGAAGACTGAGAATAATATTATGCTATCACCACTTGGTTTACACATCAGAAGAAACTGTGGGGCAAATGCCACAATGGAAATTGGTATACTCAGCAAACAGTTGGGATTCATCTTTGAGATGTCACTGAGTTAGGGTCCTAAGTAAATTTATTTCTAGAAAATCTGTGTGGCCAATTTTCATCGAAAAGGCTCAAATGCATCTTTTATGCTCTGGATTGGGCTGCAGATTACATATTGATCCTTCATGTGTTGGTTGTCAAGAGCCTAGTACTAGTTAGTAGCTTCTGAATGTCCTTGGCACCAAGTCTGACACTGCTCTGTACAAATGATACATTTCATTAGTAAAGCCCCAGAAGGTAATGGCAAAGCCAGCAGAGAAGATAGCAAACCTCGAGGTATTATTTCAGAAGGCAGGATCTGATTTTGTGTAGATTTAGTGTAAGATTTGAAAATCTTTTGAATGATGAAATTCTAGGGTCTGGCACAGGATCCCATGAGTCTTGAGTGTTCCTTGCTGAAGGTCAGACATAAAAAAGTGGGCAGTTGTGGTGCTCATCCTTGATCCCTGACAATAGCCTGTATGATTATTCACAACTATAACACATCTAAAGAGCCTGACAGCATAGTGATTAAGTGCTCAGCTGCTAACTGAAAGGTTGGTGGTTCAAACACATCAGCCCCTTCACAGAAGAAAGATGTGGCAGTCTGCATCTGTAAAGATGACTACCTTGGAAACCCTGTGGGGCACTTCTACTCTGTTCTATAAAGTTGCTGTAAGTTGGAACTGATGGCAATGGGTTTGGTTTGGTTTGGTTTTGTAGCACACCTATGCAACTTATTTGAATGCTGTCCCCCAAAATATATATATAAAAAAAGAAACAAGCAAAGCCATTGTTATCAAGTCAATTCTGACTCATAGCTACCCTACTGGACAAAGCAGAGCTGCCCCACAAGGTTTCCAAGGCTGTCATCTTTATGGAAGCAGACTGCCATATCTTTCTCACATGGAGCAGCTGGTGGATTCGGCTGGTGAGTTTGAACTGCCCACCCTTCACTTAGCAGCCAAGCACCTAACTATTGTACCACCAGGATACCTTCCCAAAATATATAGATAAGATAAAATCCCAGAAAATCCTCTTTTCTGGGAAAAAGCAAGAAAAAAAAAAGCTATTCATGTTATATGAAAGGTGAATTTTTAACAAACCAACAACTAAAAACTTTCCTAAATCTTAATTTTAGAAAATGAGACCTGGTTTTGAATGACCAGCATTGCTGGGATGCCAGGAAAGTCCTGGGAAATGCTCTTGTCCAGGGTCAAGGAGGCTTTGCACGCAACTGAAATTCAACTGTGAAGTAATATTGCTGTGTGTTTTGGGAGCTGAATGTAATCTGGAAAGAGTAATGACTGAACACAGTCCTAGAACTAAGCATCTTTTTAAGACTGAGTCCTAGGAATAACGGCTCTGGAAAGAAACTTTCTGGACCAGTTCTTATGCCTAAAATTTAAAGATGTAAAGGCCACCTCTGTATGAAGACAATACAACCTAACATAGTGCCTTATCCAAAATAATCTGACAAAATATATTTATCAAATTGCTGGAGAAGGATTAGGTTCTTTATTTTCTCCAACTGCTGTAACTTTCCCATGGATTTTGTTTAATCTCTTAATTTATCAGCATTTATTAAGCACCTAATTTGGGCTGGTATGTGATAATCCTGCCAACGTACCCATATATACAAAACAGATAGGACATTTTCCTAAAAGGAAAAGATAACAATTGCTTCACTTGATTATCTTCATTTAGCCTACTATGGAAACTACATAGTTACATAGTGCCTTTGTTGTTGTTGTTGTTATTTGCCATCCAGTCGGCCCCGACTCATAGCGACCCCTCCTTGGGTTTCCGAGGCAGTATCACAACAATCACTACATAAGTAGGAATGCGCAACCTTCCTTCCGAGGAGTGGCTGGTGGGTTTGAACTGCCAGCCTTCTGATTAGCAGTCAAGTGCCTTAGGCACTATGCTACCAGAGCTCCTACAAATGTTTTTTGGTTTGGTAGTTTGATTACCAAACCAAAAAACAACCAGTTGCACTCAAATTGACTACAAGTAATGGTGACGTCATGTTTGTAGACTAGGCTGTGACCTTTCTAAAGCATATTGCCAGGATCTGAACCACCAAGATTTCAGGTAATTTTCAAGCACTTAATCATTTTTGCAACCCAGGCTATCTCCTTTATAGGCTACAGGGTACATATGTTAACTCTACTAATCATCACAGCTATCCTGTACCTTAGCTCTACTCTATAGATGAAGGAATAAAAGCATAGGAAACTGTCTGATAATGTATACATTTGAGGGACAGAGTCAAGACTTGAACCCAGGTTGATCTGATATCCAAGATCATCTCTGGCTGCTGCTTACCGACAGGATCTTCCAAGTAAAAATGTTAAGTGATGCTCAGTAGCCATATAGAGTTCTGTCATTCAAAATATATCTAAGTTGGCATTGTCACTATAGATATCACCAGCAAATTATTTTTTAATATAAATTTATTTATACTTTTATTGTAGTAAAAACATACACAACAAGACATTTGCCAACATAACAACTTCCCCATGTACAGTTCAGGGATATTGATGACATTTTTTTTCATGTCGTGTCACCATTATTTCTATCGTTTTCCAAAATATTCCACCACCATTAGCATAAACTCAATGCCCCGCAAACAAAAGTTTCCCCTTTCCCCATCCCTCTTACCCCTGGTAACCACAAATAATCTTTGATTTATATATATACATGTATATTTTCAACCTACCTAGCAAAATTTCCCTCATGGTGGATGGAGAAAAGATTGAAGTTGTCAAGGATTTCACATTACTTGGCTCTACAATCAACACCAACGGAAACATCAGACAATGTATTGTATTGGGCAAATCTGCTGCAAAAGACCTCTTTCAAGTGATGAAGAGCAAAGATGTCTCCCTGAAGACTAAGGTGCGCCTAACTCAAGCCATGATATTTTCAATCGCCTCTTATGTATGTGAGAGCTGGACAATGAGTAAGGAAGACCAAAGAAGAGTTGATGCTCTTGAGTTGTGGTGCGGGCGAAGAATGCTGAGAGTACTATAGACTGCTAAAAGAACTAACAAATCTATCCTGGAGGAAGTGCAGCTGGAATGCTCCTTGGAAGCGAGAATGGCCAAACCTCGTCTCACATACTTTCGTCAGGTTGCCAGAAGGAACCATTCCCTAGAGAAGGACTTCATGCTTGGTAAAGTAAAGGGTCAATAAAGAAGGGGAAGGCCCTCAGTGAGATGGACAGACATAGTGGCTGCAACGATGAACTCAAGTATAGCAAGGATAATGAGGGTGGCACAAGACTGGGCAGTGTTTCATTCTGCTGTGTATAGGGTTGCTGTGTGTTGGAGGTGACTAACAACAATGGCAACAGCAATTTAGTGTTCCCTCCCCTTCCATTCCTTGTAACCAACAAAGAAAGTTTCCTTCTATGTATAAGCCTTTCCTTGACTTTTTATAATAGTGGACTAATATAACATTTTTCCTTCTGTGATTGACTTATATTACTTAGCCTACTGTCCTCCAAGTTTATCCACATTATGCAGTGTTTTGCAGATTCTATGCTATTCTTTAGGATTGCATAATATTCCATTGTGTGTATGTACCACAGTTTGCTTGTCTATTCCTCAGCTGATGGGCACTTATGTTCTTTCCATCTCTTTGCTATCGTAAATAGTGCTGCGGTGAACATGGGTGTACATATATCTGCTCGTGTCCTGCCTCTCACTTCTTTAGGATATATATTTAGTAATGGATTGCTGGATCAAATGCTATTTCTATTTCCAGTTTTCAAGGAATTGCCATATGAGCTTCCACAGTGGTTGTATCATTTTACAGTCCCACCAGCAGTGTATGAGAGTCCCAATGTCTCCAGATTCTCACCAGCATTTGTTATTTCCTTCTTACTGAACTTTGCTCTTAATTCTTGGGTGAGATGGTATCTCATGGTTGTTTTGCTTTGCATCTCTCTAGTGGCTAATGATTGAGAACATTTCTTCATATGTTTGTGGGCTGTCTCAATTTCTTCTTTGGTGAAGTGTCTGTTCCTGTCTTCTGCTCATTTTTCAATTGGATTGTTAGTCTTTTTGTAAATATCATCAGCAATTTCTTGAGGAGAAATGAATTTTAAGGAGAAAACACATGCAACTCATGTGACAGGCATTCAACAAATGCTCCTGCCTGTAGAGTAGTGAGTAAGCTACTCTGGTGGTTCTAGCGTATACTGGCTCTAGGGCTGTGACTTTGGCCAGGTTGCTTTACTTCTGTGAAGCTCTGTTTCCTTATCTGTAAAAGGAGGTTAATGATAGTATCTATCTAATAGAGTTGTTGCAAGGAATAAATAAAAAAGTCTGCATGCATGAAGTGTTTAACATAGTGTCTAGCACAATTAAACACTCAATAAATGCTGTTTGTTTCTCTTCATACTTCCTTTCCCCTTTTATTCAGCCATAATTTATGTCACTGAATATATATGATCTAGGTATTTGATATACCCAAATAAAAATGAATATACTATATATTAGGAGCTCTGGTAGCATAATGACTAAGGCACTTGACTGCTAACCAGAAGGCTGGTGGTTCAAACCACCAGCCACTCCTTGGAAGGAAGGATGGGCAGTCTACTTCCATAGTGATACTGCCTGGGGAACCCAAGGAGGGGTCGCTATGAGTCGGGGCCGACTCGACGGCACATAACAACAACAACAACAACAATAATATATATTATCAAGGTCAATTAATACATAAAGAAACATCATTTTCCTCATGCAGATTGCTCTTCCATGTGGCTAATTAGTGAGTAAAACTTCTCCAAAGTTCATGAATATGCATTAAAAACAAGTTTTCTATGATTTTGATTTATGGTGACCCCACCTGTGTCAGAGTAGAACTGTTTTCAATGGCTGGTTTTTCAGATATAGATCTTCCATTCAGCAGCCAAGCACATGGATTAAAAAGCTATGGAGTGGGTAAAGCTTGTCTTTCTTGTTCTTAGGTCTCCAAGTCCCTTATGGCGCCGAAATACACCGGTGTAATTACTATCATTAGGAGCTCTAGTGGCGTAGTGCCTAAGGCATTTGACTGCTAACCAGAAGGTTGGCGCTTCAAACCCACTAGCCACTCCTTGGAAGGAAGACTGGATGATCTACTTCTGTAGTGATACCACGTGGGAAACCCAAGGAGGTGTTGCTATGAGTCTGACCGCAGTGAGTTAATTACTATCATTAACCTCCTTGCACAGATAAGGAGATAGAGGGGCACAGAAATAAAATAACCTGCCCAAAGTGTATCTACACTCTTTATACTCACAGTCAGACTCAACAGCACATAACAACAACAACAACAATAAAGCCTACTGTTCAGAAGGGATCTAAAATATATTGGCGTTAAATTTTAAATATATTTATTCAATAACAAACATTTAACAAATGAGTGATTTTGACTACAGCTTAACATTCTCAGGCATGCATATTATAGAATCACACTTCTTGATTTTATAAATCATGTATTCCAATAAGATTGTTTTAAAGGTGAGGAAATTGAGATGCTGAGAACTTTGCATACCCACATATCCAAGGAAAGCTAGTTATTTACTGGTGAGGGGGAAATACCAACAACTGCTTCCACAACATTACAGGAGTTTTCTGGACTTGCATTCTCATTACAAATATGTCACCATTATAATTTTTAACAGATTTACTGACTGAAACCATTAACTCTGTTTATATGATTTTTAAATAATTATAGGTAGCCACTCCTCGGAAGGAAGATGGGGCAATCTACCTCCATAGTGATACTGCCTCAGAAACTCAAGGAGGGGTCATTATGAGTCAGGTCCTACTCGATGGCACATAGCAACAACAACAACATTGTTATCTTAAAGCACCATTCTCAGTATTTCTAACTGGTCAGAAGGGGAGGAACATAGATGGAGAATCAGGTGGTCATCTTATTTGAGAACAAAATGGAGAGTAATTTGGACAGACACTTTACTGCCAGTCTCTCTGAGAAATGAGAAAATGGTTTATGGAGGATATTGAGGAATGACACCCCTTTTACATACATGGAAAGACTACAATTTAACAGAAGTTAAAAATTCAGAAGCTATGTTTCAGCTCTAGAATGAATAGGTTATTTTTCTTTGCCATTAGATCAACCTCTCTTTCACTACCCATTTCAATCAGTCAAGCAGATAAATGCCCAGACCAATCTTGGATTTGAAAAGCCAAGTTCAGTGGCAGTTTCTTTAACAGAAAGGTTACCACAGAAAAAACTCCGAACATGAAAAGGTCTTCAATTCACTGAGAAACCTCTGTTGTTGTTGTTGTTATGTGCCATCGAGTCGGACCCGACTCATAGTGACCCCTCTTTGGGTTTCCGAGGCAGTATCACTACAGAAGTAGATTGCCCAAACTTCCTTCCGGAGAAAACTCTAGTCTTCCTTTTATCACAATGCAGTGCCCATGACCTTTTTAAAAGACACCATTTTGCTCTTGTTCCTTGTCTAAACATACTGAAGTATTAGTCAACAGCTAATACTAAGCACAAGGTGACTCCTAAGTCCCTGCTTTCCACTTCATCCACTTAAGTAACAATCTGCTGAGCTCTATGAGAACAGTCATAACAGAATATTAAATTGATTTTCCTATTGTCTTAGAATTTTAACAGAGGCCCAAATCCTGAGTATAATTGGGCCAAAACCAATTAGGGAGAGACCATTAATTCAGGGCTAAGGTACTAAAAAGCTTGATGAGTGAGGCTCTGACACACTGAGAATGTGAGTGCTGAAGATTTCTTACACAGACTTGTCAGTGGGTTTTGTGTACCCCCCAAAACACAACAGGGTAGATAAAGGAAGTGCTTCTCCTCCCCCACCAGCTTAACCCAATGAGATGGACTTTGGAGACACACCTGGAAGGCTACACCTGTGTCTCCTGGAAGTTAGGTGGCATAGGCCAGTGTATCTGACTCACACCCGAAAAAAATTTCAACATTAGAGCCTGGTTCAGTACCCCAACAGCAGAGTAAGGAAAGAGGGCAACAGTAGAAGTTAATTGTATTCCTATCAATGGTAGGACAAAAGTGTATCTATTCTGAGCACCAAATCTGGATTCCATAGAAGGGAGCTGAGCTTTTGCATCTTTATAGAACCCTGTGTAACCCCATCTGGAAGGATGGAATAATTTAAAAAAACAAAACAAAAACCCTTAAACTCATTACTGTAGAGTCGATTCCGACTCACAGTGACCCCTCAGTCTTTCTTCCGAGGAGTGGCTGGTGGGTTTGAACCTCCAACCTTCTGGTTAGCAGTCAAATGTCTTAGGCACTAAGCCACCAGAGATGATACTACAGAGAAAATTTGAGGAGCATAGACCAGAAAGAGGAACATGATAAATGGTGATTAATTAATTGAGAATAGTTGGAAAATCCACAGATGGAAACAAATCAGGAAGGATTTCTATTCCAGTTATCTTTACATGTAACAAATAACCCAAAACTTAGTGGCTTAAAAACAGCCATTTTATTATGTTCAAAGTTCCTCTTGGTCAGGAATTTGGTCAGGGCATAGTGGGATGGGTTCACTCTGTTAAATTCTCTAAATTCTCAGCTGGGAAGACTCTAAGTTTAGGAATAACTCAATGGCTAGGGACTGGAATCATCTGAAGTCTTGTTCATTCACATATCTGGTGTCTGGGTTAGAATTACCCAAAAACTAAGGCTGCAGACCTATATGTGGCTTCTCTATATGACTTGACTTCTTCGCAGCATGGCATCATTAAGGATGTAAAGGCACCAAGTATGAGCATGTCAGCCAACCAGGTAGAGCTGTGTTGCCTTTTCTGACCTAACCTCTGACGTCACAAAGTATACTTCCACCATTCTCTGTTAGTCTTAATGGGAGGAATGGCAAGATCACATTATCTAAGAGCATGGGGGATGAACAATATTGTTGTAGCAGTCTTTGGAAAGTAAAAACTTACATTTCTATATTCATTGGACGCTACAATTTTTAAGGCAGTTCTAGTCTGTAACAGATTAAAATATTTGGATATTCTCAGTCTGTGACTGAATTCTGGGATTAGATTTAGTCTATGCCACAGTGGCACATCTTATTAATAATGACAGCAATAATAGACACTATTTATTGGTATTTAGTATTGAATACTTACTTATTAAATGCCTTACAAGCATCATCTAATTCCATTCTCAAAGCAAGTCTTTGAGAAAATGCTTATTATTATCCCATTTTAAAAACCAGAAAATGGGGGCACAAAATAGTCAAGTAATTTGCCCCAGATCGGTGGGAGCAAGATTCAGTTTCAGATGTGTCTGACTCTGGAGTCTAGGCTCCTAATCCTAAAGCTACTATACTGCTTCTACATAGGTAATTGCTCATCGTCAAAGATTCACAGTCTTTCACTCTTGGAAAAGATCAACTAAACTCATTGATGTCGAGTCAGTCCTGACTCATAGCAACCCGCCTTTGGGCTTTGGAGGTATTATCTCTACAGTAGATTTCCCAATCTTCCTTCTGAGGAGTGGCTGGTGGGTTTGAACCACCAGGCTTTTGTTTAGCAGTCAAATGTCTTAGGCACTAGACCGCCAGGGTTCCCTTCACCTCTGGAGCTCTTTGTAAATACCTAAGTCTACATGGGGAGTGTCCCTTTCCTCCTTGATTTGTCCTGTGGCATGCTATATTGTTGTATGCAGCATGCACAAGCCCTTCTTGTAATTTTGTAGTTATTTCTCAGTCTGTGAATTTGGTCATAACTGCTCCTGGCATCCATTTTCATCCACTCAGCAGTGTCATTTCTTCCTGGTTTTTGTTTATAACAGCAATGTCAAAGTGGCAAGCAAAAACACATCCATGGATAATTTTAATTTCTTAATAACAACTTTTGTTCCTATGTTTGAATCATGCTTTAGGGAGCATACCCTGTTCTGAAGTGAATGTACTTGTGTACAATATTTGGAAGAGGCTTACTTGAGTGCGTGAGTGATGTCTGTCTCTGATTTATGAGGCAGGAGAATGTTCCTGTTCCTGCTGCCAGAATATCCTCCACCTGGTTAAACACAAATTAGTGAAATCTGAGATACCCCAAGGACTAATTAAAGAGAAACTGCCAGACCATTGGAAAGTAGAATTTCCACATAGATTTCCCTATAGCCATGCTTATCAATTTTTAGAAAGCTAAGAACAAATAGTCCAAGTAGTGATGAATGGTCTGAATGAAAATTGCACATACACATATATACACACACAAAAGGGTCCATTTAATAAACTAATAATGGGAGGTACAATTGTGGATAAACGGTTCTACATTTCTCTCCTTGGAGTTTCAAACGCAGCAATGAAACTAAACAGGTACTCGAATGAAATATTTTTTTTTCCCACTGAAAAGGGATCATGTTTCATCCCTACTTGTTAAATTCTCTTTTGTTTTGGCAGACACCTATACTTGTACCCTACAAAAAATAGAAAGCCACAAATTGCCTAAAGGCAGGTGGTCTAGCTTCAAAGATGCTAATATTCACCATTCACTTAGAATCTCCCACAGTGTTTAACTTCAGTGGGCTTTTTTTTTTTTTGTTAAGAATTAGCAGAGGAATAGAAAGCTGTCTTTCCTTCAGGCTGTGCACTGAGGAATAGGTGTTCTGAACATTGGTTTCAAATCCAAGAAACGAGAAAAACATTTGGATAACGTATGTAACAGCTGCCGAGTCGGACAGAACACAATTACTAAAACCTTCTTGGCTGGCTGTGAAGGGAAACAAAAGCGCTTTTAACTAGTATTGATTCCTGGGTAGGCTTTAGGCATTCTTTTCTAAGACAGTCTGTAGATCTATCAAGCAGAAGATGCGTACCTGGAACAGTCAGAAAACAACTAGAATGAAAAAAGAAGTAAAGACACCATTGCCTGCGATAGCCACTGAACTACAGCAACCCATAACATGGAAGGGCAGCTAATGCAGCAATGGGATTATTTCAGAAAATTAATAAGATTGTGTATAGAACACTCATTTCACATTTCCTAAACAGATAGGATATAATGGCTAAAAGAAATCTCACAGTAACATCTTGCCTAAATTTTTTTCGAGATTTTTTTGGAGAAGGGATCAGTATACAGAAAAGGAGCTAATTAGTAGTAGAAATAGGACTAGCTATAGTATCCTAACTCCTGGGTCATTACTCTTCTTACCATTGATATTTTGTGGAGTAGCCTATTTGCCATTGTATCTACACAATGTCAGATGTCTGATGTCAGAAAAAGCATCAGTCCATTTTTAAGATGATACATTTACTTAAATATACAATATTTGTTGTTGTTGTTGTTATGTGCCGTCGAGTCGGCCCCGACTCATAGCGACCCCTCCTTGGGTTTCTGAGGCAGTATCACTATGGAAGTAGGATTGCCCAACCTTCCTTCCAAGGAGTGGCTGGTGGGTTTGAACTGCCAGCCTTCTGGTTAGCAGTCAAGTGCTTTAGCCACTATGCTACCAGAGCTCCTATACAATATTTAGTACCCTAATTTTAGCTGCCTAGCTAATGATACAAATAAGACCAAATCCCATGCTAACTCCTAGCTTTCTCGTTTTTGGCACATTTTCTTTTCTTTCTTCTTTTCTTTTCTCAGTTTCTGTCTTGTAGATTTGATTTCAGATATGAAAACACACCAAAGTACATTATACATGATAGCTTTGGGTGGGTGGAGGGAATGAAAGCACACACCATAACCAATTGTTACTTGATTCAAGAGGGCATCCAAAAATGGTAGCATTCATTTTCTGCACATTTTCTTAACACAAGCCCCTTTACCCTAGGATTCTTATTATTTTGACTTCTACTTTCCAAAAAGGAAATTTGACATAGATATGCATTCTCCTAGTTAACAAGAAGTTACAGATCATGCATGTTAGTGTAATGCATTTAAAACTCTACTTGCACTTGTGTCTAAAAGTTTATCGTCTTTCCTTGGACTCACATGTCCATTCTGTGTCTCCCACAGGGTCTCTGCATTTACATCCATATAGTAATAGCCTTTATCAACACAGCCTCAGAACTCATCCTGGCAGGGATCTTGTAGAAGAAAGTACCAGAAGGCATCTTAGCTTCTCCTAGTGCTTCTGCAACACAAATAACACAACCAGTTGGCTCTTTAAGAATAGAATTTATATATGCACCGGTTTGGCGGCTAATAGTCCAAATCAGGATCTCGGCTCTGTTAAAATTCCTTCCTTGCGGGTAGTTCTAGGTGCTTCAGGGTTCTTGGGCACTCTTGGCTTATAGGCAATCCTCACATGGCCTCTTTCTTCCTCAGTATCTGCTTGTATCTGTGTCTAATCTGCTCTTCTTGTTACTCAGAAGTAATTAGGTTTAGGACACACCCTACACAAGTTTGGCCTTATTAACATAAAAATGGAAACCCTATTTCTAAACAAGATTATATCCAGTTATCTTGTTGTTAGGTGCCATCAAGTTGATTCCAACTCATGGTGACCCCAAATGTGCAGAATAGAACTGCTCCTTGGGTTTAAAGGTCGTGACCTTTCAGAAGCAGATCACTAGGCCTGTCTTCCAAGGTGCTTTTGGTTGGGTTTGAGCTGCCAATCATTTTGTTAGTTGTCCAGGACTTAACCATTTGTGCTATCCAGGGATTCTTTGGTAGAACGCGAATTTAACTAAAATCAGCTAAAATTTACTTTCAATATCTTCAAAGTATGATGCTTTTTTTGTGGAATGTGTGATCTGATGAATTTTTAGGAAACAATGCCAGTGAAGAGCAAGAATCACAGAGTTTACCTATTTCATTCCCCTTCTGGAATGGATTCTATTGTGTCCCCCAAAAAAGTTACATTAGTAACTGTTCTTTGGTATGGTGAGGGGTTCAATGTTACACAGCTTTGAAGACATTGAAAGTAAATGTTATCTGATTTTAGCCAAATTCACATTCCACCACAAAATGGCAAGAAAATAGCCTTTCTTCTTCTTTCGTATAATTAGAATGGTTTTAGGTAATACGGTAAAACTCACAAAAGCCAGAACCCATGTAAGCAGAAACCTGTTGGGGAAGGAAAACCCAAATATTTTTCACTAAAACAAGTAATAAGAAACTGATAAGACTGTATGTATAGGCAAAAAACTTGTGAGACCCAGAAAAACAAGGTAGTCTTGTCCAGTTCAAGATCTCAAAAGTTGGCTTGTAAAACAATGAGGAGGGAAAAAAGTGAAGTGTTTGAATGATTAACTCACCTACAACTATTAAAGATTATATGGGTAAAACAAGATCCCAACACAGTTTGACCCTTTGATGAAGAGAAATTGAAAAGTAACCTTATTGAATTTGAACAAGTCCTATATAGACTGAACTTTCAGCATCCCAAACATTATTTAACATTAAATTAGTCTGACATAGGGAAGTGACTGTTTTGAATATAGCTATAGGGTCTTCATACACTGTAGTCAGTAGGGGTGAAGCTTCATGGAAGAAAACTGATGTTCTGACTGTCAATCATTCTGTGAAGAGGCCAAATCTGAGACAGAGAATGAGGGTTGAGGAGCTGTATCTCAGATCTGAGCACAAAGGAAACCTCTTGTTTTTTCTAGATTAAGGGTTCAT
Source organism: Orycteropus afer afer (assembly GCF_000298275.1). Classification (NCBI taxonomy): domain Eukaryota; kingdom Metazoa; phylum Chordata; class Mammalia; order Tubulidentata; family Orycteropodidae; genus Orycteropus; species Orycteropus afer. Next base: position 6,433,458 of record NW_006921777.1, on the reverse strand, counting down.
CTTGACCAACACTGAAGCCTGGATATTGTGACGGCACTTCTAGTGACTGGGTAGGGGGTGAGCTGACTCTGAATATTAGTGAATAGGAGTGAAGCAAGGGTCTGCCCAAGAAAGAACCCTCAAAAGGTATGAAACCTGGATAATAATTTTAAGATGATCTGTATAGGTTGTAGGGGACATTGACCGTTCACTGGTAGAATTCTCACCTTCCAAGTGGGAGACCTGGGTGTAATTCTCAACTACTGCACCTCATACACTGTCACTACCCATCTGTCAGTGGAGGCCTACATGTTACTAAGATGCTGAACAGGTTTCTGCAGAGCTTCCCTATTAAGACAGACTAAGAAGAAAAACCTGATGATCTACTCCCAAAAATCAGCCAATGAAGACTCTATGGAATATAACAATCTAATCTGCAACCAATCACGGGGAAGGCATAGGATGGGGCAACACTTCATTCCATTGTACATGGGGTCAGTGACTCCAGGGTAACTAATAATAACAACCTCTAGGTTGTATTTCCCTTGTTTTATCTCCAGACTATCCTTAGAATCTTGAAAAAACGTATTGCATGACACTTGCTTTACTAGGAAAATTAAGGGAAAAGAAGAGTACCCACAGCAGAAGTACACTAGGCCCAGAGAATAGTCTCCCTTTTCCAAGGCCAACATGGCATTGGCAGTAGTAACCATAATTAGAGAAAATTACCCACAGAGTGATGCTGTCAGAGAGGCAGTGCAGCTCTTGTTGTAGATAGATTCTAAAGCAACCAGAATCTGAGCCAGTGGTCCTGGATGCCCCTGCCATGCAGGCCTGTAGCTAGTCCTCCTCTACTAGCAAGAACTGAGGACAACCTTGATATGTCAAATGAGCATAGTGACTCATGAGTCGGACCCAGCTCTGTATCATCATCAGAATACCATCCCAAGGCGGTTCTGGCCATTGAGCAGTTTCAGTTTGTTTTTGTTCTTATTCTTGCTTAATTTACACCTGTGGTGAGTTCTGGTGGCATAGTGTCTAAGGCATTTGACTGTTACCCAGAAGGCTGGTGGTTCAAATCCACCAGCCACTCCTCGGAAGGAAGGTTGGGCAATCTACTTTCGTAGTGTTACCTCCTTGGAAACCCAAGGAGGGGTCTCTATGAGTTGGATACAACTCTACGGAAGTGGGTTTGGTTTGGTTTGGTTTGGTTTTGGTGAATTGTTGATTAAGGACAGGAAGCAAATGAACATTGATGTTGAAATAAAAATTCACAAGGAACACAGAGAATGCAAAACTAATTTCAATTAAAGGAATAAAGGCTAGACATGAATAGAACAATGTTGAAAAGTGAAATAAGACAATAATGAGGAGAGTCAGTAAAGGGGCCTCAGGGAGAAATGTCATTCCATTGTTATATACCAAAACCAAAAAACCAGGAGTTCCGGCAAGATGGCAGACTATGCAGAAAGACTGCACAGACCCTCTTCAACAAAGAAAAGGGAAACAAATTAACACAGACACAGAAGATAATCTTGGGCCCCTGAGCCTTGAAGGGGAGAATATAGAAGTAGACTAAACCCCAACTAGCAGAAGAATTTGCATGAAAATACCAAAAATGGAGATATATGGAGCTGTGGTCTGGCAGTGGTCCTGAACGATCTTGATGGCACAGACAGCTTGGAGATTCCTGAGTGGTGGTAGGACCTAAGAATTAACCTAAAAA
>NW_006921777.1:6430540-6431053 GCF_000298275.1 Orycteropus afer afer | reverse complement strand
TATTATTAATACTTTTGTCCTTTTTACTATTATTCTTAATCTTCCCCTCCCAGGTCCTAGTTTTCAGCATTTTTTCTTTTCCCTGTTACTGGTTGAAATTTTTATTATTTTTTTTTAATTTAAGGTTTTTTTTGTTTTTTTTTCCTCCCTTTTTTTTTCTTGTGGTTAACCCTGTTCCTTGATTTTCCTTTTGCATTTTTCCCATACTTTTTTTTTCATTTATTATTATCCTTCTCTACTTTTTTTCTCTTAGTGCCCTATCCCCAGATATTGCAGGTTTTCTAGTTTTTTCGTCTTTTTTTCCCCTTTTTTATTTTTTTAGTTACTGTTCCTGTGTGATTACATGGTGTGTTTTTCATCCATGGGCTTTTAGTTTTTTGATGGTTATTCAATTGTAATTCATGTCTAACTAAGTGAGAGACATCAACAGTCCCCATAAGACACAACTACACCTACACCTCCTGCAACTTCACTTACTGAGCGAGAGCCACTATCTCCTTCTCCACAAACAGG
>NW_006921777.1:6417901-6429663 GCF_000298275.1 Orycteropus afer afer | reverse complement strand
CAGAAACCATGCAAGCAAGAAAGCAATGGGATGGTATATATAAAACCCTGAAAGAGAAAAAGTTTCAACTAAGAATTATAAAACCAAAAAACCAAACTCACTGCCATGGAGTTGAATCCAACTCAGTGACCCCTCCTTGGGTTTCCAAGGTGGTATCACTACATAAGTAGATTGCCCAACCTTCCTTCGAAGGAGTGGCTGGTGGGTTTGAACCCCCAGCCTTCTGGTTAGCAGTCAAATGCCTTAGGCACTATACCACCAGAGTTCCCATATTGTTATATAAGGACAGGTTTTTTTTTTTTTTTTTCAATTTCTTTTGTTTTCACAGTAAACAGTTTCTATAGTCCTTTGAGTTCTGCAGAAGAAAGAATATAAGATTTGAAAACAGAATATCTGGATTCAAATATGTTGTTGTTAGGTGCCATCTGGTAATCATTGATTAATAGCAACCTTGTGTACAACAGAACAAAACACTGCACAGTCCTGTGCCAGCTTCATGATCCCTGCTATACCTGAGCCCATAGTTGTAGCCACTGTGTCTATCTATCTTATTGAGGGCCTTCCCCTTTTTTGTTGACACTCCACTTTACCAAGCATGATATCCTTCTCCAGAGAATGGATGACCAACATGACCAAAAGTAGGTGAGACAAAGTCTGGCCATTCTCGCTTCCAAGGAGCATTCCAGCTGCACTTCTTGCAGAACAGATTTGTTAGTTCTTTTAGCAGTCTATAGTACTTTCAGTATTCTTCTCCAACACCACAAATCAATAATAGTACCTATTCTTTGGTCTTCCTCATTCATTGTCCAATTCTCACATGCATGTGGTTACTGAAAATATCATGGCTTAGGTTAGGGCACCTTAGTCTTCAAGAGACACCTTTGCTCTTCACTTGAAAGAGGTCTTTGCAGCAAATTTGCCCAATGCAATACATTGTCTGATATCTTGACTGCTGCTTCCATTGGTGTTGATTGTAGAAGCAAGTAATATGAAGTCCTTGACAACTTCAATCTTTTCTCCATTTATCATAATGCTGCTGATTGGTCCAGTTGTGAAGATTTTTTCTCCTTTAAATTGAGGTATAATCCATACTGCAGGAACTCTGGTGGCGTAGTGCCTAAGGCACTTGACTGCTAATCAGAAGGTTGCAGGTCAAACCCACCAGCCACTCCTTGGAAGGAAGATTGGGCAATCTATTTCCATAGAAATACCACCTTGGAAACCCAAGGAGGGGTGGCTATGAGTCAGAGATGAATTGATGGCACATAACAACAACAATCCATACTGCAGAGTATAGTCTTCATTCTTCATCAGTAAGTATTTCAAGTCATTCTCACTTTCAGAAAGAAAGTGTCATCTGCATATCTGAGTTTGTTAATGAGCCTTCCTCCAATCCTGATGCCACATTCTTCTTCATGTAGTATAGCTTCTAGAATTATTTTCTCAGCATGTTGTTGTTGTTGTTGTTATTCACCATTGAGTCAGACCCAACTCGCAGCGACCCCTCCTCACGTTTCCAAGGCAGTATCACTACAGAAGTAGATTGTCCAACCTTCCTTCCAAGGAATGCTGGTGGGTTTGACCCACCAGCCTTCTGATTAACAGTCAAGTACCTTAGGCACTATGCTACCAGCACAGATTGAATAAGTATGGGGAAAGGATATAACCCTGACACACTCCCTTCCTGATTTTAAACCATGCAGTGTCCCCTTCTTCTGTTTGAACGACAGCCTCCTAGTCTATGTACAGGTTCCTCTTGAGTACAATGAGGTGTTCTGGAATCCCATTCTTTTCAATGTTACCCATAATTTCTTATGATCCACACAATTGAATGTTTTTCTGTAGTCAATAAAACATAAGTAAACCTCTTTATGGTATTCTTTGCTTTCAGCCAAGATCCACCTGACATCAGCAATGATATCATTCATTCTACATCCTCTTCTGAATCCAGCTTGCATTTCTGGAGTTCTCCACAACTGTTACTGAATTTTCTTTAGCAATATTTTATTTGTGTGTAATACTAAGAATATTTTTTATAATTTCCACATTCTGTTGGATCACCTTTCTTTGGAATGGGTACAAATATGGATCTCTTTCAGTCAGTTGGCCAGGTAGCTGGCTTCCAAATCTCTTGGCATAGCTGAATGAGTGCCTCTAGCACTATATCAGTTTGTTCCTTGAGCCTTAGTTTTCGCCAATTCCTTCAGTGCAGCTTTGACTTCTTCCTTCAATACCATTGGTTCTTGATCATATGCCACCTCCTGAAATGGATGAACATCAAACAATTCTTTTTGGTATAGTGACTCTGTGCATTCCTTCCATCTTTTGATGTTTCTTTCATCATTCAATATATTGCCCATAAAATCTTTCAATACTCCAACTTAAATTTTTTCTTCAGTTCTTTGAGCTTGAGAAATGCTGAGTTTGTTCTTCTCTTTTAGTTTTGTAACTCTAAGTCTTTGTACATTTCATTATAATAGTTGACTTTGTCTGCTCGAGCTGCTCTTTGAAATCTTCTGCTCAGCTCTTTTATCTAGTCATTTCTTCCATTTGCTTTAGCTACTCTCCATTCAAGGGCAAGTTTCAGAGTCTTTTCTGATATCCATTATGATCTTTTCTTTCTTTCCAGTTTTTTAAAATGAACCTTTTACTTTCTTCATAGATGATGTTCTTGATGTCATCCCACAATTCCTCTGGTTTTCAGTCATTGGTGTTCAGTGCATCAAATCTATTCTTTAGATGGTCTCTAAATTTAGGAGGGATATATTCAAGGTCATATTTTGACTCTCATGGACTTCTTTTAATTGTCTTCAGCTTCAACTTGAAATTGCATATGAGCATTTGATGGTATGGTCCACAATTAGCTCCTGGCCTTGTTTTAGCTAAAGATATTGAGCTTCTCTATTGCCTCTTGCCACAGATGTAGTCAATGTGATTCACCATCTGGTGAAGTCCATGTGTATAGCTGCCTTTTGTGTTGTTGAAAAAATGTATTTGCAATGAATAAGTTGTTGGTCTTGCAAAATTCTATCATGCGATCTCCAGCGTTTCTATCACTGAGGCCATATTTTCTAACTACTGGTGATTCTTTGTTGTTTTCAACTTCTATAATCCAATCACCAGTGATAATTAACACATCTTGATTACATGTTTGGTCAATTTCAGGCTGCAGAAGTTGGTAAAAATCTTCAGTTTCCTCATCTTTGGCTTTGGTGGTTGGTCTGTAAATTTGAATAACAGTTGTATTAACTGGTATTCCTTGTAGGAGTATGGATATTATCCTATCATTGACAGCATTGTACTTCAACATAGATCTTGATACATTCTTTGTGATGATGAATGCCACACCATTCCTCTTCAATTTGTCATTTTCGGCACAGTAGATCATATGATTCAAATATAAGCCTAATGGTTTATTTTGGGCAAAATCAATTAGTTGTTTTTTCTTGAGTGTGTGTGTTTTGTCTTTATTTTCATTTATGAAACAGAAGTAGGAACACTTATGCACAGGGCTTGTTGTAAAGAAAAAATAAGATAATTATGTGAGCATACTTGACAGAATAAAAAAATACCAAACTCGTTGTTTCCCAATTGATTCCAATTTACAGTGATCTTATGGAAGCAAACTGCAACATCTTTCTCCTGTGGAGTTGCTGGTGGATCCAAACCTCTGACCTTTGATTTAGCAGCTGAGCACTTAACAACTGAGCCATCATGGCTCCTACTTGATATACAAAGGCCATCAAATATGTTAATTTCTTCCCAAGAATATTTAAAATACTCTTGAGGAATACTTTTTAAAAAACAATTTGTAGAAAAAGAGAGATAGGTTCAAGGAATTATGCTGTTGTTTTTGTTATGTGCCGTCGAGTCAGACCTGACTCATAGCGACCCCTCCTTGGGTTTCTGAGGCAGTATCACTGCGGAAGTAGATTGCCCTACCTTCCTTCTGAGGAGATATGGAGACTTGAAAAGTCTTGTAATGACTTAACAGCCATTTAAAAGTGTTCATTAGCATTTGATAACCTTTGCAGTTGGCAAAGTGCTGTTCTGAAGATTCTATTATAGTATATAAGTTGTAGTTAATGAAATATAGAAGAATGAAAAATTCAATCTGTCAGGAAATTGCCAGTTAGCAGGATGGGGATTAAGAACATAATTGTAATTTGAGAAAAGATATTAATAATTAAAAGGTCAAGATGGTCCAGCCATTAGAACTTATGTAGTAGAGAGCTCATAATGCAAATTACAGCTTATATTAGCTACATAAGGGGAAAACTTTATCTCTGAGACTGTAACTTTTTTAAAAAGGACAGGTCATTCATACTTCCTATCTGAAGAGTCCTACTCTTCTGCAATTTGGTCTGGCCATCCCATCACCACCATCAGACATTTATTGAATGTCCCAGCCCCCAGGGATAAAAACGTGTAAATAATTGTCCCTATACTGAAGACTCATAGTGACCCCCTTTGGGTTTCTGAGGCAGTAAATCCTTATGGAAGTAGGTTACATAGTCTTCCTTCTGCAGAGTGGCTGGTGGGTTTGAACTACCAACCTTCTGAGTAGCAGTCAAATGCCTTAGGCACTATGCCACCAGAGCTCCTTTTTTTTTTTTTTTTTAGTTTTTTATGCTGAAGTCAAAAACAACAATGACAAAATAAACAATTTCAGTAGGAATTGAGGACTCCTCGATTAAAATATAAAAAGATGTAAAAGAATACACAACAAAAACAAATTTACTTTAATGACACATCAGGGTCATCACTGTATCATCAACATCAATAAATACTATGATGATGGCATGAGTATTTATCTTGTCAGCTGTTACAAAATACAGAAAATTCCTCCTAACAAATCCCAGAAGTTCCTAGAGATTATTTTGCAGATATTCCATATTATCCTCATGAATATTGCTAGTATCTGTCACTAGTCTCTACACTGTTTCAACAGCTATTATAATGGCTGATAGAAAAATGGTAGAATCAATGAGCTAAATCAATGTCATGAAGAACTCCAATGTGTCAGGTTCTCCCCATTTCTCCATGTCAGTCAGACCCAGAGTGGTGCACCTTATACATTAGTGCTCCAACAAATAAGAAAATAACTTTCACTGACTCTTAAGCTATACTGCTGTTAAGTCTTCATATTAAAATAAATAAATAAATATATATATTTTTAACTAGCCTTGTAATTTTTATTGTGATTTGGGTGAAAATTTACAGAGAAAAATCACTTTCCATACAGCGGCTCACATATACTTTGTCTCATGACATTGACTGCAATTTCCCACAGTGTAATAGCTCCCCTCCTATTTCCTCCCCATAGTTACCTCTTCCCTGTGTCCTTCCCTCCCATGCATTCCTGACCCCTGAGCTGTCTCCCTGTGTACACATATCCCTTCTATTCTCCCATGATTGATCTCTCCAAGGAGTGTATCCACCTAATGTAAATATTCAGCTCGCATGCCTTTCTTTTGTTTGGCTGGAAGCCACAGGAGTGGGTTCAATTCCAAACCTGAAGGGCATCTAGGGGCCATAGTCTCAGTGGTTGCATCAGGCTCTATCAGACCAGCAAACCTGGTCCCTTTTTTTTTTTTCAAATGATTTTGAGTTTTGTCCCACATTGTTCTCCCTCTCTATTCAGGATCTCCTGCACCAGTCCCCCTCCAAGTGGTTGACAGTGGTAGCCAGGCATCATCTAGTTTTTCTGGTCTCATAGATCTATGAGGATCATATAGTGTACCAGTCACTTGGACTCACTGTTTCCATGAATCGTTGGTTTTCTTCATTCTTCTTTGCTCTGGATGAGGACAGACCCATTGCCTCATCTAGATGGCTACTTGCAAGTTTTCACAATCCCAGTTGTTTCTCACCAAAGTAGAATGCTTCCACGCAATTTTAAGATTGCTGTAAGTGGCATTTTTGCAAAACCCCTGGCCCTAAGACTCAGGCTTGGGATTAATGAAGGCTAACCAAGAGCAATATTGTCCTTATACTCAGGGAAAGAAGATTTAGACAGGTACCGTGCCTTAAGAGCACAATTCTTCCTTGAGATTTTCTAAATCCCTCTGGTGCTTGGGCTGGCTTGAGGCAGAAGTGCTGTCTGTGGGGGACATATTATGCCTGAAGCTGGACCTGTCTATGAACGTTGATCACATTTCTTCCAAGATATTCCCTCTCTCTCTCACACACACACACACACACACACACACACCACAGATACTACAAATACCACGCACAAACACACATACACATATAAGCATGTATCAGGTTGACCAGATGCCTCAAGGAGATCTGGGGCTCAGGCCTAAGGAATGATACTAGAGTTCTGTGGTCAAGCCTCAGTTGCTAGAGGGGGCCTCCATGAGAGGATTGTTCCCACTGGCTAAAACAGTATTTCTTAGCAGGATTGTGTGGGATTGGACCTTCAGAATGGTGTTGACATGTTAATTTTGGGTGACTTTCACTCACCTTAGACATAGGATGATTAAGAGCTCTAAGTTACTCACAGTCTATCACTGATCCTTGGGCTTGAGCTCCAGGGGGTGAGGGAGATGGTTCCAACCATGGTACCACCTCTGCTCTACTGTACCCAAGGACAATGGAGGTGTCAATAGGCATCCTTTATCCTGTGAGCCTGCTGCTGTTCATATCTAGGATATTCACTGCACTTTCTCCACAACTCCATGCTGTATGTTAGGCAGTCTTCAAAGGATGACCACACCTATCTCTGCCAGTGCTCTTGAGATTTTGCTCCTGAACATCAAAAGGTCCTTCTGATCACTATCCTCTCTTGCATCCAATCAATGTACTCATGTCATACAAACTGTGTTGCCAGAGAGAATATGCCAGAAGAATAACAGATTTTTTTTTTTTTTTTTAATGCAATGTTGATGTTATGTGCCGTGGAGTCAGACCCAACACATTGCCACCCCTCCTTGGGTTTCCGAGGCAGTATCACTACGGAAGTAGATTGCCCCATCTTCCTTCTGAGGAGTGGTTGGTGGGTTTGAACCGCCAGTGCAAAGGAGGCTGCTTTTCTTGTTGCACACATTGTCCCTTTACCTACTCTCCTTATTGGTAGAAGTGTGTGGAAGGCAGAGATGGAGTCAACAATGGAAGAGAGTTCAGTCTAGGAATGCAGTGAATATAGACTAAAGAGGTTCAAGAAAAGACAAGGCTTAAAATACATTGTCCTTTGTTTATGCTATAAAACTCTGAGTAGTAAATTTAACATGGCCTGAAAAGAAATTATTGCCCACATTTTCCTCCATACTGTAGTGAGACTTGCATTTCTGGTCATCAACAATGAAGCACAATATCAACCTTTGAGAGAGCCATTGGATGTCACTATTCATGGGTAGCCCAAAGGATAAGGCAGTGTCACAAGTAATGATGCAAGCAGTATTAGATAAGTTGTTTTAGATAACTGAAGATGCAAGAAGATATATATCATTTCTATATAAATATCTTCTGAAGAGTTATAGCATCATGAGCATCACAACCATTTCAGTTAGCACATGATGTATTTCACATTATGAGCTAATATAAGTACTCACATGCATGAACATGACAGAAGCAAACATTTCACTCACAATAAAATCCCATATATATGATTTACTCTATTCTGTTATAATGCTAGTTTTGATAAATCAATTAGTTGATCTAACAATGGGTTTCATCCTGCAGTTTAAGCTCATTTTACTCCACATCCAATTCTCAGACTAGACCCTGATATCTATCAGTACATAATCAATGAAATTCATAACAGAATTATAAATTCTTAAGGCTCACCACTCAAGCTTTTCTTTCTTAATTTTTCTGTCTCAAGTCAAAAAATCACGCCAACAGGGAGACAGCTCAGGGGGCAGTAGTGCATGGAGGGATGGACACAGGGAGGAGGTAGCTATTGGGAAGAACTGTGAGGGGAGCTGCTGCATTGGGGTAAATTGTAGTCAATGTCATGAGACAAAGTGTATGTGAACTGCTGTATGGAAAGTGAATTTGCTCCATAAACTTTCACCCAAATCACAATTAAAAAAAAATCATGCCAAGTATTTATAATTTTCTCAGTTAATCTCTGATGCAGACGGGAAGCATATAGTTTCACTCTAAAGGAAACATAAGACAAGCTGGGGCCATATAGGACATGAAAATACATACTGGCCCAAGCAATAATCTTGGTAATTGACTGAAGACCAACCAATAATTTAGATTTCATTAGCACAGTGTTGTATACAACCAATCAAACTGTTAAAATGAAATCATTATGTAAATTAATAATAATAATACACATTTGAAAAAGGAAGAGGAACAAATGTAAGGCAATTACCTGAGAGACTAAAATGTTGGCTGCCAAGCAAGTTCAGCTAGGAGGGACTATCATTCCCAATCAAGCTCACCATTGAGCAACCCCCAGCAGAAAAATAAAATAAATAAATATAAAAGCAGAATTGTTTGTTCTCCCAGAAAGACAAATACACATATGTATGTACATATAGACACACACATATACACTAGGGCAGAGAAAAATGCTTAAGTGGATAAGCCCCAAATTTATAACAGTAATCATCTTGAGAGAGTAAGGCTGAAAGAGGAAAAAAATAAATAAATGAAAGGGAATGAGGGATTATTCCTTTTACATTATGCACTGATGTACTATTTTTTACTGTATGCTTATATTATCATTATTATTTAAAATTAATGTATGTTAACTTTTTGAAATTTGAAAAATATAAAGACAAGAATTTTAATCTCTGTATTCTGACCACCTAGAGGAAATCAGAGGAACTCTGGTGGCATAGTGCCTAAAGTGTTTGACTGCGAACTAGAAGCCTGGCAGCTCAAACCCACCAGCCACTCCTCAGAAGGAAGATTGGGCAATCTATTTCTATAGTGATACCGCCTCACTTCTATAGTGATACCGTCTCGGGAACCCAAGGAGGGGTCGCTATGAGTCAGGACTGACATGATGGCAGTGACAGCCAGACAACCAGAGAAAATCAGTGTTAAAAATTCAATGCATTTTCTTTTAATCTGTTCTTTTACACACACATACAGAGTTACAATTATTATGATGGATATCAATTTTAGTCTTTATTTATTTAGCATTACAATAAATACCACTAAAACAGCATTTACTGGGTAAATAAAGGTTATTTACCCATGTTGTAAAAAGTCTTCAAAACTTTACTTTTAATGATTGTAATTAGTTCATCAAATAGTTCATAAAATAGTGAAGTGATCATTTTATTATTAGATATAGTTAGATACAGACTATTTCTGGAATATTTAATAAAAATACTTTAATAAGTTATAATCTACCAAGTGAGATAATATATTAAGTTCCCACCAAAATCCTGTGTTATACAGACATTAATCCAAACTGGATGGATATAGTTAAAAACCAGTAAGAGATAAAAAAGACATCTGTCTTAGTATTAAACATTTCCTACACAATCCTTAGATAAAATGCAGTTTATAGAAATTCTCAGCAATTTGAAAATATGATCACTTAAAGTGGCTTTAAGAAATTTTCAAAGTAATTCAAACCTAATGAGGCTTAATAGAGTAGCTATATTGGGGTTAGGAACTCTGGTAGCATAGTGGCTAAGGCACTTGACTGCTAACCAGAAGGCTGGCGGTTCAAACCCACCAGCCACTCCTTGGAAGGAAGATGGGGCAATCTACTTCCCTAGTGATACTGCCTCAGAAACCCAAGGAGGGTTCTCTATGAGTCAGGGCCGAATGGACGGCACAGGTCTCTATGAGTCGGGGCCAACTTGACGGCACATAACAACAACATTGGGGTTAGGCTATTTAGATTTAAAAACTCAATATTGTACCATTAAAGGGAAAAAATTCTAAAATGGATAGATTTCAGCACATTGCACTTGTGTTTGCCAGTAGCTATTACCTAGTGATGATATCAAAATAGATAGCTGAGATTGTGTTTATGACGCTCAAAAGAGATAAAAAGGTCAGAATAGTACATTTAGCAATACAGGCTAAAACCATGATTCATGACCAGACAAACCCTGCACAAAATGTAAACAAGTATCTGTTTTAAGGTGCTGGAGACTCAACAAGATAGTGAGTAATTACCAGGCCGTATTCCACAAGAAGACAGAAATCAAGAGAAGTAAGGGCAGGATTTGGGCTCACTTTTGCCACGGGGCTTTTGCTAATCCTGAAGGAGGCTACTAAGGGCTTCAGAGTCTGAGCCATGCTAGTAGATCAGAAGTAAGTGGAGAAAAACTGGAACCCAGAACTTGTTTGGGAGTGCTGAGAGATCCTGGCAAACCCCGTGCACTTTGGGTAAGAACTCTGAAGAGTTGTGTCCTAGGAGTAAGGGTGAATCAGAAGTATTCCTACAGAGGAACAGTAGCTATGCTTTCAATTCTCACAATCCCTGAAATTAAATTGAATTCATCCCAAATTGCCAGTGCCCACAGGCACGCTGAAGTAAAACTAAATAGTCTCTAGAGAAAGATACCACATTCTGCTTCAATTTCACAGAGAATGTTTAAGTACAATGTCTGGCTTATCATCAAAAACATTCACACACATGACTATACAAGAACCTACAAATGAGCAAAAAGCAGCAAAAATAGCAAGCAATTTAAAAGGCTCAAGGGGTTCTAGATGTCGGTGTTTTCAACCCGGTCTTTAAAAGAACTATGCCAACTATAATTAAAGATATAAAAGACACAAGTGAGAATTTCAACAGAATTCAAAACTATAAAAAAGAATATAGTCAATTTTTAAAAATTCATTAAAGTTTTAGAATCAAAAATACAATTGAACAAACTGAGAATTCAGTGATGGCTTTAACAGTTTAGATGCAAGTGAAAGTAGATTTAGTGAAATGATAGAAAAATCACAAAAACAATTTAGAATGAAGCACAAAGAAACAAAAAGATTTAAAATAAAAAAGAGTAAAGATAAGAAATATAGAGGATAGAATGAGAAGGTCTAAACCATGTATAAATTGGAGTTCAAAACAAGAGGGGAGAGAATATGGAGCAGAAGCAATATTGAACAGTGACAAGAATATTCCAGAACTCAATATATTAAATCATTCAAGTACCCAGAAATCCCAACCAAGTCAAATAAAAATAAATCTATGTTTAGGTATACCTTAGTATGTTTATGTATACATCTAGTTATGATCAAGGGCAAAAAGATTACCTGTAAAACATCAGAAAAAGATAATTACCTTAAAAGGAGCCATAAATAGACTAAGAGTTGACTTCTCGACAGAATCAACAGAAGCGAGATGATTAGCATATATTTAAAGTGTTGAAAGATATTAAACGCCAGTTTATAATTCTAATAAAGATAAAATAAAAACATTTTTTGAATAATGAGAACAGAGAATTCATCACCAGCAGATTGGTATTAAAGGAAATAAACAAACGCATTCTTCAGGTAGAAGAAAATGAAACCGGATAAAAGGTAAAATATACAAAAAAGGAAGAAATGGCAGATAAAATAGTAAATTTGTGAATGCATATATTTGAATACTGATTACATAAAAAAATCATTAAATTCATAACAGAAATAGAATTTAAGCTAGGGGTGTTAAAATGCTCCAAGATTGTTATATTGGCTGGGAAGAGGTTATAAGTAAAAATTAATATTAGACTTTGATAATCCCTAGGGTAACACTCCTCAGAAGGAAGATGGGGCAATCTACTTCTGTAGTGATACTGCCTCGGAAACCCAAGGAGGGGTCGCTATGAGTCGGGTCCGACTCGACA
>NW_006921777.1:6414083-6416571 GCF_000298275.1 Orycteropus afer afer | reverse complement strand
CCATTGAGTCGATTGGACTTACAGCAACCCCTCTTTGGGTTTCAGAAGTGGTATCTCTATGCAAATAGGTTGCCCAATCTTCCCAGGAATGGCTGGTGGGTTTGAACTCCCAGCCTTCTGGTTAGCAGTCAAATGCCTTGTTGTTGTTGTTGTTATATGCCCTTGAGTCAGACCCGACTCAGAGCAACACCTCCTTGGGTTTCCGAGGCAGTATCACTATGGAAGTAGATTGCCCAACCTTCCTTCTGAAGAGTGGATTGTGAGTTTGAATTGCCAGCCTTCTGGTCAGCAGTCAAATGCCTTAGGCACTATGGTACCAGAGCTCCATGAATACACCTAATAGAGTTTCCTCTGGTTGATATTTGTAAACCTACATTTTTCATAATTTTATTTTGTATTTTTATGTATCCTTTTATTCATTCATCTAAATGTAAGGGTACATAAACATACAAAATAAAAATAAGAAAAAAGATAGGCTTACAGATATTAACCAAAGGAAACTCTATTAGGTATATTCATGCCTAAATAAGTTTTTCTTTTCTTTTTTTTCAAATTGGTTTTCCATTCAACAACCTATACGCATTCTGTTTTATGACATTTACTGCAGTCTCCACACTGTAACAGCATTCTTCCCACTTCCTCCCTCTTCCTCTATCCTTTCCCTTCATTCACACTTCCCATACCCTCCCACCTTCCTAACTGTGTTGTATTGTTGGGTGTTGACGAGTCAACTCTGACTCATAGTGACCCTATGTACAACAGAGCAAAATACTGCCCATGTGCTGTCCACACAATCCTTGCCAGATCCAAGCAAATCGTTGAAACCATTGTGTCAATCCATCTCCCTGAGCATCTTCCCCTTTTTTTGCTGACTCTCCACTTTCCCAAGCAGGATATCCTTTTCCAGGGAGTGGTCCCTTCTGAGAACATGACCAAAGTAAGGCAGATGAAGTCTGGCCATTCTTGCTTGCAAAGAGCCTTTCAGCTGCATTTCTTCCAGGACAGAATTGTTCTTTCTTCTGGCAGTCCATGATACTTTCAGTATTCTTCGCCAACACCACAACTCAAAAATATTAACTCTTCTTCAGTCTTCCTTATTCATTGTCCAGCTTTCACATGCACACGAGGCTATTTAAAACACTATGGCTGTGTCAGGTGCATACAAGTCTTCAAAGAGATGTCTTGGCTCTTTAGCACTTTAAAGATGTCTTTTGCAGCAGATTTTCCCAGTGCAATATGACGTCTTACTTCTTGACTGTTGCTTCCATTGGTTTGATAGTAGATCCAAGTAATATGAAATCTTTAACAACCTCAATCTTATCTCCATTTATCATGAAGCTGCTTATTGGTCCAGCCAAGAGAATTTTCATTTTCTTTATACTGAATAATTCATACAGCAGACAGTGTTCTTCAACCTTCAGCAGTAAGTGCTTCAAGTTCTCTTCACTTTCAGCAAAAAAGGTTGTGTCCTCTCCATATCACAGGTTGTTAACAAGTCTTCCTCCAGTCCCGATGCCTCATTCTTCATATAGTCCAGCTTCTTGGATTATTTGCTCAGCATACAGATTGAATTGAATACTCTATCCCTGGGTAAATGTTGTGCTTTTGAATTCATATACTTGATTGTTCTAATAAATGCATACCTGACTGATATTTCTGTTCCCTTTATAGGTCTGTCTATTGTTTGGCAGCCAGTTGAGTCACTGGGATCAAGTTCAGTTCTTAGCTTGAAGGGTGTCTAAGAGCTGTAATTCCGGGGGTTCCACCAGCCCTCATGATTCTGAGTTTTGTTCCACACTCTCCCCTACTCTATCTGGGACCTTTTACTGTGATCCCTTTCAGAGATGGACACCATCTAGTTCTTCTGGTCTCAGAGTTGTGGAGGTGAGGCACCACTTAGTCTACTAGTCCATTGGACTAATTGTTTCTTGTGTCTTTGATTTTCTTCATTCTTCTTTGCTCTGGACAGGGACAGAGTAATAGTTACACCTTAGATGGCTGCTCACAAGCTCTTAAGACTCCAGTTACTACTCACCAAAGTAGGATGCAGAACAGTTTCTTTGTCGACTCTGTTGTACCATTTGATCTTGATGTCCCCTGAGACTATGATCCAGGGACTCACTCCCTCAAGGTTTTTGGCTATGGCTAAGAAGTTTTCATAATTTTGTTCCATGTATGCCCTACTACATTCATGTATATATTTGCAGAACATATAAATATATAAGTAGAGGTAGCCTCTGCCACAACTATATATATTCGTGGGTATAGTTCCATTTGCCTTCTTACCCCTGTTCAGATTGTCCATCTATGCATTCACTCCTAAATTATTGTTATTACTATTATTGCAGGATTGTGTATGTCATAGTATTCACCTTTGTTGCCTTTAACTCTTGTGCTCCTCCCTATGTCTTCCACTGCCTGCAGCATTTTATGCTGACCTCCCCTTATTGTATAGTCTTTCCCCTCACTCAAGTTAATTCATATCTAC
>NW_006921777.1:6411684-6413648 GCF_000298275.1 Orycteropus afer afer | reverse complement strand
GGAGCTCAAGGCTGGCAGGCAGTACACCGGCTGCTGACTCCAACGAATGGCGAATCCAAGATCTCCAGGCCAAATGGTGGACTGTTCACTCATGGACAGTTGTAGCCAGCACAACAGAATCCTGATCCACAGAATGTCTCTTTTCCCAGGATGTCCTTGATTATACTGGAAGCAGGCCACACCCCTAGGGAAACTCACTTTCAACAGATTGCCTGCTCAAACATAATCATCTGATCGCATTATGGGAATAACCCCATCACAAGAGCTTAACCCACACAGAATTGTGGTCCAGTCAAGTTGACACACAGCTCCAATTATCACATGCAGGTTCATCATTATTCTTTAACATTGCATAGTATTCTGCTATGTGTAAGTACCACAGTTTGTTTATCCATTCATCCCTTGATGGACATTTCAGTTGTTTCCCTTTTTTTTTTTTTTTGTTATTATGAATAACGCTGTGATGAACATGAGTGTGCATATATCTGTTCATGTCAGCACTCTTATTTCTATAGACTATATACCTAGTACTAGGAGCTCTGGTAGCATAGTGCCTAAGGTGCTTGACTGCTAACCAGAAGGCTGGCGGTTTCAAACCCACCAGCCACTCCTCGGAAGGAAAGTTGGGCAATCCTACTTCTGTAGTGATACTGCCTCGGAAACCCAAGGAGGGGTCACTATCGCTATGAGTCGGAGCCGACTCGACTGCAAACAACAACAACAACAATATACCTAGTACTGGGGTTGCTGGATCATAATGGTATTTCTATTTCAAACTTCTTAAGGAAGTGCATACCACTATACTTAAGTTCTTAATGCAAAGAGAAACAGAGACAGAGAGACAGAGACAGAGAGATAAAAAGGGATATTTTGTAATAATAAAAGTTTCAAAAATTCAATTGTGCCTAAGGCACTTGACTGCTAACCAGAAGGCTGGCAGTTCAAACCCACCAGCCACTCCTCAGAAGGAAGTTGGGCAATCCTATTTCTGTAGTGATACTGCCTCGGAAACCCAAGGAGGGTTCGCTATGAGTCGGGGCCAACTCGACGGCATATAACAACAACAAGAAGGAAGTTAAAGCAATTCTAAATGCTTATACACTGAATAATATAGCCTCAAACCATGTAAAGCAAAACTGGCAGAAATACAAAAGAGAAAAAGTCAAATCCAAAATCAAAATAGCAAGACCAGAAGAACCACCCAACTGAGCCCAGTCAACCTTAATAATCTTAAGAAAAATCAAAATGGTGGTTGACTTAAACTGTTAAGTTTTAGTAATTTGTTATGCACCAATACATCACTGAAGCACCAATGATACAGTTTAAAAATCCAACTGCTCAAGTGTCAGGGTGCCTATTCCAGGGCTTAATGTCAGGCTCTTCCACCTCCTATGTACTTCCCTAGGACATATTATGCACAAAAAGAAGCATACACTTGCTACTGCTTCTATCCCTGGAGTATTTGCTTTCTGACATTCACTTTTGTTGATCAACAACTATACACACACTAGTTGTCTAAAGTTAAAGAGTAAAGTAAAGTAGACTATGGAACAATGAGAATTCTCATGCATTCCAAGTGGGAGTACAAGTAAGCACAACCAGTTTGGAAGACATTTTGATACTGTATCCTAAGGGTGAAGATTTATACATACTGTACGACCCCAAAAGTCCACTCATGGATGCAGAAATATATGGACATAAGCCTGAGAATTTATTATCAAGAATATTTAGCACAGTCAAGAATGTACTATCATAAAACAAAGGGATAAAAAAGATGACATGGAGTCCAGAAATAGCAGCCCTAAACCAGGAGAACTATGAAGGGAAAACTCAGGATCATAGCCCATGCATAATAGCATTAGTAGCATAAAAGCATTATTCATAATTGCCCAGCTGAGAATTTCTAAATCTTTATGAACATTAGAAAAAAAATTGAGTATATTTATACAATGGAATATAATATA
>NW_006921777.1:6394626-6411549 GCF_000298275.1 Orycteropus afer afer | reverse complement strand
GTGGTTCCATTTGAAAAGTAGTCATGGCTAAATTTTAGCATTTAGAAATATACACATGGATGATACAACTCTAAAGAAAAGCAAGGGAGTGATGATGCTATGAAGTCAGAATAGTGGTAATCTTTGGAACAGAGATACATGGCAAGTATTGATGGGCAGGGAGCATGAGGGAGCTTCTGAGTTACTGGCAATGTTCTATTTCTTGACCAGGTGGTGGTTATACAGATGATTGCCTTGTGACAATTCACTGAGATGTACATTTCCTTCGTATTTTGTTTTGTTTTGAATGTATGTTTCATTTATTATTATTTTTTAAAAAATTTTTATTTGGGTGAAAGTTTACAGAGCAAATTCATTTTCCTTGCAGCAGTTCATATACGTTTTATCTCTTGACATTGATTGCAATCCCCCACAATGTAACAACTCTCTTTCCATTTCTTCCCTGTAGTTACCTCTTCCCTGTGTCCTTCTCTCCCATGCACTCTCACCCCCTGAGCTGTTGCCCTGTACAAGCACTGCCCTTCTGTTCTCCCATGATTGATCACTCCAAGGCATGTATCTACCTGATGTAAATGTTCACCCCATATGCCTGTCTATTGTTTGGCTAGAAGCCCCAGGAATGAGTTCAATTCCAGACCTTCAGGGTGGCTAGAGTCTGTAGTCTCAGGGGTCTCACCAGGCTCTATCAGACCAGCAAATCTGGTCTTTTTTTTTTTTTTTATGATTTTGAGTTTTGTTCCGCATTTTTCTCCCACTCTATCTAGGATCTCCTACACCAATCCCCCTCCAAGTGGTTGACGGTGGTAGCCAGGCACCATCTAGTTCTTCTGGTCTCATGGTCATATAGGCTGAGGAGTGCATGATCTACCAGTCCCCTGGACTAATTGTTTCCATGCCTCTTTGGTTTTCTTCATTTTTCTTTGCTCTGGATGAGAAGAGACCCATTGTTGCATTCAGATGGCTGCTTGCAAGCTTTTAAGATCCCAGTCACTACTCACCAAACTAGGATGTAGAACTATGTTTTTGTGTAGTATGTTAAGCCAATTGAGCTTTATGTTCCCTGTGACCAAGGTCCTGAGCTCACAGGTCCAACTACTCACTCCCTCTGGGTAGCTGGCTGTGGCCAAGAAGCCACCACAGACTTGTCCCATATCAATGCTACTATACGCCTGGGCATTCTCACAGCACATACAAATACACATGTAGAAGCATTTTCTGCTAACCCTACACATGGTCATGGGGTCATGAACACTACCTCCTGCCTACACAAGCCCTTTGTGAGAATCTGTAGCCTTCTTATCTGATAGGATCTTGACTAAGTAACGTGTGAGTCAATCAAAATTTCATAAATATGAAAAATCACTTAAATGAAGATGTCTACATAAAAAAGATGACATGGAGTTGAAACATTGAGCTCTTTCAACAAATGGATATACTACTGGAGGCACTCACTCATTTATGCCAAAAAATTTGGAAGACAGCTACCTGACCAACGAATATCTGTACCCATTCCAAAGAAAGGTGATACAACAGAATGTGGAAATTATCAAACAATATTATTAGAATCACATGCAAGTAAAATTTTGCTCAAGATAATTCAAAAATGGTTGCAACAGTATATTGAGAGGGAACTACTAGAAATTCAAGCTGTATTCAGAAGAGGGTCTGGAATGAGGAATGGCATTGCTGATATCAGATGGATCTTGGCTAAAAGCAAAGAATACCAGAAAAAAAAAATGTTTACCTGTGTTTTATTGACTATGCAAAGGCATTCCATTGTGTGCATCATAACAAATTATGGATAACATTGTGAAGAATGGGAATTCTGGAACATTTAATTGTGCTCACGAGGAACATATACGTAGACCAAGAGGTTAGCATTTGAACAGATGAAGGGGATACTGCATGATTTAAAGCCAGGAAGGGTGTGCATCAGGAATGCATCCTTTCACCATCCTTTCATTCATCAGTCTGTATGCTGAGCAAATAGTCTGAGAAGATGGACTATATGAAGAAGAACATAGTATCAGGATTGGAGGAAGACTCTTTAACAAATTGCAGATATGCAGATGACACAACCTTGCTTGCTGAAATTGAAGAAGACTTGAAGCACTTACTGATGAAGATCAAAGACTATAGCCTTCAGTACAGATTACACCTCAACATAAAGAAAACAAAAATCCTTACAATGGGACCAATAAGCAACATCACGATAAATGGAGAGAAGATTGAAGTTGTCAAGGATTTCACTTTACTTGGATCCATAATCAACATTCATGAAAGCAGCAGTTAAGAAATCAAATGATGTACTGCACTGGGTAAATCTACTGAAAAAAAAAAAAAAAAATTCTTTAGAGTGTTAAAGATCAAAATTGTCACTCTGAAGACTAAGGTGTACCTGACCTAAGCCATGGTCTTTTCAATAGCCTCACATGCAAGGGAGACCTGGAGAATGAATAAAGAAAATTGCAGAAGAACAAATGAATTTGAATTGAGGGCTTGACAAATAATACTTAACGCACCACGGACTTCTAAAAGAAGGAGCATATCTGTCTCGGAGGAAGTATGGCCAGAATGCTTTTTAGAAATGAGAATGGCCAGACTTCATCTCTCATACTTTGATCATTTTGTTAGAAGGGACCAATCCTTGGAGAAGGACATCCTGCTTGGTAGTGTGTTGGTGAAAAAGGGGAAGACCCTAAATTAGGTGGATTGACACAGTGACTACAATGATGGGCTGAAGCATGGCAATGATTTTGAGGATGGTGTGGGATGAGGCAGTGTTTAGTTCTGTTGTACATAGGATCTCTACGAGTCAGAACACTCAGCTGCACCTAACAACATATCACAAACATTTCATTTTCGTTAAAATTTACACAGCTCTGCTCATAAGTATTTCTCCAAAATAAATGAAAACATATATCCACAGAAAGACCTGTACAAGGACATGCATAGACACTTTACTCATAATAAACTGAAAAGGATACAAATGTATATCAGTACAATTTGCATTGTATATATACAATTTGCATTGTATATATACTGATAAATAATTTGTGATACATCTATACAAAGAAATATTACCTAGCAATATAACGCACTGAACTACTCATTCATCCCATCACATGAATGAACCTCCTGGAGTGCCTAAATCTGGCTTTTCAGAGTAGAGAAAGCCTTTATTTTTAGCATTGTGTTTCCACAGTGTAAATATTCTCACTAAGGCTGATTTTAAGCTACCAATTTGAAGTCAGGGAGCTCTGGTAGCATAGTGACTAAAGGTACTTGACTGCTAACCAGAAGGCTGGCGGTTCATACCCACTAGCCAGTCCTCGGAAGAAAGATGGGGCAATCTACTTCCAACAACAACAACAATTTGAAGTCACAGAACGCAGAGTTGGAAAGAGTGAACATAATTGACTCTCACACCTTCTTTGAACTGGCTCCAGCACTAGCGAATCTCACAGATATGCTGGGCAAAAGGAGACCAGACCCAAAAGAGTACATACTCTATGATATTATTATATGATGTTCTAGAAAACTAATCTAAAATGAAAAAAATATATATGAGAAGAGTGATTACCTCTGGGGAGTTGGAGGAGAGGGATTCACTGGAAAGGGACATGAGTGAATTTTCTCGGGAGATGGAAATATTCTATATTGTGAGAAAGGTGTGACTTATACAGGTAACTTATCAAAATCATACAACTAATATCTGTACACTCAAAGTATATCAATTTTACCACATTAGAAAAAAAAATTCTGTAGAAAAATAATGAAAAAAGTTGCAAAGAATGAATGGAGGTATAGATAACAGTGAAAGAAAAGCAGAAATTGGTAATTATTGAAGCTAAGAGATGAGCATATGGAAGTTCATTTACTTTATATGTGTTTAGATTTTTTATGTAATATAAAGCTTAAATAAATAAATGTACAGACCAACATACCAAAAAACAAAACAAAACAGAAACAACAACCCCACTGCTATAGCAACTCATGGTGATCCTATACAGGACAATTGTTTTTTGTTTTTTTTCTTTTGATCATGGTTCCTCTGATTACAGTTTCTCTTTGTTGCATAAACCACCCCACATATTTTCAGATGCTTTGTCTTTCAAATAGAAAGACAACTTAAAGACACATGTAAAGCAATCTTTGCAGAATTCTAGATTGTTATGATTTTTTTTCCCATGCTGTTTCTCTCCAACAGTTATTTTATCTATATGCAATTGGACAGATTTTAACCACCTAAATTCATCATACCTCTCAAAAATGTTAAATTTAGTTGCTATAACATGAATAAGCCTCTTCCTTTTTCCATTCATAACTCATCAAATTATATAATTTTAAAAGTATGTAATTAAAATAATAGTGTACTTGGCATATACAAGTTTGGGAACAAACTCAAACCAAACCAGTGCTTGGTAGCCAAAAAATTCAACAATGCACTTAGTGTGCAAGGGTACGAGGGTTCAACAAACATTTCTAATCATGTCCCAGGTTTTCTAGATTAGCTCCCCATTCTCTCTATAAAATGCATAGACTGATGCCCATGGGTACTAGATTCTTAGACTGTTTCATGTTGTTGTTGTTAGGTGCCCTTGAGTAGCCTTTGACTCATAGCAACCCTATGTCCAATAGAATGAAACACTACCTGGTCCTGCACCATCCTCACAATTGTTGCTATGTCTGAGCCCATAGTTGCAACCACTGTGTCAATCCATCTCAATGAGTGTCTTTCCTTTTCACTGACCTTCTACTTTGTCAAGTATGATGTCCTTCTCCAGAGACTTGTTCCAAATTAAGTAAAGTGAAGTCTTGCCATCTGTTTTGATTCTCTAGTGCCACTCTAACAGAAGTACCACAAATAGGTGCCTTGAACAAACAAAGATTTATTCTCTTACAGTTTAAGAAGCTAGAAATCTGAGTTCAAAGTGCCAAGCTCTAAGGACTGGGTGAAGGCCCCTTAACCTTGGGCTTCAGCTCTGCCTCTTGCTCCCAGCCTACTAAAGCAGGAGCCATTTCTTCACTCAGGCAGCAGCTGGCTGCTGAGGCTGACAAACCCAAGGTCAACAAATACAATGGCACAGTCCCAAGATTACCAAACAACACAGCAGGCCACTAGTTCAAGTCCAGAGATAGTCCCAAGATGAGCAGGAATTATGGCAGGCTGATGAATGAAGACTCAGCTACATGGAGGGTCCAAGTATGCCAAAAAGCTCAGAGAACTTTCTCAAAGCTGACTTATGTACTGGAAGCAGACCACATCTCTAAGGTAGCTACTCAGCTTCTGGAGGGCATTCCACTGTGGAGTTGGTTACCAATCTCATCATGGGGAATAACTACATCCAGCTGCACAGCTAAGTTGATACATAACCTTAACTACCACACCTCCCTTCCTTTTAAGGAGCATTCTGGATGTATTTTTTCATGGGAGACAATTAATCCATAATTTATCAGGCTTAGAAGGTTGGGCAATCCTACTTCCGTAGTGATACTGCCTCGGAAACCCAAGGAGGGGTCGCTATGAGTCGGGGCCGACTCGACAGCACATAACAACAACAACAACAACAACATATTATACTATATTATACTACTGATAAGACTTCAACTAATACTAAAACATATAGCATTTTAACTATTGGAGAATGTATTTTAAGTACCTGCTTATACATATTTCAGCCTTTCAATACTATTAATTCTACCTAGGAATGGCATTTGAAGACAGAAGGAGAGAAAGATACACTAGTAACTTATAGTCTTGGTTACTTGCACAAATCAAAACAGCAAAATCCCTTGACAGTCTGGAGTAGGCCAGACCCAGAAGAATGCTATTATATGATTCAATAATTTTGAAGCTTTAAAAAACTAATATAAAATGGGGAAAAAAATCAAAAGAGTGACTAACCACATTGAGGAGTGGAAGAGATTTACAGAGAAGGCACATGAAAGAACCTCAAACATATAAAAGTGCATTTACTCTGGAAATAAGGATAACTTCAGACCAACAATCGCATATGTTTATGCAAACAGTAGATTGAAGAAAGAGAACCAATTGCACAGTTCTGTTTATCTGTGTATCTATCTAGCCTGAACTCACCTCAGACAAAAGGTTGTTGTCTATTGCATTGTTTTACTTCCTGAGGGGGAAGTTAGAATATGAATAAAGAATGATGCTTTTTGTTCTATAAGAAACTATGGTCAGAAAAAAAAAAAAAAAAAAGAAAGAAAGAAACTGTGGTCAGGTATACTCTGGCCAGTGGATATCCTTCAGTAGTTAACAATGGGCCTTCCTCTTAGTCCTTTGAAAGTCAAGAGAGCAGGACAGAATAACAACTCCATGACTGACAGGGCCACAGAATAGCTCTGAACACCTGCACAGGCTGCCTTTGAGGCCTACAGTCCCATACAGATGCACCTTTTGGAAACTCTAGGTAATTTGACACTCTTCATCTTTCTCTAGGTTAAGAATACTTTCGTATATAATATTAATAATAGCTACTATTTACAGAACTTTTAATACCAAGGAATAGAGTAATAACTTTACATACATTATCTTATTAATGGGAGGTTCAGATACTTTGAATAACTAGCCCAAAATTGCTTAGCTAACAAGAAATAGAACCTGGATACCAATTTACGTAATCTCAAAGCATGCATTCTTAAACCACCAAGTAAACTGATTAATGCAACATAGAGAACCAGGGGAAAATAAATGTCAGCAAAGTATGTGTATTCTTCCTTACAGTTAATACCAGACAGCAAGCTAAAAGATGCAGCTAATGGATGAACTTTGGTCCAAAACTGCCAAGAGATGCAATGTTTCTAAAAAGTGGTGAAAACAAAAGTAATGTGATTACTGTCCTGAGAAATGAGCAGGGGCTTTAAGTCACAGAATTCAAAGTCAAAACAATCCCTAAGAGCTCTGAATTTTTTCAGGCAAAGGGGTAAGAAACTCTAAGAGATGAAGCCTGGATTTTTAGAACACTGTGGATTTTGTCTCAGTTTTCATGAAGAAAAGAGATTACTGTACATTACTTTGTATTCTTGCTGTTTGTATCAGACAAAAATTATCAGAATTTAAATATCACATATATATTGGATCTATTTATTTTACTATTTTGGTGTTTTCATTTTTCAAACTAAGACACATTTGCCTTCTCTCTCCACAGACAAAGGAGCTAATAATAGATAAAAAACACATTTATTTGCATGAGTGTTTATATAGATATAATATAAATATGTATTTCCATCTTATCAAAATACAATGTCAGAAAATACAGACCATATTAAAACCATCATAATCAGACACAATGTTTTAGGATCCTAGGACAAATACTAACAAGAATAAATATTTCTTTGCAAAGAGGAACTCCTTGTTCACCATCTTGACATTTTTCTCAAAATCAAATGTGAAGGACTACAAGAGGATAATAGCATAATTAGCCATATGACTTTGGGCAAGTCACTAAATTCTTCTTAAGACAATCAAGCTGGGATCATAGCTGTAAGTTCTCCTTCATTCCTAAAGTGATTTAAGCCTCTGCTGTCACCATGGTTGAGGTGAGAGGTATAGGGCAAGAGACTTTCGACATGTTCATTCTAATTCTTCATTCCATGTACCCATTCTGAGTGGAGGCTCTTAGAAAATGGTGGAGATTGAACTAAATGAGGCAGCTGACATCTCTGGAGGTTTGCATTTGAGGTTTGAAAATTCATTAGACTGTATGTATTCTGAAGTCCTATGAAGTTTGCATTATTGTGATAAATCTTGTAAAAATCTCAGTTGAGTAGCAATAGGAAAAGCATCTGGGTAACACTTACAGGAAGCTCCAGCTGATTGGCAATAAATGTGCTGGCTCTGTGCTCAGCAACAGCTGCAACAACAGAGGGTTGTGCCTTGATAGGTGGACAGGCACAGAACAAGCTGAGCTGGAGTCTGGAATTTCCTGAAATGAAATCTGAGAACTGTTTAGGTTGACCTTCTCCCTCTAGCACAGTTGACCCGTAAGAAATTAGAGATGACACATCCCAAAGCACCCTAAACTTTTACAACAGTAACTCAGAAAACAAAGTTGGGAAATATGCAGAGTCCTCTTGCGATGATGAAGGAATAAAGAGCTTGACTTGGCTGTCTTCTTTTTGGGGAATAAACAAAGAGATTATTTACGAATCATATATGCTAGGGTTGCTATGGAATACCTTGTTTTCCAGAAAATAATTTATCTGTCAATTATAATCAGGCTTCCTACACTACAGGACCCACTTTCACATAGCAGTCAGGGTTACAGAGACATAAAACAGAACACCCTGAACTGTATTTAGAAAGGCTGATCTAAAAAAAATGCAGTGGGGAGAAAAGTTGAAATGTTTGGAGAAACATGCACCAGGTAGTACAGCATAAATAGGGAAATACATTATTTTTCAATAACATAACAGCCTCATCAGTAGTGTTTTCCAGAAAATTGAAGAAAGAAATTTTCTTAACAGTGAAATAAGATAAGTGGAGTCACCTCATGGGTAAGTGTGCCATGAAGATACGCTTTCAAGGTTCTTTTAAACTAGATTCCTCACGTGGAAAGTGAGGCTGTGAGGCAAAGCTCTCAGATTACTGTTTCCATCAGGCCTAATATAATAGGGTTTGGGGGGTAAATAATAATGAAAATTAGAAATCCCCATCCTCCATAAGGCTTCTCTTCTAGCTGTGAACTATGTCCAAGTCACTTGGTGCCTTACTTTGCTCTATTGGATCCTTAAACAATTTTGTAAAAACTATGCTTCACATTCACAAGCATAAAAGAAATAAGAACAGTCATAAATAAGGACAATCGACAAAGAATTGCATGGAAATGTAATTCTCAGAATTATACATTTGGGAGAAACCCTGGAAACCATCTAGGCCCTTGATTTCCATATGCTGGCCTGAGAATCTGGGATCTTTGTAGTGTAATGATTAGAGATACTAGAAATCAGATACAACATTGATTCTATATCACAAAAAAATTAATGATTTTAATAAAGTACCTTACACACAACAACATAGATAAAAGGATGGCAAAAATCCTGTGAAGAGTTGTCCAATTATGCTGTCCTCTTCTCCTGTTCTCTTAAACTAAAGCTGAGTTGTGTGCCACATTCATTGTAATTTTGCACAGCATGTTAAACTATAAATTGTGAATGGAGGGTGATGCAGTAAACATATCATGTATTATAATTTAATATCAATAAGCAATTTATCTATCAGGTGTATTTTCCTACATTTCCAGATTTCATAGTCACCCCATAGAATTCTTTCCTTTGAACAAGGTGGATAAATGTATCCTGACCTGTTCCTGTTGTCCAGTTCAAAAATCTCATTGACAGTATGAGCAGAGGTCCTTAACACTTGTGAAGGAGTGAAGGAGCTGTTGACCTCTACAAAACAGACCACAGAGCAAACAAGGAAACTAATATCCATGTAACCCTTGTTGGACATTAGTGCTAGCACCTTTCATACACTTAACCTTTCTGAAGTCACTAGACAAAAACTACAGTTGTATTAGTTTCATAGAGCTGCTGAAACAAAGTACCACAAACTTGTTGTTGTTGTTGTTATGTGCCGTCGAGGTGGCTTATAAAAAAAAAAAACAATAATTCTTGTCTCACAGTTCCATAGGCAAGGAGTCTGAAATTGGAGTATTAGTCACATCAATTCCTTCTGAGGTCTCTGAGGGAGAATCCATTCCTTGCCTCTCTCCTAGTTTCTGGTGTTGGCTTGTGATCCTGGATGCTTCTTAGCTTGTAGATCACTCCAGTCTCTGCTTCCATCTTCACTTGGCTATTGTCCCTCTGTGTCTTCCTCTGTGTCTTGTCTTTGCTTTTATAAGAACTCCATTCATATTAGATTAGGACCCACCCTACTCTAGTACTCTAATATGACCTCATATTAATTTATAACATCATCAACTATTCTATTTCCAAACAAGGTCACATTCACAGATACTTGGGGTTGGTAATTCAGGATAGTGCTCAAAAAGGGGCACAATATCATCCGTAACAGCACTTAACCTTCATCACCACCATAGGAAGTGCATAGTAACAGCTTTCAGGCTCTGAAAGTTCCAGGAACTGGAATTTAAACTCATTTTCTCTGCTTCTACAGCTAATTGTCTCTTTTCAATGCCATGCTACTTATTCTGTATTTACAAATTAGTAAATAAGGGTTTTAAAAGGTTGCAAATTTTGACTAAAATTACATAACCAACATATAACAAAGTTGAAATTCAACAATGTTGAAGTTTCAACCCAGGTCTTTCTGACTTTGGAATCCTGTGTTCTTTCTACTATATAGCAGAACTGTTATACAGTCTTTTGATATTGGGGATAAAGTAGGAAGATAGAAAGATAAAATAGAGGTTTGAGTCTTCATGGTAGGCAAGAATGAGCTTGACAGGTTAAAAAAAAATAGGTTTCAGTGCATTCACTATTCTGTATTTGTACAGCCTTGAGTAGTTAAGTTGAAACCATCCCAGAAGTAGGACAGAATTAAAATTAAAATCAGTGTTCATTTACTTCAATGGACAGGACCCCAGTGTTAATGAGTTCAGGGTTAATACTTGAGACTGCCCAAATTTTCTCTCTTCTTAATTCCCTATCTCAAACTATAAAGTTCTCCATAAACAGCCAACTCAGAAACTCTCCCTGTTTGTCACAAGTAAGACCTGGTGAGAATGGTCAGTACACATGTTACCAATGCCAGAAAAACCAACTGTGAGCACATGCCCTAGAAGTGAAAGGTCAGAGCCACTGGCTTCAAATGATATTTAAAAAAAAAAAAAGATTTTTTTTTTTTTTTAATTAAACAAAAAACCAAACAACATGAGCTTCATCTGTGAGTTCTATCAGATGCAAAACTTCTAGAATGTGTAATACAATCATCACAGCCAGTAAATTAGACACACTCCTTTGTGCTGCCCCTTCAGGGATTCCCATTCCTCTCCAGGTCCTTTCCTGGTCACCTGTGTCTTCAGAGCTTCCCGTAAAATGAACTTGATCTAGCTTGAAATGTCTCTGTGGTTTGTTGCCTGCCAAGTCGATTCTAACTCGTGGTGACTCCATGTGCAACAGAGTAGAGCAGCACACAGGGTTTTCTTAGCTGTAATATTAACAGAAACAGATTACCAGGTATCTTCTTCTGCAGTATGGCAAGCGGGCCTCTGGCCCATATTTACAACAGCATTAAAATGAACTTTGATTCCAAAATATAAAATGTGCTCAGGCCAAATTTCCTAAGATTTTGAATTTATTTTTAATGATAAAGTACTTCAAAGAAGTACTTAAAAAAAAAAAAAAAAAAAAAAGAGCTAAGGTTTTAAATCCAGTAGAACATCTATCAGATTAGAAATATCTTTTTTCTCTTTAGATCTCACACTGTTGAATGAAAAGAGGTGAAAAGATGAGTGTCCTCATAGAATGGAGGATACAGCAAGGTATCTTCTACGAGGCTTTATTTTCATATGTTCATAAAATCACAAATGACATTTTAAAGAAAATTACAACAAAAAATACTGTAAATATTATACAAAACTGTTTTCTTTTTAGGGAGGGGAGCTAGGAAAGTAATGCATTCCATTTATTTGCAGAATTTCATTTCAAGAACAAAAGCAGCTCTGTCTGCAGCTCGTTTCCAGGTGATTGTGATTATACTGACTCATTCTTCTACCCTAAGAAAGGACTTGTCTGAAAGAGACAACTGGCCCTTTTGGTTAGATTTCCTGGCAGCGGAGCCTAGGAGAGTCCTGTACACTTCTTCATACCCAGAGCATGTGAGGTCAATATCTTTATACAGCTTTCTAAAGTAAGTGTTAGTTACTTGCTGTAGAAATCAGGATTTTTTTTTTTTTTTTTTTTTTTTGTCCTTGGGCCCTAGAGCCTAATCCCCATAGTCCTTGCTTGTTGTTTTTCCTTCTCAGCACATATGTTTTCACACACACATTTACAGGCAAGAAGCAATCTCTACTTTCTCAAAAGGGTTTAGTTGTCTTGTTAGACATTCCAGTTGCTGACAGGAACTGCATATCTGCAAGTCTCTTACCTGCCTGCCACTGGAGAACCAGTGCATTTAAAACTCTAGCTGTCCACCTTGAATTACTATTGAAGCAATAATATCTACTAATGCCGGAAGGAGTCATTAATTCCATATAGATCCACAAGAATGAGTTAGTGTATGAAGGAAGGAAAGAAGACACGATGAATCTTTGATCTACCAACAGTTTAGTCTAGCAATGCCTTGAAATGTCCCAAAAAAACACAGGAAATGTGTCTGTAGACATTAGACATTCAGTCCAGTGAATTAGTCACCTGCGTACTAAAGAAATACACCCTTCCTTAGTACTTGGCACATCTACATCTTCTAAATATTTCCTGGCTCAGATGCTTCTGATGGCTAGAGGTCAGCTTCACAAATTTATTTGTGAATCATGGGCATTGATTCCTTACTCAAAGATCATTCTTTGGGCACTCATTTTAATTATAAAAAGAAATTGATGCAATTAGTTAGGATCATAGCCTGTTTCCTCAGTGTGAAAAGGGCAACCCTTCTTCCTGGAATACGGAATTAGAGTTAGCCCCATTGCTAATTAAATCAAACCAAGAAGTAGAGCTAAATTAAAAACAAAACAAAACAAAAAACCTCTCTGCTGTCAAGTGAAGTCGATTCGATTCATAGCGACCCCTGCTTGGGTCCCAGGCGGTATCTCTACGGAAGTAGATTGCCAAATCTTCCTTCCAAGGAGTGGCTGGTGGGTTTGAACCACCAGCCCTCTAGTTCACAGTTAAATGACTTAGGCACCCCACCACCAGAGTTCCCGTTTCTGCTTATAAAAAGTCTTGCTCTTCCAGCTGCTTAGTAGGAGAAAAGAAATCTGCCTGTGACATCTCAGACAGCCTTATTCTACTGAGGAATAAGAAATGTATTCTTTGCAGAACTGTTTAGAACCTCACTTTGAAATGTGTTAAGGAGCTGTTCTGGTTACCTAGTGCCACTCTGACAAGAATATACCACAAATGGGATGGCCTTAACAAACAGGAGTTTATTCTCTCACAGTCTGGAGGCTTTAAGTCCAAGTTCAAAGTGCCAGGCTCTAGGAGCAGTGTGAAAGCCCCTCAACCTTGGGCTTTAGCTCTGCCTCTTGTTCCCCACCCACTGAAGCTAGAGGTAACTCTTCACTCAGGCAGCTACTGGCTGCTAAGGCTAATAAGCCCAAGGTTGATAAATAAAATGTCACAGTCCTCCTGATGTTACCAAACCACATGACAGGCCATTAATTTAAGTGTATTGTAAGTCTCAAGGTCAGCAGAGCATGGCAGGCTGCTGAATAATGACAAGGCTACATGCAGGGTCCAAGCATGCCTTAAGCTAGAGACTATCCCCAAGGCAGGAGCTCTGGTAGCATAGTGCCTAAGGCACTGGACTGCTAACCAGAAGGCTGGTAGTTCAAACCCACCATCCATTCCTTGGAAGGAAGGTTGGACAATCTACTTCTGTAGTGATACTGCCTTGGAAACCCAAGGAGAGGTTGCTATGAGTCAGGTCTGACTCGAGGGCACATAACAAGAACAACAACATCCCCAAGGCTTCTCCTTATATACAGGAAGCAGAACATAAGCTACTCAGCTGCTTGCAGTAGATCCTACCATGAAGTTGATTGCCAGTCTCATCATGGGGAATCACAATCACCAGCTGCCCAGCCACTCAACCAGGCCCAGCCAAGTTGACACACACAAAAAAAAAAACCACCACAGGAGTATAGTTTGATATATGCATGCTTAGCTCAGAAGGGAGAATGGAGCTGGACTGGCTGGAACAAGCATTTCTCACTATGTTTCCAAATGCTTTTCTTTCTCCACTCTGCTTTTCCATCAAGCGCCCCAGTGTCCTTTGTGTGAACAACAAATGCAGAAATCAATGCTAAGATTAATGTTTAAAAAATAAAACTGGAAATAGAAAGGAAATAAAAGTTGGACTTCAGAACTTGACTGTTTGTCATTATTTACATGCAGCAGTTACCACTCCTTCATACCATAGTTCTTTGTATGGTGTGACAATATACCAGCTTCTCAGACTGCTCATTGTTACAGGAAGACAAATGTCATAAATTAGCCAGATAATATGCAATTGGCTTTATTTTTAACAGCAGTGGACATTAATCAGAATAAATTAATATGTTATCAGTATCTCAGAAGTTTTCTAAGTATATCCAAGAAAGCTTACTAGTTAATATTCAGAGTAAACAAGTTTATTACTTGGGTTATTCACTTATATAAAGGACTGGAAAGGCATGGTATTCCCCTTGTTACTCTTAGATCCCACACCCTCTTGGTGAATGGAGGTGCCGCTAACCCTCACTTCTACCCACCTTCTGGGCCGACAGGAATTCCATCCTAGCAGTGGCTAGAGAATTGCAAGTTGCAGTTCAATTCTAACTTTTGTTTGCTGTATCTTTGTGGTTCAGGGTTAACTTTCCTTACAATGTCATCTTATCTCCATGAGGACTTAAATGGACTCCATGATTTTTCTGTACTCTCATTTGTATATCCTGTCTAGATTGCTTTACTTTGAAACTGGGCAAGTTTCCAAGGATATAATAAGTCAATGTCAAGTTGAACTATTTTTCAAGGTTTTTTATTTTGCCCTTTTCCAACTAAGGGATCTTTATTTACCTTGACTCATGATTCAAGGGCCTTTGAAAAACCCTTGGTACTGAGGCTGCTAATACTCAAGAACTCCTTTCAAATTGCCTAAATGTTAGACAAATGCCATCCGTAATTAACTGAAAATTATCAAATGCCAGTTTTGTAACATTTAATACCCATCTTTTTCACTTTTTTAAAAAATGACTGTTCACACTTGCTAATAGAAAAATGAAAGCAATTTTTTAAAAAAATCTATAATATACCTCAGTTGTCTGGCATAAGTATGATATGAGTGGTCCTAGGTGATAATTAGGGCACTCTGGTAGTGCAGTGGTTAAGTGCTTGTCTGTTAACCAAAAAGTTGTCAGTGTGAACCCACAAGCTGACCTGTGGGAAAGAGATGTGGCAGTCTGCTTCCCTAAAGATTATAGCCTTGGAACCCTGTGAGGCAGTTCTACTCTGTCCTATAGGGTCACTATGAGTTTTAATTGACTTGATGGCAGTAAGTTTTTTTAGTTGATGATTTTCCTAATAGCTAAGAGTTGACTATTTAAGCACAGAGGCTTCACAAGCTATGGAGACAGGATATGTGGAAGAGATTCTAGAATCTGACTATTCTACTTTTTTTCTGAATGAACTTATACTTTTTAGCCTCGATTTCCACGTCTATAAAGTAATGATGAACTACCATGTGAGATATGAAAAACATGCCTGACACATAATAAACACTGGTTGGAAAATCTCATTATTATAGAGAATTCTAGAGCTATGTTCCATACTGTCACCCACCCACTTCCACCCAAACACTACCCAACCCATGGAGTAAAACATGCCCACTTCCTGTTCCTATAAGAAATGATGAAGCAGCCGCCAAATAGAGGACTATTCTGCTGTCATCTTCATTGCTAGCTCCATCCATTCCACTTCAGATGCCTCCTGTCTCTTACCTAACTGCCTCTGTCCCACTATCATGGCCATTGCTTCTATTCTCTACTATTTCTTTTTCCCCTTTTGTTCTTTCTTTTGTTTCATCTCCTGCTTTACTTGACTTTCCTGAAGATAAATATCACCAAGTAGCATACTCTTTCCCTTCTAGTCAGAGAACTGACCAATCACAGCCCTTGAGTTCTTATGCCCTGTTTTCATCACTGCTGCTTGTTTAAAAGTTCTTTCTTCTCTGCCAGAAATTAGTTTTTCTCTCTTTCTTTTTGGAATGCTTGAGGATGAAAAAAATATGATCACTAGTTGCATAAGATTTTGTTGTATTTAATTCAGAAAGTCATAATCAAAACCTTAATCAAAACATAATCAAAACTCACTTGCATCACTTATCTGTACTCTGCAAGCCCATCTCTCATGCACTGCTAAAAACATTAGTGATTTTCATTCTGTGTGCCACATCTGTGCTGAGTATTTCACATGTAGTACCTCATTTACTTCTCACAATCCCAGGAAATGATGATGATGGTGGTGATGACAATATAATTCTTGTTGTTGTTGTGTGCTGAGTCAGACCTGACTCATAGCGACCCCTCCTTGGGTTACTGAGGGAGTATCACTACGGTAGTAGAGTGCCCCATCTTCCTTCCGAGGAGTGGCTGATGGGTTTGAACTGCCACCCTTCTGGTTAGCAGTCAAGTGCCTAGGCACTACGCTACCAGAGCTCCTATAGAATTCTCCTATATAATAGAAAAAGAATCTGAGACTCAGAAAACTTATCCAGCTACTAAGTGGTTGGGATACAATGCCCAGTCAGTCTTGCTTAAGACTCTTAGCCTTTAAATCCATACCAAAACATTAAAATGCATTGTTGTTGAGTCGATTCTGACTCATAGAGATGCTATAGGACAGAGTAGAACTGCCCCACAGAGTTTTCAAGGCTGTACATCTTTATGGAAGCAGACTGCCACATCTTTGTGAGTTTAGCCTTACAGTTAGCAGCCAAGTGGTTAACCATTGCACCAATAGGACTCTCTTTTAAATCCATACACTATAATATTTCTTATAAATTTGCTAGTAGAAAGACCTCTTGGCTATGTGAATTCCAGAGAATTCTCAATTGGGATCTCCTGTTTAGTAGAAACTCAGAAGATTCTATTTTAGAAAATGAATATAAAAGAATAACAAAAGCCTGAACTCTGTCATCCATCCCCGATTTAAAGACAACCACAAAAATCTAACTCAATGCAATGCAACG
Source organism: Orycteropus afer afer (assembly GCF_000298275.1). Lineage (NCBI taxonomy): Eukaryota > Metazoa > Chordata > Mammalia > Tubulidentata > Orycteropodidae > Orycteropus > Orycteropus afer. The sequence goes on along the minus strand of NW_006921777.1, from coordinate 6,394,679 downwards.
CACTGCCATTGAATCAGATTCGACCCATAGCAACCCCTCCTTGGGTTTTGGAG
>NW_006921777.1:6392231-6394376 GCF_000298275.1 Orycteropus afer afer | reverse complement strand
TAGTCTGACCACCCTGGCGGGCTCAAAAGGAGGCCTCCTAGAGGCAGAAATCTCTCTGACTGCTGGCTGAGGGACGGTGGGCTGAGAGAGAGACTGAGCATTCTTCCTGAACTTGAATTGTAGCCTGCGGTGCTTCCCTAATAAACCCCATAATCTGTGAGCTCTGTGTGGCCACTGCAGCAAATTATCGAACCCAAGAGGGAAGTGGTGGGTGCTTTGGGAGGAATGGTTGGTGAAAGGGCTGGAGGGAGGCAGCATGTTTGGCCTTGCAGTAATAGGCCTTGGGTTACTGCTGATAATCCAGTCTTCTTCTTGTGAGATTAGAGGAGGTCAGAACATGTGGCCTCCTCACCGTTTTTCCAGAAGTAGATTGCCCAACCTTCCTTCCAGGCAGTGGCTGGTGGGTTTGAACAGGCAACCTTTTGGTTAGCAGACAAATGCCTTAGGCAGTAAGCCACCAAAGCTCCTGAAAATCTAACTAGGGGGTTATTTTAAATTAGGGGGCTTATTTTAAAGACTTTCCCTATGGGTCACAAACCCATGGGAGGACTATTGATTTGCTACAAATATTTCTTAAATCTTATGTATACCAAGCAGAGTGCATGTCTGTCATTGAATAAATAACCTAAACCTAAACAGGGGATGCAGAGAACAGTAGTACACAAATGGATGTACTGAATACCACCCAGAAATTCCATTGAATTCAGGCACTTTTAATTATTCTGTATTTTTTTCGATGAGATGATGAGCAATTATCAAATAAATGTCTGATGACATATTTTACTTTAAAAGTTCTTATTTTTAAAAGTAAGGATTTGGAGTTCTGGTAAGATAGAGGAATAGGCAGACAAGCTACACAACCTTCTTTAAAAAAGAAAAGGAGAACCAATTAACAAAGATACAGAAGATAATCCTGGAGCCCTGAGTTTTGAAAGGAAGGAAATAGAAGTGGACTAAACTCCAACTAGTAGAAGAACCTGCATCAAAACACTGAAAAAGGAGCTGCGTGCAGTCTGTCAATGATACTGACAGCACAGACAGCTTGGATATTGCCAACTGGTGTTAGGATCTAAAAATTAACCTAAAAATTGGCCCCGCTAGCCAGGGACTGCATGGAGGACTCCTCTAGTGGCTGGTGAATAAAAGGGGAAGCAGTGAAAAGAAGGTGGGCTGAGCTGTGGACTTTTGCCTGTCCAAAGGGTGCAGCCATTTTTAATGGTTACAAGCAGTTTGACCATTTTGGATTTTAAAGCAACAACAGCATTTTCCCAGATTCCAGGGACTTAAGAATAGGCTCAGTTTGCTAGGAACCACAAGACATTCAGGACACGAACAACTGGAAAGGTTTGATATTTCCCTTATTACTCTTAGACCTCACACCCTCTTGGTGAACAGAGGTGTGGCTATCCCTCAATCCCACCCACTATAAGGGCCAACAGGAATTCCATCCCAGACTGTGTGCTAGGACAGAGCCTGGGTGCTCTGCCCCACCCTGCCCAGATTTTTTTTTTCCTTTTTCTTTTTTTAGTTAGTTTGTTTTTGTCTGTTTTAAAATTATTATTATTATTCTTTATTCTTCCCTTCCCAGTCTAGTTTTCCGCTTTTTCTCTCTTCCCTGTTCCTGGTTCCCATTTTTTTCTTTCTCATGGCTAATGCCATTCCTTATTTTTCTTTTTGCATTTATTTTTCCATTATTCTTCTACTCTACCTTTTTTGTCTTATTGCCCTCTCCTTAGATATTGTAGGTTTTTCCTTTTTTTCTCTCTTTTTTGGTGATTATTCTTGTGTTTATGTGATGTATTTTTTGTCCACTTGCTTTAACTTTTCTGATGGCTTTTCAATTGTTGTTTTTGTCAGAGTGGGAGACAGCAACAGTGCTCATATGATGAAACTACACATGCACCTCCTGCAGCTCCACTTAATGAGTGAGAGCCATCACTTCCTTCTTCACCAAATGGCCAATGATACATGACCACCAAGAAAAGCCTGAGTCACTTTTCCCTGCTCTTCACAAACAGTTAAGAGAGATATAAATACAACAATGTTTCAATGTCTTGGAGACAACAGACCATCACAGTCCACACAAAGAAGCAAGATAAAGTGGTAGAAACAAGAAAACAGGATACAGACCCAGAACACATCCCT
>NW_006921777.1:6388134-6389278 GCF_000298275.1 Orycteropus afer afer | reverse complement strand
AAATGAAAAATGAAATTAAAAAATTCCTTGAATCAAATGAGAATGAAAATACAACATACAAAAATCTTTGGAACACAGCAAAAGCAGTGATCAGAAACCAATTTATAGCAATAAATGCACACATCTAAAAGAAGAAAGAGCCAAAAGCAACACTTTAAATCAACATCTCCAAAAATTAGAAAAAGAACAGCAAGAATAGCCTACACTCACCAGAAGAAAAGAAACAATAAAGATTTGAGCAGAAATCAATGAAACAGAAAACTAAAAGACAATAGAAAAAATCTACAAGACTAGAGGTTGGTTTTTTGCAAATATTAGTACAATTGACAAATCACTGGCAAATTTTACAAAGGAAAAGGGTGAGAGAATACAAATAACACAAATAAAAAACAAAATTGGCAACATCACAACAGAACCAACTGAAATAAAAAAGGATAATAACAGGATACTATGAACAACTGTACTCCAACAAATTTGAAAATCTGGAAGAAATGGACAGATTTCTAGAAATACACTGTTCACCTAAACTAACACAGACTGAGGTGGAGAAGTTGAACAGACCCATAACAAAAGAAGAAATTGGACAGGTCATAAAAAACTTACCAACAAAAAAAGTCCTGGAACACATGGTTTCAGTGGAGAATTATACCAAACATTTGGAGAAGAACTGATACCAATCCTTCTCGTACTATTCCAAAACATACAAAAAGATGGAATCCTCTCAAATTCATTTTATGAAGCAAGCATAACCTTGATACCAAAACCAGGCAAAGACATTACTCAAAAGAAAAACTACAGACCAATATCCCTCATGAATACAGATGCAAAAATCTTCAACAAAATCCTAGACTCCAACAACATATCAAGAAAATAATTCATTATGACAAAGTGGGATTCATATCAGGTATGCAAGGATAGTTCAACACTAGAAAAACAATAAACATCCTCCACCACATAAATAAAACAAAGAACCACATGATCATATCAATCAATGCAGAAAAGCCATTTGATAAAATCCAACACCCATTCCTGATCAAAACTCTCAGCAAAATAGGAATAGAACATTCCTCAACATAATAAAGGTCATCTATGCAAAAACCAACAGCCAACATTATTCTTAATGAAGAGAGACTGAAACCATTCC
>NW_006921777.1:6364628-6387021 GCF_000298275.1 Orycteropus afer afer | reverse complement strand
GAACCTACAGTTTGGGAAAAAGTATTTGGCAATGACATATCTGACAAGGAACTTATTTCTAGAATTTATAGAAAATTCCAACATCTCAACAACAAAAAGACAAATAATTCAATTAAGAAATGAGCAGAAGACATGAAAGATGATATTCAGGTGGCCAAACAAACATATGGAGAAATGCTCACAATCATTAGCCATTAGAGAGACGCAAATCAAATCAACAGTGAAATACCATCTTGTCCAGCACTACAAGACAGAAAATAACAAATGCTGGTAAGGATGTGGAGAGATTGGGACTCTCATACACTTCTGGCGGAACTGTCAAATGATACAACCACTATGGAAAGCAGTATGGTGATGCCTTAAAATGTTGGAATTAGAAATACCATTTGACCCAGCCATTCCATTACTAGGTATATATCCTACAGAAGTGAGAGCCAGGACAAGAACAGATATATGCACACCCATGTTCATCACAAAACTATTTACGATAGCAAACAGATGGAAACAACCTTGGTGCGCATCAACAGAAGAATGAATAACCAAACTGTGGTACATACACTCAATGGAATACTATGCCACCCTAAAGAATAACATAGAATCTGAAAAATACTGCATAATGTGGATGAACTTGGAGGATATTATGCTGAGTGGAATAAGTCAATCACAGAAGGACAAATATTGTATTATCCTATTATTATAAAAAAGTCAAGGAAAGGTTTATATATGGAAGGAAAATGTCATTGTTGGTTACCAGAGGTAGGTGGGGAGGAGAAGGAACACTGCTCAATAGGTAGAGACAAGTACTGATTTGAGTAAAGAGAAGGGCAATGTACTAAATGTGAGTGATCAACATATGGCATTGAGGAAGAAAAGGACATAGGGAGGTACAGACAACAAAGATGAATCCTTTTACAGATACAGTACTGCACTGTCAATAAAGGCAAACGTTGATATACAGGTGGACAGATGGGTGGACAGGCTAAACTATTAGGTATATCTATGCAGGGGGGAGTGTGCCCAAGCCCATGTATAGGATTGGCAGACAATGTTTCTACAAGTATGTTTGTATATTCTGTAAGAATTTCCAGGTATATAGAAGAACTGACAAGGGACAAAGTTGTGGTCACTTCTTGGCCACAGCCAACTACCCAGAGGAAGCCAGTAGTTGGACCTGTGGACTTGGAACCATAGTTGCAGGGGACATCAAGCTCAATGGCATAATATACAAATCACATTATACAAAAACATTGTTCCACATTCTACTTTAGTGAGTAGCAACTGGGATCTTAAAAGCTTGCAAGAAGACATCTAGATGCAATGATGGGTCTCTTCTTGTCCAGAGCAAAGAAGAATGAAGGAAATCAAAGATGCATGGAAACAATTAGTCCAAGTGACTGGTACACCAAGCAATCCTCAGCCTATATGACTATGAGACCAGTAGAACTAGCCGGTGCCCGGCTACCACTGTCAACCAGTCAGAGGGGGATCTATGTGGAGATTCTGGATAGAGTGAGAGAACAATGTGGAAGAAAACTCAAAAGCATTGAAAAAAAACAAGGGGTGGGGGACTGGTATGCTGGTCTGATAAAGCCTAATGGAACAGCTGAAACTATGGCCCCTAGCTGCCCTTCAGGTCTGGAATTGAATCCACTCCTGTGGCTTCCAGCCAAACAAAAGACAGACATATGAGCTGAACATTTACGTTGATGCTGAGATGCTGGGTGTCACTCCCAAGGAAGTAGATACACTCCTTGTAGAGAACAATCATGGGAGAATAGAAGGGCTGTGTATGCACAAGGAGACAGCTTGGGGGGCAGGAGTTCATGGAAGGGAAGAATACAGGGAAGAGGTAACTATGGGGAGGAAGAAGGAGGGGAGCTCTTACATTGTGGGAAATTGCAGTCAATGTCATGAGACAAAGTGTATGTGAGCTGATGTATGGAAAGTGAATTTGCTCTGTAAACTTGCACCCAAATCACAATTAAAAAAAAAAAATGTAATGGGCAAAAAAGAAAATGTAAGAATCTGCATATCATTGGACTTGAGGCTTCTGTTGTTATGATTAAAGACAGAGTTGCTTCAACAGCCTGAATTTTTGTTGGCATCTCTGAATTCTAACCTCAACTCACTGCTCTGTGGAGACTGTAGCCATTAATGGTAAGGAACACTGGTGCTGAAATCATAGCTCTAATATTGACCAATTGTGTGATCTTTGGCAATTTATTTATCTGTTCCTTGGGTTCCTTTTCTATAAAATGGAGAAGATAATAATATCTGTTTCATAGAGCAAGAGTTGTGAGGATTTTAAAAGGTATTATATGTGATGCCCTTAGTTTTCAGTCAATGTTAGCTATTTGTCTGGGTGCTTTTATTGGAAGCAAATCCAACCATTTTAAAGGTTCACATTCTGAACAGCAGTGTTACTCCCACTTTTGTTATGAGCAGAGTTTTAGATTTTAACTGGCTTCACTCCCCACACCTCAGTGCTCCTAATTTCTTTTACCTGACTTCCCTTTTACCTTTTATCCTAACAATATATCATTTATTTAGTTATCGTGCTTATCACTTATTATCTATACACTCCACTTTCAACAGAATGAGAATTTCACACTATTGTATCCCGAATGCTTAGAACAGTGCATGGCACAGAGGAGTTGCTCAACAAGTACTTGTTACAGATTGAACAAATCTAAGGATTGTTTGTCAAATGTATTTCCCCAAATTTCTCCCATCCTTTGGCCCTATTCCTTTTGCAAGCTCTATCCTCACAATGAAAACTATAAATACAATGACTAACATTTATTGAGTACTTTCTAAAATTCCAGGTACTGTGTCCAGCACCAAACATACATTATCTCATATATTCCAATGAAATAAGTACTGGTCTTTCCCCCACTTTACAGAGGTCGGAGATTAAGGCACTAGTCCAAGGTCACACACCAAGTAATAAGTGGGGAAATAGAATAGAGCCATGAGCTGTTCTTTCTGTGGCATCTGAGCTCTTAACCATCACACTGCAACCTCAGAGTGAGACTATGGGCCTGGCACAGTGTCTCTTCCTGTGAATGGTGTGTTGTGCCCAGGCTGTAAAGGAGAATTTCGGAAGAGAAGAAGACGCCAACCCACGCCAATGCAAATGCAATAGGACAGTTTATTAGCTAACTTAAGTCAGGGTCTTTGCCCTTGCCAGGTCAGTGGCTTAAGCAAAAGACCCTGTACCCCGTTTCCTTCTTCAATTTATAGAACAATATGAGGAGGGGCAGCACCAGGGCGAGGGGGTACAGGTGATTGGTTGTTGCTAAGGGATTCAGGGCAGTGATCTAAGATGTTGGGGGGCGTAAAGAAACTCCCCCCAGCTCCAAAGTTCACTTAGGAAAATATTATCTAGGGAGGATGCGGCTCAGATATGGGGAAGACTTTTGGGAGCCTCGCAAATCTCTGATACGTGCTGAATCCGGATGGCTTTTGTGATGCGTGCTGAGTTCGGAGGAAGTTCCTTGATACCTGCTGAGACTGGAGGGCAGATAAAAGCCCTAAGGAGTGTTTAGAATTACAAAAGTTCTGTTAGCACTACTGACACTAAAAGGTTTCTGGTTAAAGATTTTCCTGGAGGCTGCTAGAACTCTGGTTTCAGATTGACTCACAGGTGGAACTTGACTTTTCAGGAAAAAACCTAATCCTGGAGGAGAAGCTTTATCTGCACACACTAAGAAGAGAATTCCCACACAGCCAATAAAGAAAGCTGAGGCTCACTATGTTTACCAGCATGCTAAAATAACATTCTACAGTAATAATTTTCCTATTACTTTCCAGTTCATTGCATTCACTCCATCACTGTGAATAATATGTCCCAGAGCATGAAAAATCTATCAGGATAACCCCATACTAATGAGAAAATGAGTTTTTGCTGTAAACGAGGTCCTGAATTTTTAGCAGCATTTTCCACTCACTATTAATTAACTTGAAAGATCCATGAAGGTTTGGCTTTGCAAGAAATTTGGCTATCTGTGACTGCAGGGTTCTGTGAGATTACATGTCTCTGAGCTATTGGGATAATTAACTCTGCTAGTAGTAAAAGAGAAGCCCACGGGATTTGCAAATGAGATGTGGGATTAAAGCATTTCTCTGTTTCTGTGGAAACAGTGGCTTCCATGACAATCAGTCAGAGCATGGAGTTACTGAACACCAGTCACCCTTGTCTAGCCTTGGGCATTTCCAGTTCGCTCAAAGCAGAATCATTGAGTATGTCTGAGAATATGCTCATTTCCCAAGTCTCTATAGGATTCAACAACACAAGGTAGCATGTATTATAGCAGTATCCTAGAGTTCTCAACCAATGAGACTTAATGAAGAATACATCGAGGAAGAAGTGATGGGGTGTCAAGCCTTGAGATAAAGATCAAAATTGTCCCAGGGAAACTCAGACACAGTCAAACCACATATCATTATTTGTTTATGATATGATAACAATGAAATTATAGAGAGGGGATGTGATCACAACCTTTGTTACTCAGCAGGCAGAGGTGGCTGGATTGGGCCTGAGGTGCACAAAAAGTTCTCTTTGCCACCATCTTCCCATCCTTTCATCCTACTGATTTTAAATACCCATGCAATGGCAATGTGGCCTTTTAAGGATTAATACCCCTGTTCATACCTCAACTATCTAATAGTCAGTCAAATTCCACTCAGGGGCAAATAATCCCCAGGATTATTGAATAAAAACAGATAAATTGCTATTACCAAGAACAGAAATATGAAATTAAAAAAACAAACTGACTTCTTGGCCACAGCCAGCTGCACAGAGGGAGTGAGTAGCTGGACCTGTGGGCTCGGGACCATGGTCACAGGGGACATCAAGCTCAATTGGCATAACATACTACACAAAAACATTGTTCCACATCTTATTTTGGTGAGTAGTGACTGTGATCTTAAAATCTTGCAAGCAGACATCTAGATGCAATGATGGGTCTCTCCTCGTCCAGAGCAAAGAAGAATGAAGACGACCAAAGAAGCATGGAAACAATTACTCCAAGGGATGGGTACACCATGTGGTCCTTAGCCTATGTGACCATGAGACCAGAAGAACTAGGTGGTGCCCTGCTACCCCTGTCAACCACTCAGATGGGGATCTGTGTAGGAGATCTTGGATAGAGTGGGAGAACAATGTGGAACAAAACTCAAAATTATGTTTAAAAAAAAAAAACTAGGTTTGCTGGTCTGATAGAGCCTGTTGAAATCCCTGAGACTATGTCCCCTAGCTGTCCTTCAGGTCTGGAATTGAACCCACTCCTATGACTTCCAGCCAAAAATAAAAGACCGGCGTATGGGCTGAACATTTACATCAGATAGATACACTCCTTGGAGAGATCAATCAGGGGAGAACAGAAGGGTGGTGTATGCACAGGGAGACTACTGAGGTGCAGGAGTGCATGGAAGGAAGGACTGGCCTGAAGGCATGAGAATTTAAAGGGGAGGAAGTGGGTAGAGAGTTGTTACATTGGGGGGAATTGCAGTCAATATTATGAAGCAAAACTTATATGAACTACTGTATGGAAAATGAATTTGGTCTGTAAACTTTCACCCAAATCACAATAAATTAAAAATAATAATAATAAATAAATACATAAATTAGGCACATTAAAAAAAAAAAGCAAACTGGTCCTGCTGAGAAAAATTTACATAAAGCTGCTCTTTGAAAAATAAGCTGTCACTTAAATGATTTATGTCAGAAGAATAACTAAATTTATTTTCTTGGGAAGAAAAATGGCTAAAAAAAGAAAAATTATAACAGTTTAACATACTTTTATACTATTTGAACAAGAGCTACATGATATGGCAGAGCAGGACTTTCTTTTCAATCATCTTGGAAGGAGCAGATATTTTTTTCTTCTATATACCTAAAGATACATGTACCTTAGCTGAAGTGGGGCAGTAAATGATGGATGCCTAGACAAATGAATTCATTCAACAAATATTTATAGAGAACTTATTTTATTCCAGGTAAACAAATGCAAACACCGCAACACAGCACATTGCCATCGAGTCGGATCCGAGTCATAGCAACCCTTCCTTGGGTTTCCGAGGCGGTATCTCTATGGAAGTAGATTGCCCAATTTTCCTTCCTAGCTACAAGGAGTAGCTAGTGGGTTTGAACCACCAGCCTTCTGGTTAGCAGTCAAATGCCTTAGGCACTAAGCCACCAGCTACTTAAAAGAAAAACAACGAATTTTTTTGAGTCAATTCCAAAAACAAGGGAAACCCTCAATGAGATAGATTGGCACAGTAGCCACAACAATGGGTTCAACATACCAACAATCATTAAAGGTGGCGCAGGACCAGGCAATGTTTCATTTTGTTGTACATAGTGTTGCCATGAGTTGGAACTGAGTAGATGACAAATACCACCAACAAAGCAGTTAATGCTTTCTGACGGGCATGAATACTCAAACCTCCAAATTACATATCAAAAGGATGATTCCTAAGGCATAAATTAAAACCTAGGAAGTTACATCACCTCAAGGGATTATAGTTCAAACAAGCTAAGAAAGAAATGGAATGTATTTCTTTAGTGAAACAGCTCAGCATAGGAGCTAAGTGATTAGGATCTGGGTATGACTAGGATTGGTTTCAAATCCCAATCTATCACCTCCTAATGATCTTGGAAAAGTCACTAATGCTTATGTGGTTCCCTCTTCCAAATATGGGAATAAAGCACAATGACTGGCAGGAAGAATTCAATACATGTTCAGCATTATTACATTCCTATTCAAACACTTGATATTGGTCATCTGGGCTAATGTCTAACTTAATAGGGTTGTTAGGATAATGAAATAAAATGCTGAAAGAATATTAACTGTTACTGCATTTCTAGCTAAAGAACTAGGATAGGTTTTATGGAATCAAGACACCCTTCATCTGGATGGGAGAGCTTGAAGACACTAAAATTTCCTAGTTTTTGAGATTGTTTTCCTGAGACACCATAGTATCACAACAGGCAAGTTATAATCCAGTTGAATGGTCTACCGTTTCCTTTCTCATCTGTCACACTCTAGGCATTTCTTTCTGTAGCTGGCAGCCTCCTCTGGGTTTGGGGGGGTTTCCTAAATCTCTCAGGCACATTATTTTGACAAGGATATTAAATTTTCTCACTATGTTGGTTTCAGCTTCAGAGCTGCAGGTGATTTTTTTCCCCTGAAAATGGTACTGAAGCCATTGATTTTCAAAAGATGAAGAAAATTACCTGCAATCTGGAGTGCTTGAGCAGCTAGTTAAAAATGCACACATCTTGGAATAGTTGGAATGATAATTATCTTGAGGCAGGGTGGGGATTGGGGGTGGCCTGAGCAGGGGTGCAAGCAAACATTCTGAGGTGCTGGAAATGTTCTAGTTTTACCCAGGTGGTAAAGCTTTTACATATGTGAAGATGTGATATATTTTCCATATGGGAAAATGCATTGAGCTGTGCACTGTACCTTACAACTCAATGAAAAGGTTTAAATTATTCAGCCATAATGAGAAATGAAGTCCTGATACATGCTACAACATGGATGAAACTTGAAAACATTTTGCCAAGTGAAATAAGTCAGAGTATTATATGACCCTACTATATGAAATATTGGGAGCTCTGGTGGTGTAGTGCCTAAGACATTTGACTGCTAACCAGAAGTCTGGCGATTCAAACCCACCAGCCACTCCTCAGAAGGAAGACTGGGAAATCTACTTCCGTAGAGATTCCACCTTGGAAACCCAAAGAGGGGTTGCTATGAGTCAGAATTGATGGCAGTGAGTTTGGTTTTTTGGTATATGAAACATTTACAATTGGCAAATACAAAGAGATCAAAGTTTATTAGTGGTCACCAGGGGTGGCTGTTGTTAGTTACAGCCGAGTCAGTTCTGACTTTTGGTGTGCTGGGAGGGGAATGAGGAGTTATTGCTGAAGGAGTACTGAGTTTCTGTTGAAAAACCGGGAGAGGGGGGAGCTGCTGTCAATTCCAAACTATGGCAACCCATGTGTTTCAGAGCAGGATTGCACTCCTTAGGGTTTTCAATGACTATGATCTTTGGAAGTAAATCACCAGGTCTTTCTTCTGAGGCTCCTCTGGGTGGATTGGGAGCTCTGGTGGCATAGTGCCTAAGGCACTTGACTGCTAACCAGAAGGCTGGAGGTTCAAACCAATCAGCCACTCATCGGGAGGAAGGTTAGGCAATCTACTTCAGTAGAGATACCACCTCAGAAACCCAAGGAGGGGTTGCTATGAGTCGGATCTGACTCGATGGCACTGAGTTTGGTTTTTTTTAATTTTCTGGGTGGATTAGAACCCCTACTCTCTTTTAGTAGCCCAGCACTTAACTGTTTACACCACCCAAGGAACTTGACTTGCTGTTTAGGGTGAGAAAAAACTCAGAAATGGATAATGGTGATAGTTGCACAACATGGTAACTGGTATTAATGTCACCAAGTTGTATATATAAAATTGGGTAAAATGGCAAATGTTTTATTGTATATATTTTGCTACAATAAAAGAGAAAAAGGGGGGAAAAGTTTCTGGTCCCACCTCAGAACTTTTAAATCTGAATCTCTGGGAGAAGTTTGCATGATTCTTTATTTTAAATAAGCATTGTCAGATAATTTTAATGTACACTGAAGTTTGAGAACCACTGATGGAAAGGAACACATTTAACACCAACAAACAAACAAGAAACAAATTCACTGCTATCAGTCAAATCTGACTCATAGCAACCCCTCCTTGGGTTTCCAAGGCAGTATCTCTATGGAAGTAGATTTCCCAGTCTTCCTTCTGAGGAGTGGTTGGTGGGTTTGAACTGCCAGCCTTCTGGCAGTCAAATGCCTTAGGCACTATGCCACCAGAGCTCCCTTCAACACTAAAGACCAGGGAAAATCATCTGAAATCAAGACTGACCCAGAAAATGTGAGCTAAATGCCACAGAGATATCAATATTCATATATGCAGAAAACTTAAAGATTTGAGTAAAAAAACCAGCATCTGTTTCTTGTTCCACCGAAGAGGTCTACAAGTCACTCTACCATGAAAATTGGAATGAACCATGGGGAGGTGAGGTCCTGAGGAGAGGCATACAGCAGTGCTCTCTGCTCTTAACATTCACCTTTGCAGCCAAAGCCTCAGGCAGAAGGTCTCCTCTCTCCAATCTGATAATGTCACAGATTACTGGGGGTGGAATTACAATGCAATACATTTGGGAAAAGCACTTGTTAAGGACATACCTCCTCCAAATAAACAGGGTCTGTTCCTAAATGAAGAAAAGGATCTGCCTAATGCAGGATTTTGAAAACTGAGATAAAAGATTGTCTTCTGTGTAACTGCCTGCAGAGTGTCATGATTCTGAATGAAAAGCTCTACTGGCTCACGAACAGATGCTCTAAGGTTTGAGGGAATGAATTGGGAGAATACTTAGCGACAGACCGAAATTGCTGCGAAGATTTGTTTACAGAAGGGTCCTGTTGTTTTGGCATTGCATTACACTGCATCACTTTCTTGCAATGTTCACTCTTGGGCTATGAAGGTGAATGCCAGAAAAGGTAGGCATATCTTAGCATCTTTTGCCTACATTCTTGAAGACTGGAGGGAGCGGGGAGATAAACCATGTCCACACCGTCATGGGACAATCCACAGGACTCTGATTACCCACCTCTTGCATTTTCCTTTTACAGTGTTGGACCTGTGTAACATTCTTTAATAAAGGGAGCCCCAAATGAACAAATGTTTTTCTGGGCCATTTGTGGAGTGTGAAAATGCAAATCTAGGATCTCCCTGTGGACAATTTAGCTAAAGTTACAGTGAAACCTAATCCCTAGCACAACCTTCATTACTAACCCCCTCCACCTTATAAAATGTCCCCTTTCCACCTCATAATAATCATTTCCTTCAACTCATGCTCCAACAACACACCTATTATTGCAAATCTATAACAGAGTGCAGACTTCCCTGGGGAAATGACTAAACGACTCAAAGTATGTATCTGTTGGCAAACCTAAGCTTCCCTCAGAGACTGTTGCAAGTACACAGATTTTCTCAGCATTTTCCAGCTGGAAGAGACCTTTACGATAATCTAGGGAAATGTCTCTTTAATAGACACAGAAACAGAGGCCCAGACAGGGACAATTAGGAATAAAACCTGAACTTGGGTTAATGTTCTTTGGCCAAACCAGGGCTGCCTTGATCACTGAGACTTTGTCAACAACTTCCGGTCCTCTTTAGTTTCTCAGTAACTCTGGACCAGTTCAGAGAGGTTAAATCAAGGTAATATCATTTTCCTTCTATTTGTCAGATATTTTTACAAGGTGAGATGCCATCTAAGAGATGATACCTCTATTTACTATCAGGTTCACATTAGGAAAGATGAGAGAAATGCCCCAATTCCCCTGCAACCAAAACACTCTTATTTACTCTTCCCCAGTAAGTAGTCCTATTTACCTTCTCCTGGCAATGGGTCAAACTTCCCATTGGCATTATGTTTCTCTCCTAATTTCTGGAATATCTCCATTTCTACTTTCCTAGGATCTATCACACACAGTCTTTTTAAGTACATGGCAAATCTACTGATCATTCTGAAATAATCTGTGTCCTTTTCTTAATATTTATTAACAGTTTTCTCACATGAAACCAGGGGGTTAACTTTGAGGTTTTTATTTGCCTGTGGTTGCATTTCCCCAATCTCCTACAAACTGAATGACAAAAATGTCCACAATATTCAATATGTTGAACACTTGTATCATGCCCCATTGTCCCGGGCAATGAAAGCACATGTTCAGGATGAATCACCCCATTTCCTGCCAAGAATAATTGGCAGCCATAGTGTGGCTTCCTTTAGTATGTCACTTCTTAGTCTCAACCATTTAATTTTTAAACCTTGAAGCCTAATATGTGACTTTAATCAAATCTGCAATTATTATAAGATATGTCTTGTTTAATCTGATGATTGAGGTAAATGTAAAATAATATATATGAGCTATTTAGGAATTTAGGAGCTCTGGTAGAATAGTGCCTAAGCCACTTGACTGCTAACCAGAAGGCTGGCAGTTCAAACCTACCAGCCACTGCTCAGAAGGAAGGTTGGGCAATCTACATCCATAGTGATACTGGCTTGGAAACCCAAAGAGGGGTCACTATGAGTCGGGTCTGACTTAAGGGCAAATAACAACAACAACAACAACAATATCAGATGGGGGAGCTCAGGTGGCATAATGCCTAAGGCATTTGACTGCTAACAAGAAGTCTGGTGGTTCAAACCCACAAGCCACTCCTGGGAAAGAAGACTGGGCAATCTACTTCTATAGAGATACTGCCTCAGAAACGCAAAGAGGGGTCACTATGAGTCAAAATCAACTTGATGGCAGTGAGTTTGTTTGTTTGTTTTTAATATCACATGGATCTTGGCTGAGAGCAAAGAATACCAGAAAGATGTTTACCTGTGTTTTATTGATTATGCAAAGGTATTAGATTGTGTGGATCATAACCAACTATGGACAAAATTGAGAAGAATGGGAATTCCAGACCACTTCATTATACTCATAAGGAATCTGTACATAGACTAGGAGGCTGTTGTTCAAACAGAACAAGGGGTTACTGCGTGGTTTAAAATCAGGAAGGGAGTGTGTCAGAGTTGTATACTTTAACCATACTTATTCAATCTATGCTGAGCAAATAATCTGAGAATCTTGATTATATGAAAAGGAACATGGCATCAGGATTGGAGGAAGACTCATTAACAACCTGCTATACACAGATGACACAACTTTGCTTGCTGAAAGTGAGGATGACTTGAAGTACTTACTGATGAAGATTGAAGAATACAGTCTGCAGTATGGATTGCATCTCAATATAAAGAAAACAAAAATTCTCACAACTGGACTTACAAGCAGCATCATGATAAATGGAGATAAGATTAAAGTTGTCAAGGACTTCATATTACTTGGTTCTACAATCAACACCAATGGAAGCAGCAGTCAAGACATCAGATGACATATTGCATTGGGTAGTCTACAGCAAAAGACCTCTTTCAAGTGCTAAAGAGCAGAGCTGTCTCCTTGAAGACTAAGGTAAGCTTAACCCAAGCCATAGTATTTTCAATCACCTCATATACATGGGAAAGCTGGACAATGAATAAAGAAGACTGAAGAGGAGTTGATGCTTCTGAGTTGTGGTGTTGGTGTAGTACTAAGGACTACTAAAAGAACTAACAAATCTGTCCTGAAAGAAGTGCAGCTGCAGTAGTTCTTGCAAGTGAGAATAGCCAGACATCGTCTCACCTGCTTTGGTCATTGCAATGTAGTAAATTACTTAGTATGGCTTTTCTACCCATAAATCATTGTAAATTCAGTGGTGGAATGAGCAACTGAGGAGTTCCTGATTGTAAATGTTATCCACCTGGGTTATTTCTGTTAGGCGTGGCACAACGCAATGCTATGGGAGGTTCTCTCTCAGGTACTTAGAGTTCTGGTGCTATGATTGACTAGTTTGGCCACTCTGCCAAGCTCAAAAGGAGGCCTCCTAGAGGCAGAATCTCTCTCTGACTGCTGGTGGAGGAAGACGTGCTGCCGAAAGAGACATGCGCTCCTGAAAGAGACACGTGCTGCTGGGAAAGAGATGCAAGAGACACGCATTGCTAAGTGAGCCACCGAGGGACCGGCACTGCTGGGAAAGAGACTGTGAGAGACTGTTGGCTGAGGGACGGTGGGCTGGGAGAGAGCCTGAGCATTTTTCCTGAACTCGAATTGTAGCCTGTGGTGCTTCCCTAATAAACCCCATAATCTGTGAGCTCTGTGTTGCCACTGCAGTGAATTAGCAAACCCAGGAGAGAAGTGGTGGGTGCTTTGGGAGGAACGGTTGGAGAAAGGGCTGGAGGGAGACAGCATGTCTGGCCTGGCAGTAATAGGCCTTGGGTTATTGATAAGGACTCTGTCTTCCTTTTGTGAGATTAGAGGAGGTCAGAACATGTGGCCTCCTTGCCCTTTTTGCAGTCATATTGTCAGAAGAGACCATTCTTTGGAGAAAGATATCATGTTTGGTAAAGAAGAGGATCAATGAAGAAGGGGAAGGCCCTCGACGAGATGGACTGACACAGTGACTGCAACGATGGGCTCAGGTATAAAAAGAATCATGATGCTGGCACAGGACCGGGCAGTGTTTCGTTCTTTTGTACGTAGAGTCACTATGAGTTAGAGACAACTTGACGGCACCTAACACACACACACAAGTAATATGATTAGGCTCATTTGTTTTTCAGTAAGCATCAACGTGGTGTGTGGTGTTTCTAGGTTACCCTGTATATGGGAAATCTTAAAATATTTTCCTGATGTCATAGCCTTCTAAATTTTCAGTAATGTCAGCTAGTGTATGTAGTACTGTATTTAGTTTTGATGGTTGGAAAAATCATAACAGAAAACCCAAAGTCAGAGTCATCCATGGAAGAACAAAGAATACAATCCACATCAAAGGATCTTTAAACAATTAACCAAAATCTCACAACAAATCTTGAAACCTTTTTTTTGTCACCACCACACTGTATACTCAACCAAGCTCCTCCACCATTAATTCCCATCCCATTTTTCTAATGTATCTCAGGTATTGAGCAGAGCATTCTGTCTCCTCCCCCCTCTCAGGATGGTCATTGATGGCACCATCTGATGCTTTCCCTTTCTCACCTCTACTCCTCATTTCCAGAAAGATAACAAGAAAATGGATAAGGGCCACAAAAAAGGCTAGAGAGCCTTGATTTAGATCTTTTAATTTTTAATTATTGGAATGAGAAACAGTATGATGTAGTAGAAGGAATAATGGATTTGGTGTCAGAAAACCCAAGATGAAACCTGATTTGGCAACATACCAGCTCTGTGACTTTGAACAAGTCACTATAACTAATTAATCTTATTAAAGTTTCAATTTCCTCATCCCTTAAGTGGGACTAGCACACTGGTTTGCTGCTTGGTGCAAAATTCATTGAATGTATTTGGTTAACTATATAGTGTCATATGAATGTGAAATAATATCATGCTAATAATAATCCTGAGGGCAAAGTGCCACTGGGAGGGCTTATTAAGGACTTAATGATTCCTGTACAAAAAGCTGACATTCATACCACAAGCCAATGATTCTTATACTTTTTCCCTAGAAGTCTACATTAGGAGAAAAGGGAATGAATCGGGTATATGTGGGCTGAAGAAAATTTCTTTGAAGTTTTGTGTTTCATATTGAAAATTTATTTCTACTCAGCTGTGTCTGTTTTGAGAACCTTTAAATTTCCTCTCAAACAGAATTGATGCTTTGGAAGATGTGGCAATTTACCACATGGCTCTCCATTCCCCCTAGGGCACCCACTCCCCTGCCCCCTTGGCATCTCTGCATCCTGGGTGGTAGACCTCTCTCTCCCTCCCTCACATGTGTTTCCATGGTGTATTCATTTCCTAGGGCTGCTGTAACAAAGTACACAAAGTGGGTGGCTTAAAACGACAGCAATGTATTGTCTCAGTTTTGCAAGCTAGAAGGCCAAGTTCAGGGTGCCAGCAGATCCATTCTCTCTCTGAAGGCTCCAAGGGAAGATCTTTTTTTTCATCTCTCCCAGCTTCTGGTAGCCCCAGGCATTCCTTGGTCTACAGCTGCTGCAAGCTTCATCTCTGGTTCTTTCTTCACATGACTGTCTTCCCTTTGGTTCTGTGGTCTCTTCTTCTCTTCTATAGGGATGCTACTCATATTGGATTGTTGTTATGTGCCGTTGAGTCAGACCTGACTCATAGTGATCCCTCCTTGGGTTTCCGAGGTGGTATCACTACAGAAGTAGATTGCCCAACCTTCCTTCTGAAGAGTGGCTGGTGGGTTTGAACCGCCACACTTCTGGTTAGCAGTCAAGTGTCTTAGGCACTACACTACCAGAGCTCCTCATATTGGATTAGGACCCACCTATTGCAGTATGATTTCATGTTCACTTAACCAATAACATCTTCAAAGAACCTATATCCAAACTAAGACCCTATTTCCAAATAGTTACCCAAATCCAAAACCAAACCTAGTGCTACCAAGTCAATTCTGACTCATAGTGAGCCTATAGCAAACAGTAGAACTGCCCATAGTCTTTCCAAGGCTGTAAGTCTTTACATAAGTGGACTGCCTCTTCTTTCTTCCACAGAGGGGCTGGTGAATTTCAACTGCCCCCTTTTAGTTAGCAGCTGAATGTTTTGACCACTGCATACCAGAGCACCTCCAAATGGTCACAGGTTCCACGAATTATGACTTTAGCATGTTTGGAGGGAGGGGCACAATTCAATCCATAATACATGGGAACCTATCAATAGCTGGATTATAATCATTTGCTTACTGGTCTGCTTCCTCCTGATAGGCACTTGGCTTACTGTTTTATCCCTAGATATTAACATAGGGTATATTGCAAGAGCACTACAAATATTTGCTAAATGAATTAATCAGCTTCTTCTTTACAAGGATAAATGTTGGAGGTTGGTTGACAATGATTGTCCTAAGGACTACCACTTTGCAATGATAAAATTGGAAAAGGCAAAATGAGAGCTTTAAAAGTTAAACAGCTAGGCCCAAACCTTAAGTCCAATGCTGGCTTTAAGCTCTTCAACCAGTGCCTAGCCATGAATCTAGACACTTAGAAGCCTGCCTACCAGCATTCAGGTTCATTTCCTAAGAGTTAGGCCTGTCTTTGCATATGGACTCTATTGGTAGTTTATTCTGCCATTGAATTTCTATCATCCTCAATTGTAAATATAAGAATCTTTGCTTCAATCTTCATTCCATATTCCACAATGCCCGCTTCAACCAACAAATTTCCCATTGAAACCAAGGAGCATTCTGTGCCAGAAGATATCCTGGGGGGAGGCGGGAGGAGGGAGAGAAGAGAGGGAGAGAATCAGAGTCACCATCTGTTGACAATACTCTTGTGCAGAGCTAGTTTTGAAGGTTAATGACATGTCATGCATCCTCCAGCGTCTGGGAGCAAAAATCGGCTGCTCTCCCAGAATTCGTTAGAGCAGTTGTTGCCCGGCAGAAGACGCAACATGTCAGCCAGCACTTCAGTGGGGGTCCAGGAAGATGGCGCCTGCCAAGAGCTGGATGAAATGGAACAGTGATCCAGGAAAAACAACTTTCACCAAAGTTTGTAAGTGGAAATAATTCTTTTTCCCAGAGGCCAGTAAAAGGGGCTTTAAAGAGTTGACCTTCCAAAATGAACCTGCATGCTGTTTTGGGATTTTGTTTTGTTGTGCTGTTACAGGAGCTCTTGCATTTTCATCAACTCCTCTTCAATATACATCTACTCTTTTCTGTACCTGTTTTCAGAAAAATAAGCATTGCAAGCCTGTAGTAAAACAGGCCAAAGGGTTTACCAAGGGTCTGCCACGGTTCCTTCAGATGGTTAATTATTGGCATCGCAGCTGATCCAAGGCAAATCCGGTTTGGGCTTTATTGACAGCCCACTATAAATGACTCACTTTGCTGTCTCATCAAGAATTCACCCAGTTGAAAGATTGCACCTCCTCAAGTGTAATTGCATGCTCTCTCCACGTCTCATCTTGGCTCTCTAATTTTCAAAGCCCTGCTGAGCAAAGTTTGAAAATTAAAGCCCTCTACCACCTGGTGCTCCAGGGGCATTTTAAAAGGGGGCAGTCCTGCTGGTTTTTCTGTTAGCTGAAAACCAAATTGTATGGTCCCAGTGTGAAGTGGAGTGGATTGAAGGCGGACTTGTAAAGGGACAGACTAAGGAAGTTGGAATACTTCCAGGCTCTTCTGGCTCATGCGTTTCTAGTATGATATAATTATTTTGTTTGAAGTGAAGTTTTTGGACTTTAGCTATGCCTAATTTCAAATATATGTATAAAATATGAGTTAAAAAAGTAAATGATTGCTTAATTACCTGTCAGCTTGAAATAGTCTCACTTCTCTTACTCAAAAGCTGACATAGAAGTAATTCAGTAGTGTGAGGTAGTGAAATGATCACCAGCATGGAAGTGAGAGTTGAATTCACTTTCAGGTGCCTCTTGTATGGTATTGGGTAAATCATTTAACCTCTCTAGGCCACACATAAGGAGCCCTAGTAGCCAGTGGTTAAGCACTCAGCTGCTAAATAAAAGGTTGGTAGTTTGGACCCAGCAGCCACTCCATGAGAGGAAGATGTGGCAGTATGTTTTCATAACAATTTATAGCCTTGGAAACCCAATAGGGTAATTCTTCCTTGTCCCATAGGGTCGCTATGAGCCAGAACTGACTTAAGAGCACACAACAGCCCTCAAATTCTTCAACCTTAAAATTAAATTCAACTTACCAAATCAATTCAGCCATTAAAAATGGTAGATCAGTGCCGTCCAATAAAATTTTCTGCAAAGAAGGAAATTTTCTCTATTTGTATTGTCCAATATGGTATAGCCATAAGCCACACTGAAAGGAGCCCTGGTGGGTCAATGGTTAAACGCTTGGCTGCTAACTAAAACGTTGGTGGTTTGAACATGTTCAGAGATGTGTCAACCTGCTCTCATAAAGGTTACATCCTTGGAAACCCTGTGGGGCAGTTCTACTCTGTCCTATAAGGTTGTTGAGTCAAAATTGACTCCATAGCAATGGTGTTGTATTTTTTTTTTTAAGCCACATTGAGCACTATAGAGCATGTGAAATGTGGATAGTGTCACTGAGGAAGTAAATTTTTAATTACGCTTTATTTTAAAATGAAAAAACAGCATGTGGCTAGTGGTTCCTATATTGGACCCTTACCAGTCTCTGGGCTTCTCTCCTATGTAACCCTGTCCCCTCTAGCACCCTACCTTGCAAATTCTAACTATCTTTGTTCTTTCAGATTCTCAACTCCACTTCAACTAAGAGTCCACTTGCTCTTCCTAAATGCTTCCTCCTTGGACCACAACCTGCAAGTTCATTCAGAGCAATAAGCTGGGGCAACAGAGCTCACCTTGTTTGTTTCCCATCACTCAGGCATCACTATTCATTGCCTCGTTTCCAATGTCTTAATAATCATTGGTTCATGTAATTTGCCTATTTTTATTTCATTGCTTCAGGTGGAAGAGTAAACCCAGCCCCTGTTATCCCATCTTGGTTGGAAGCAGAAGTCAGTTATTTCTTTTTGAAAAATGTTTATTTCTATG
This sequence comes from Orycteropus afer afer, assembly GCF_000298275.1. Lineage (NCBI taxonomy): Eukaryota > Metazoa > Chordata > Mammalia > Tubulidentata > Orycteropodidae > Orycteropus > Orycteropus afer. Next base: position 6,368,876 of record NW_006921777.1, on the reverse strand, counting down.
GCATGTCTCCCTAACCTAAAAAGGAGCAAAACATAAGTAAAGAATGTGGCACCCTTGTAGGAAACTTTATAAATTAGGCTAGATACACCCAAGCTGTGCAAAGAGTGCAAAGCTTCAGCTGAAAAATGGGGGAAACTGAGTGGTCCCTCCTCGATAGGTAACCCAGAATGGAAAAATTTCTCAAATAAGGTTCCATGGAGAAAGGCACTAAGAGAAAAACCCTTTGAGGAAAGACTGATTACTACATGGGACTGTGAGTCCACTGGGGGCTAAGAAGAGGATACATAAGATTCACAGTTTGATCATCACTCAGAACTCCTCCCTTTCCTTCTCACTCTCTAGTTCCTGCCTCCTTGTGCACTGGCATTCTGAGCCTCTCCCACCTTGCTCAGTCTGTCACTAGTCGCTCTCTGTCTCTCTGTCCCTCTTTCTCTGTCTCTCTCTGTCACTCGGTCTCTCTCTGTCACTCGGTCTCTCTCTCTGTCTCGCGCGCGCCTTCTCTCTTTTTTCAGGCAAAATTTCCTGTCTCTCACACTATTTCTCTTACTTAGTCATTCACAGTTAGGGAAGGGTGTGAGAGTTGGTCTAGAAAAGCTGTGCTTCATTATAGGCCAAAGGGCATCTGTCTTAAGGGAAGGGTCTTAGACAAGACATACCTAGAATCTTTGCCAATGAGAAGGCTAAATTGTAACTGGTACAGGACTTTCTGATTAATTTTTTTTCACTGCTTTTATCAAGTGGATGTAAATTATAGTTTTAATCTAAAAAAATTGCACCTTTTGAATATCCAAACTTAAAGATTCAAAATTAGATACCCCAACCCTTCTATTTCAGATAGAAAAATGAGACTACAAATAGCTTTCAACTGATTGTTTTAGTATTGCCTTCAATATTGACTCTATTCCTACAACATATCTTTATAGCATAACTATGTAATTATGTCAGAGTTAAAAGAACTACAGTAAAATTTGGAGGAAGCACTAGACAGTCCTGAATGAATGGAAGGAGGCCATAGATTGAATCGCATTATAAAAACGTAACTTTGTATACTAAAAAGATCATTAGAAAATGACTGACATAAAAGCACTCATTCTGACCCCAATACTGGTTCTGTAAAAGAATGTTACCTTTTGATTACAAAAGGATCTAGTAACAAAAGTACAGACTAATATTGTCTCTTAGAGTCACCACAAATTTATTTCTGATGGTCCTATGAAACATAGAAATAAGTGGCTCAAGATTTAACCCAAAGAGATACTTGGTATATGGAATTTTTCAGATTAGTTTAATTCAAACTGACTTACAGATGTAGACAGAACCAGTATTGTAAGATGTATGTATGTAGATAGATAGGTAGACTATTGATCATCCTCAGAATGTCCTTATTTTCATATTATTTCTTTTCTTTGCATTGAATGGTGTACTGGGTGAGGCAGAAACAAGCAGGGGAGAAGCAGACCTTCAACAGTAGTTAATAACAAGCCTGATATAGTGGTTTAGAGCAGTGATCCTCTAAGTGTGATCTGAGGAGCACCCATGTCGTAAGCATATGGGGCACTTGTTAAAGATGCAGATATCCAGGCCTCTCCTGGATATTTGAATCAGAATGTCTGAGAGTATGGACTGAGATTTTGAATTTTAATAAATTTCCCTGGTGTTTATTCTACATATTGAAACCCGGGAGCCCCAGGTTCCAAGCATAGATTCTGGAGCCAAACTTTCTGGTTTCAAAACTTGGCTCTAGTAATTAATTGTTTTACCATGGGCAAGTTACTCTACATCAATTTTTTCATCTGTAAACTGGAGATGACAATAATAATAGTATCTATCTTATAGGATTGTAAAAGTATTAAATGAGTTAATGTATGGGGTCCTAAAAGTTGTGTGTTGGGCACAATATATATGCTATATAAATGCAACAACTCTAACTAATTCAACCATGCTCCAGATTACTGCATCTTACAATTACAGGAACTTAAAAGGAAAAAAAAAGTATCAACAGTAAGTTATAAAAGGTAAAAGCATAAGTTTTATCTATAGCATCCCCTTAGCTAATAGTTTGAGGTGTTTTTTTTTTTTTTTAAATTATTATTACTGTTGTTTTGTTTTCTTTTCTTTTATCTAAAAAAGGACACCCTTCTGTGAAGTTGGCTATTGCTGTCCCAAAGGAAATAAGAGCACCAAATAATTCCCCTTCATCCATGGCCAAAACATCATTGTTTTCCTTACTGTGAAGTTTAGTGAATCCTAAAGAGTTGTCTTTCCCAAATAAAATCCATATGCCTCTGGAGGAAAAATTATTCTTAGCTCTTGTCAAGACATCCTGGATAACACAGTGGTGCCCTGGCTGCCTACCCACTCTCTGTATCTTATGGGACTCAAGTGTTTCAACCTCACTTATATGGACAGGAATTCACCTTGGCTCAAATTCACAGTTTCTAGCAAAGACTAACTCTTGAGAAAAATGAGTGGAGAAGATTCTGATAAAGAGGGTTTAGAAACTGTTCTTGTAAGTCTTTGATTAAGACTGTATAGAGAGATACATACACGCATTTGAATGATGTCTCATCAGTAGTTCTACAGGTCCCCTTCCCACCATCAGCCAAGATGTGACATACAGAGCAATGGGAAATTTGGCAAGGTTTGTGCCCAGCCTCTTCTAAACCACAGTTTCAAATTACTAACCACTTCTTACCTGAAGGTAAGTTTTTATATCACACTGGTCCATGACTTTTACATCTCTCGTTCCTTTGTCCTTCTTTTTTTCCCTAAACTAAATCCCTCCCTGCATTGATATAAACACCCAATATGATGAAGTCTTAAGCTTCACCTTAACCACTTTCTACCTCTCACTCTGTACTTCAAACTTATTGAATTGCTTGCAGTGCCCCAAACATGTCTTCTGACTCTTTCCCTACAGGTCTTCCCATGTTACGTCTTCTCCCTAGGGCATCTTTCTTTCCCCACTCCTTCCCATTCCCTTGACTAATGCCTACTCATTCTTCAGAACTTAAGTAAGACATTAGCTACTCCAATACATCTTTACTACTTCAGTCCCTCCCAATGTGCACATTAATCAGGCCCTTTTCACACTCTAGTATAAGTCCTAGTTATTCATTTGTCTCCCCTTCTGGACTAGAAAATCTCTGAAGAGTCATGTCTTGTTCATCTTTGTACCCATACTATCTCGCAGAGAGGTTTACAGTGATACGCAACTCCTTATATATTAGTGAGATGAATGGTGAACAGATGTTTAAGGTGCCAAGGCTATGTGGTTCAGTGGGAAGAAAACGTGCTTTGTTGTCAGAAAGATCTACCAATTACGGTCTTTATGATGGTGAACAACAAATTACATAAACTAATTTGCATCTGTAAGTGAGGATAATAACTCTTATCCTACAGAGATGTGGTGAGAACTAAATGAGATAATACATAAAAAACATTTACCCAGTGCTTGGTAAAGGGTGGCTTTTATTGTTATTGTATTAATGATGAAATCAGGATTTATCACATACAAATTAATAAATTCAGAGCTATTTTCAAAACTGATAGTGACTGGTATTGTTGCAAATAAATTGCAGCCACCTGAGAGATACTCTGTGATCTCTCTCAAGTTTTTAAGAATGGCTGCACACACATGAAAGACTATTAGGATATTACCAACCAGTTGCTGTGGAGCTGACTCCAATTCATGGTGACCCTATGTGTGTCACTGTGCTCCATAGGGTTTTCAATGGCTGATTTTGGAAGTAGTCCACCAGATCTTTCTTCCAAGGCTCATCTGAGTGGACTCGAACTTTGAACAATCAAGCACCTTAACCATTTGCACCACCCAGCGGATATCACCTGAGGCTATCAGTCCCTTATAACAGGGCTGCAAATGAAATATTCATTGAGATCTTTTCAAGTCAGTTAGCCCAGCTTTTAGTCAGTGTCTCCAAAGAAGAAACTCCCAGATGTGGTGAAAGTAGTATGATCAATGTAATGTGGTGTTACTAATTAAAACCTTAATGAACATGGTAGGAGCCCTGATGATGCAGTAGTAGTTAAGTGCTTGGTAGCTAACCAAAATGTCAGTGGTTTGAAGCCACCAGCCGCTCACAGGAGAAAGATGTGGTAGTCGGCTTCCATAAAGATTGTTGTTGTTGTTGTTATGTGCCGTCGAGTCGGCCCTGACTCATAGCGACCCCTCCTTGGGTTTCCGAGGCAGTATTCATAGCGACCCCTCCTTGGGTTTCCGAGGCAGTA
>NW_006921777.1:6357993-6360448 GCF_000298275.1 Orycteropus afer afer | reverse complement strand
CATAATATAAATGAGAGTTTGAATGAGAATAAATATGTACATATTTTTCTCTTCGCAACTTTGTCCCATATCAATGATTTGTCAACTTCTGCTAAGCTCAGAGAACAACCTCAGTTTGTTTTCCATAGCAGAAGACTTCAGATTAAAGATGTTAATGTAAAAAAAAAAAAAAACCAAGAAATTTATTGCTGTCGACTTGATTCTGACTCCTAGCAACCCCCATAGTTTGTGAGGCTGTAAATCTTTACAGAAGCAGATTGTTCCATCTGATATTAAGAACCTAACATGGTTCAATCCATGTCTTAGGCACTTACATGTGATAATATCATTGAATTTAAATCAACACATAGCTTCACTGAGGGAGATCTGGTGGTGCTGTGGTTAAAGCATTGGGCTGCTAGCCAAAATGTTGGCAGTTAGAACTCACCAGCCACTCCACAGGAGAAAGATGAGGCAGTCTGCTTCTCTAAAGAGTCACACACAGCGTTGGAAACCCTTGGCAGCAGTTCTACTTTGTTCTATAGGATTGCTGTTAGGTGGAATCAACTCAATGGCAATGGGGTTTTATAGCTTTGTTTATACATGTATTCATTCAGTAAATATTTATTCAGCATCTTCTGTGAGCTGTGGTAGCATAGTGCCTAAGGCATTTGACTGCTAACCAGAAAGCTGATGGTTCAAAACCACCAGCCACTCCTCAGAAGGAAGGATGGACAATCTAATTCCGTAGTGATATCACCTCCGAAACTCAAGGAGGGGTCATTATGAGTCGGATCTGACTCAACGGCAGGGCGTTAGACACTCAGGCACTGGAGATGCAGCAATGAGCAAAATGAATTAAGATTTATATTAAGCTTATATTCTAGAGAGATCCATACCCTTTCTGCTATACCTTGCTACACAGATTTAATAAATAGCTTTGGAGATTTAAAAGAGAAAACAATATGATTTCCAACCCAGAAATCAGGGATGGCTTCGTGGAGAAGGGAAAGTTTGACTTAAAGATAAAAGGACTGTAGGTTTCAGAGGTGTGTGGTGGGTGTGGGGGTAGATGGAACAGCATGAGCAATGGCCTAGATGCAAGAATGGGCAGGACTTGTGGTAAAGCAGTGAGTTTAACTTGGTCATTGGGTGGGGAGAAAGTGAGTAATAAGGAATCTTTTTGGGAATGTATCTGGAAATCAGATAGTGGGACATACTGAAAAGCAGATAGAAAGAGTTTTTACTTCAAATGTATACCACAGAGAGGTATATAAGATTATTGAACAAGGAGGTAATAGGATCAGGGATGTTTCAGAAATTTAATTGAGCATCCATGTGTAAAGTGGATTAAAAGAGGAGAGAGAAGATTAGGGGGTTGTTGACTAAACATCACTGGGTATGTTCAGAGTTGTTTTTTTTAATAGCCAATGACAGACCTCCAGCAAATTCAGGTAAATTCTTTTGCATCGGAGATTGTAAAAGTAGAAATAGTTTTTTAAAAAAGGAAAGAAAACCTCTTTCATCTGAGAAAACTCTAAATAATATCATGTAAAGACCCAATCCTTTTGATATGTGAAAGATATTTAGTGTCTCAAAAAAAACTCAAAACTAAACTCACTGCCATCGAGTCAATTCTGACTCATAACAACTCCCATTAGGTTCCCAAGCCCATAAATCTTTATAGAAGTGGATTGTCCCATTTTCCTTCCCCAGAGCAGTTGTTGGGTTTGAACCTTACAGCTACACAAATAAGCAATATCATGCTTGGAGAAAATATTGAAGTTGTCAAGGATTTCATTTTACTTGGATTCACAATCAAATGCTGTCCATGGAAGCAGCAGTCAAGAATTCAAAAGATGAGAACCTAGAAGTAAATCCATTTACATATGGACAGCTGGTTTTTGACAAAGGACAGAAAGCCATTCAATGGGGAAGAGAGAGTTTCTTTAACAAATGGTGCTAGAAAAACTGGACATCCATTTGCAGAAAAATGAAACAAGATCTATATCTCACAACAGTTACAAAAATTAACTCAAGATAGATCAAAGACTTAAATGTAAAACCTGAAACCATAAAGAGCACCAAAGAAAAAATAAGGAAACACTTAGGGGCCCTAATATTTGACATAAATACATTATCAAACGTAACTAAAAATGCACAGAGGCAGAAGGCAAACTGGATGACTAGAACCTCCTAAAATTTAAACATTATGTGCATTGAAAGGCTTTGTTAAAGAGTATAAAGAGAACATACAGACTGGGAAAAAGAAATGGCAATGATATATTGGTCATGGGACTAATCTCTAAAATGTATAGGAAACTTCAAAACCACAACAAGAAAGACAAGCTATCCAATTTGAAAATAGGCAGAGGACATGAACAAACACTTCACCAAAGAAGACATTCAGGTAGCTAATAAACACATAAAGAAATGCTCATGATCATTAGCCATTAGAGAGATGCAAATCAAAACA
>NW_006921777.1:6356096-6357448 GCF_000298275.1 Orycteropus afer afer | reverse complement strand
TCATTGTCCAGCTCTCACATGCATACAAGGTGATTGGAAATATCATGACTTGTGTCAGGCACACCTTAGTCCTCAAGGAGACATCCTTGCTCCTCAGCACTTGAAACAGTTGCTTCATGGAACAACATTAATAGCAAAGTTAAAAAACTAAAAAACAGAAAACAACACATGCTGGCAAGAGTATGGAGAAACTGGAACCCTCATGCACTGGTGGGGTTGTAAAATGGTAAAAACCCCTGTGGAAAGTGGTATGGTGCTTCCTTAAGAAATTGGAAATAGAAATACTATATGATCCAGCAATTCCACTACTAGATATATATCCTAGAAAATTAAGAGCTGTAGCACAAAGAGATATATGCCCTCTCATCTTCATCATAGCATTATTCACAATAGCAAAATGATGCAAACAACCTTTGTGCCATCAACACATGAATGGATCAACAAACTGGTACATACACACAATGGAATATTGTACAATGTTACTAATAATAATGAATCTATGAAACACCTCATAACATGAATGAATCTAGAGGACATTATTCTGGGTGAAATTAGTCAATTACAAAATGTCAATTATTGTGTGAAACCACTACTATAAAAATTTAAGAAAAGATTTACACACAGAAAGTATCATTTGTTGAAGGTTACCAGGGATAGCAGGGAAAATCATCAACTTGAGGGTAGACATATATTAATTTGGATGAAAGGAAAAGCAATATACAATAAGGGGGAGGTCAGCACAAAATCATCAGAGAAGACACAAGGAGGAAAACGAGAATTAACGGCAAGAAAGGTGAATACTATTACATTCACAATCCTGCAATAACGATAATTTCTGAGTGCATATATAGATAAACACATTCTGTACAGTGGTGGGAAAGCTAATAGGACTACACTCATGAATATGTACAGGTACAACAGAGGTTATCTCTACCTATGTGTTTATATGTGCTGCAAATAGATCCATGAATGTAGTAGAGCAGTCAGGGGGCAAAGTTATGAAAACATCTTAGCCATAATCAAATAAGTTGAGGGAATGAGGTGCTGGGTATGGGGGACAATTGACAAGGTCAATTTTCATAACAAAGTCCACAAAGATAATGTTCTACATCCTACTTTGGTGAGTAGCAACTGGGGTCTTAAAAGTGGTGACTGGCCATCTAAGGTGCAACTATTGGTTTTTCCCCATCCAGAGCAAAGAAGAGTAAAGAAAATCAAAGACACAGGGGAACAATTAGCCCAAAGAAACAATGGTGCTTGTAAACCCCAGCCTCCACAACCCTGAGATGAGAACTAGATGATTCCCGTCTACTACTGCTAACTGTTCTGAAAGGGATCACAATAGGAAGACC
>NW_006921777.1:6354462-6355783 GCF_000298275.1 Orycteropus afer afer | reverse complement strand
CAGCTGCCAATGCATTCACTGTTATTCCTAATTGCCAGTTGAGGGTCAAAAGGTTAAACAGCTTTCCCAAGGTTACACATTGCTGAGTGGGACACAGCATTTGAGATTTCAGAGGCCATTTTTGATGGCAAAATCTCTTTGTTATTTATCTTTTATGGTGTGATAACTCATGTTGACAACTTGTGATAACTTGAATTTCTGAGGAGTTTCTCAACTGAGAATTCCTCCACACCTAACTTGGTTGATTTTGCAATTTGAGTAGTTTGGAGAGGTAGGTGAGAGTGGCCTTTTGACTTCACACTTCCAGTGGAGTTATTACTGTGGTCTGGGATCTGCTATGCACGACAGCTCAAGACAACAAGGTCATTAGCTGCTGCTTTTCCAGGTCTTCAGTTAAAGAATAAGAGACTTTACCATTGCAATTAAGAATGCATGATTCTGAGCTACTTGCATAACTTCTCCACGCCCACGATGACAGCAATTTGGGTTTATTTCCATTTTTGTAGCTGACCTTGTTTGTGAGCAAAAGCAGTTGGTGCTTCAGTGCCAGTTGACACCATTCCAGTCTCATGATTCTGTAGTAGCAAAGAGTGGCTTATGTTTACTGTAATTCATTAGTTTATTTTAAAATAAATTCATTAAGCACCTGGTATTTAATGGCATATTGAGAGGCGTCCTAATATAGTGCTAAGAATGTAGATGTTTCAAGTCAAGTAAACATGGTTTTACATCCTGCTTTGTGGTGTAGTGCCTAAGGCATTTGACTGCTAACCAGAAAGCTGGCGGTTCAAACCCACCAGCCACTCCATGGAAGGAAGACTGGGCAACCTACTTCCATAAAGATTTTCCACCTCAGAAACCCAAAGGGGGTCCCTATGGGTCAGAATTGACTCGATGGCAGTCAGTTTGGTTTGGTTTTAACCCACACAAGTCTATAGAGTTGTTAAGGTTTTAGGGCCCCTTAGAACTGGCTTTAAGATCCCATCTCTGCTACTTATTAGATCTGTGGCCATGGGCAAATGACTTTGAGCTTTACCTTTTTCATCAGTAACATGGAGATAATACTTACCCTACAGATCTTATAGAGAATTATTTTGAAATGCAAATATAAAGCACCAAGAGCAGTACCTGAGAGACAGTAAAGAGATTTACTTCTTTCCTCTGCCAGCAGGTTCTAAGCACCTTAGAAATAGATGTATTTAAAATTTACATCTGCTATAAAAAAAGAATAAAGAGAAATATATATAAAAAAAAAGTCCCCCAAAATCCATTAAATGGGGAAGAGAATGTCTGTTTAATAAATGGTGCTGGCAAAACTGGA
>NW_006921777.1:6341998-6347740 GCF_000298275.1 Orycteropus afer afer | reverse complement strand
GATCAAGAAAACAGCCTTTGCCCAGGCATAAAGCTAGAAAATCAGAAGGGATGGGAAGAAAGGATGAAGGGAAGGGGTGAGCACAGGGAAGAAGTGGAAAGAAAATTGTTATAGTGTGGGGATTACAGTAAATGTCACAAAACAGTGTTTTGTGCAATGTTTTGTGGATTGTTGAGTGTAAAACCAATTTTCTCTGTAAAATTTCACTCAAATCACAACAAAAAGAATTTAATACAAAAGAAAGAAATAAAAAAATGTATTGCATTAGACAAATCCAATGAAGGATGTCACTTTGAGGTCTAAGGTGCACCTGCCCCAAGCCATGATATTTTCAATCTCCTCATATGCATGTGAAAACTGGACAGTGAATAAAAAGACCTCAGATGAACTGATGCATTTGAGTTATGATGATGGTGAATAATATTGAAAATACCATGGACTGTTAGAAAAATGAACAAATCTTTCTTGGAAGAAGTACATCCAAGATACTCCTTAGAAGTGAGGATGGCAAGACTTTGTCTCATGTAATTTGGGCACTTTATCAGGAGGGACCAATCCCTGGAGAAGAATATCTTGCTTGGTTAAAAAAAAAAAAAAAGAGGAAGGTCCTCAATGAGATGGATTGACTCAGTGGCTGCAACAATGGACCCAAACGTTATCAATGATTGTAAAGATGGCATAGGACGAGTCAGTGTTTTGTTCTGTTGTATGTAGGGTCACTATTATTCATCAGTGATTCAATGGTACCTAACAACAATAACAATCTTATGGAAGCAGACTGCCACATCTTTCTTCTGCAGAACAGCTGGTGGGTTGGAACTGCTAGCCTTTTGGTTAGCAGCCGGGTGCTTACTATGCCACCAGGGCTCCTTACAGAGTAAACACTTAATACATGTTTGTTGAATAAAAATAGAAAGTCAGGGAGAGATCATGTTGGGATGGAAGAGGACAGAAGAGGGAAGACAATGACCTCAATTTGAGTTAACTTAAGTGTGATAATCAGAGATCAAGAGAAAACATCAAAAGCAGATAACGTTTCCAAGCAGAATGTTGTTTGACACCTGCTGGTCTTGGATGGGTTGTTCTGTTGTTGTTGTTGTTGTTGTTAGGTGCCCTCAAGTCATCTCTGACTCATAGTGACCCTGTGCACAGCAGAACCAAACACCACCTGGTCCTGCACCACCTCCACGATCCCTGCTATACTTCAGCCCATCGCCGTAGCCACTCTGTCAGTCTGTCTCTTAAGGACTTCCCCTCTTTCATTGACCCTCCACCTTACCAAGCATTACATCCTTCTCCAGGGAATTGTCCCTTCTGGCAACATGACCAAAGTAGGTGAGACAAAGTCTGGCCATTCTCGCTTCCAAGGAGCACTCAGTTGCATTTTCTCTAGGACAGATCTGTTAGTTCTTTTAGCAGTCCATGGTATTTTCAGCATTCTTCACCAGCACCACATCTCAAAAGCATCAATTCTTCTTCAGTCTTTCTTATTCATTATCCAGTTCTCGCATGCATATGAGGCGATTGAAAATATCCTCAAGGAGACATCCTTGCTCTTCAACACTTGAAAGAGGTCCTTTGCAGCTGACTTGCCCAATGCCATACATTGTCTGATGTTCTGACTGCTGCTTCCATTGGCATCAATTGTAGAACCAAGCAATGTGGGTTATTCTACATCAACTGAAAACTAAGAACTTAACTTAGACCAACAGCACTACTAACCAAGAAGAGCATAAACTGTCCTGAAAACCCCCTTTACCTACTGACCAAAAATAGGCTATGGACATTTCCACTTTGCAAGTGTTCTTATACAAATGTTTGATTTTATTCTTCTTTCACAATTGGAGTTTATTACAAAAAGCCATTCAAGAGTCAGAATTCATTTTTAAATATTTTAAAGCTCTGGCTTTAGGGATCAGTTTATTGTGAAAATTATACAATAAAGCCTGTTATCTCAGGGCACCACCCTCCCTATGCTGCCTTATATTTAATGTAGTTTTACATTAGTTGAGGCTGTTCAATGTACCAAGTATTTTGGTAGGTCATGGGGCTTCTTCTGTAGAAGAAAACTACCTTGGAAAAGGCAGATGCAAAGGCAGCCTGTAAGTTCTATAATTCAGGGTGAGCACAGAAGTGCATCTAGCTTAGTTTTATGGGGCCAGAAGGACTTCTGAGACAGGATGATTAAGCTGAGCTCTGAAGAACTAATAGAAATTGGCCAGATAAAGGACCAGAGGTTATGGGTATAAAGAGTATTCAAAGTAGAATGCTGTTAAATAGGAGGAAATATGGCCTACTTTAACTGCAGGAGAGTAGAAAGGAAGAGAGAAGTAATTAGAGAGGAGAAGTAAAAGTCTGGCAGAGTCAAGTAAAGAATGATGTGTTTACTATACCCGCAACTTTGACTCCAAACTGAATACTGCAGCATTGTTAGTGGAATGACATGATCAGAGTTGTATTTCAGAAAGCACATTCTAGTTTCTGTGTGGAGGAAGCCCTGAAGAAGGACAACACTGGAGACAGGGAGAAAGATGAAAAAATGTTGCAGGGAAGAAATGATGGTAACTGGAATGATGGTGAAGACAAAGATGGTGGAAAAGAACTGGTCCAGGGTCACTGTATGTGGTTTCTCAGGTTATAACTCCCACAAAGTCATTTTTCCAAGTGGTGATTGGGAGCTGAAATTCAGACTATGATCTGCTGTTCAAATATTTTGGCCTGGTAGGAGGAGAAAGGGGATCTTTTCATATTCATCAACCAAATGAGGTAACATTTTGTTACTCACACAAAGTCACTGTATATGTGAGCAGCACTGGAGCCTATCAAATACAAACATATTGTAGTTTTATAAAAGGAAACCATCTGATTAAATATAGGAGTTAGAGAAAATTCAAAGATGACACTGAAATGTTTGAACCTAGCACCTTGCTATTCACCAGGACAGGAAGTACTTTCATCCTTTAACTCTGTTTTAGTCCAGTTGCATCTTGCCTTTGCTCTCTCATTCTTTTTTTTTTTTTTTTTTGCCACCCATCATGACTTTCCTACACATGTGAGTTTTATCTTATTTTCCCACTTCTTTTATTCTTTTGTTTGCTCTCTTCCTGGTTCTATTTATAATTCACATATGAGACAACATGGTATACTAGAAAGTAACCTTATTATGGGAAAAACTGTGAATCCAGCTCTGCCAACAGTCATGAGACTCTTCACTCTTCTGAGCTTCAGTTTACTCACTAGTAAAATGGAGATCCACCACTTGTCTGTCTGTTGTATTGTGGTGGCTTGTGTCTTGCTGTGAGGCTGGAAGCTATGCCACTGGTCTTTTGAATACCAGCAGAGTAGTATATGGTAGAAAAGTTTCAACAGAGCTTCCAGACTAAGACAGACTGGGAAGAAGGAAGGAGCCAACCACATCTCAAAAAATTGGCCAGTGAAAATATTATGAATAGCAGTGAGACACGTTCTAATATATTACTGGAAAACGTTATGAATAGCTCTGAAACTTTGTCCAATGTAGTGCCAGAAGATGATCCCCTCAGGTTGGAAGACACTCAGAATATGAATGGGGAAGAGCTGTCTCCTCAATGGAGAGTTTACCTTAATGATGTGGATGGAGTAAAGCTTTTAGGACCTCCATTTGCTATGTGGCATGACTCAAAATGAGAAGAAATAGCTGTGAACAACCATTAATAATTGGAATGTGGAATGTGTGAAGTATGAATGTAGGAAAATCAGAAGTTGTCAAAAATGAGTGGAACACATAAAGATCAATATCCTAGGCATTAGTGAGCTGAAATGGACTGTCATTGGTCATTTTGAATCAAATAATCATGTGGTCTACTGTGCTGAGAATGACAAATTGAATAGGAATAGAACAGCACTCATAATTGCAAAGAATCCCTCAAGACCTGTCCAGAAGTACAATGTTGTCAGTGATAGGATAATATCCATATGCCTACAAGGAAAACCAGTTAATACTACTATTATTCAAATTTATACACTAACCACTAACACCAAAGATGAATAAATGGGAGATTTTTACCAACTTCTACAGTCTGAAATTGACAAAACATGCAATCAAGATTTATTGATGATCATTGGTAATTGGAATGTGAAACCTAGAAAAAGAAGAATCATCAGTAGTTGGAAAATAAGGCCTAGTTGATAAAAATGACACCGGATATCTCATGATAGAATTTTGAAAGACCAAGGACTTATTCATTGCAAATACCTCTTTTTTTTCAACAACATAAGCAGTGGCTATATTTGGGGACCACACCAGATAGGATATACAGACACCAGATTAACCACATCTGTGGAAATAGGCAATGGAAAAGCTCATTATCGTCAGCCAAAACAAGATCAGGAGCTGTCTATGGAACAGATCATCAATTGCTTATATGCAAGTTCAAGCTGAAGCTGAAGAAAATTAAAACAAGTCCTTGAGAGCCAAAATAAGACCTTGATTACATCCCACCTGAAATTAGAGATCATCTGAAGAATAAATTTGATGGATTGATTGACCAAAGACCAGACAAGTTATGGGATGATATAAAGGTTATCATCCGTTAAGAAAGCAAAAAAGACAGGAAAGGAAGAAAAGACCAAAATGAACGCTTGCTTTTGAATAGACAATAACTAAAGCAAATGGAAGATCCAAGATAAAAGAGCCAAACAGAAGAGTTCAAAGAGAAGTTCTAGAAGACAAAATCATTATTGTAATGAAATGTACAAAGACCTAAAATTAGAAAACCAAAAGGGAAGAACATGCTCAGCATTTCTCAAGCTGAAAGGACTGAAGAAAAAATTCAGGTCTTGAGTTGCAAGCAATATTGAGGGATTCTATGGGCAAATATTGAATGATGCAGGAAGCATAAAAAGAAAATGAAAGGATTTATTGCTGATGATGACAGAATAGGCAGACAAACTACACAGGCCCTCTTCAGCAAAGAAAAGGGGAACCAATTAACAGAGATACAAAAGATAATACTGGAGCCCTGAGCTTTGAAAGGAAGGGCACAGAAGTGGGCTAAATTCCAACTAGTAGAAGAACCTGCAGGAAAACACCAAACAAGAAGACATACAGAGTTGCAGTCTGCCAGCAATCTTGACAGCATGGACAGCTTGGATATTGCCAAGTGATATTAGGACCTAAGAATTAACCTAAAAATCAGCCCTGCTAGACAGGGGCTGCATGGAGGACTGAACTGGTACCTGGTGAATAAAAGTGGAAGCAGTGAAGAAGGAGACTGGTTGAGCTGTGGACTTTTGAGTGTCCGGAGGATGCAGCCAATTTGAATGTTTACAAGAAGTTTGACCATTTTGGATGCTTAAAGTGATAGTGTTCTCTCAGATTTCAGGGACCTAAGAATAGGTTCTACTTGCCAGGGACCTCAAGGACATTCCAGACATGAACAACTGGAAAGGTGTGAAAGTCCCCTTGTTACTCTTAGATCCTGCACCCTCTTGGTGAATGGTGGTGTGGCCATCCCTCACTCCCACTGACCTTCTAGGTTAGCAGGAATTCCATTCCAGCCTGTGTGCTCTGATGAAGCCTGGGTGCCCTGCCCCACCTTGCCCCATTTTTTTTCTCTCTCTTATTTTTTGTTTTAATTTGTTTTTGTCTGTTTTAACATTATTATTTTCTTTTCTTTTCTTTTTTATGTACTTATTATTCTTTCTTCTTCCCTTCCCAGGTTCTAGTTTTCAGCTTTTTCTCTCATCTCTGTTTCTGGTTCT
>NW_006921777.1:6333180-6339658 GCF_000298275.1 Orycteropus afer afer | reverse complement strand
AAATTGACTTTAAGAGAAAAACACCATAAGAGACAAAGAAGGACATTATATAATGATTAAAGGATCAATTGAACAAGAACATACAACCATAATAAATATCTATTGACCCAATGAAAGAGTCCCAAAATACATAAATCAGACTTTAAAAGAGATTAAAAGACAAATAGATAACTCCACAGTCATAGTAGGAGACTTTAATACACCACATTTCAATGAAAGAACAACTGGGAAGACACTCAACAAAGATGCAGAAGGACTAAAGAATACAGACCACCAAATTGACTATATAGACATCTACAAAGCACTTCACCGAACAACAGCACAATATACATTCTTTTCCAGTGCACATAGAACATTCTACATGATAGAGCATATGTTAGGCCATAAAACAAGCCTTAATAAATTTAAAACACGAAATACTGCAAAGTATCTTCTCAGATCACAATGCTATCAAATTAGAAATCAACAATAGGAAGATAAACAGAAAAAGAGTAAATACATGGAAACTGAACAACACCCTCCTTAAGAACAACTGGGTAATAGAAGAAATAAAAAATGAAATTAAAAAATTCCTCAAATCAAACAAGAGTGAAAACACAACATATCAAAATCTTTGAGACACAGCAAAAGCAGTGATCAGAGGCCAGTTTATAACATTTAACGCACATGTCAAAAAAGAAGAAAGGGCTAAAATCAACACTTTCAAACCAACGTCTCCAACACTTAGAAAAAGAACAGCAAGAAAAGCCTATGATCACTAAAAGAAAGGAAATAATAAAGATTTGAGCAGAAATCAATGAAACAGAAAACAGAAGGACAATAGAAAAATAATCAAGAAGACTAGAAGTTGCTTTTTGAAAAGATTTTTAAATTGGCAAACCACTGGCAAATTTATTTAACAAAAGAAAAGAGGGAGAGAATACAAATAACACAAATATGAAACAAAATGGGTGACATCACAACAGAACCAACTGAAATAAAAAGGATAATATCAGGATACTATGAAGAACTATACTGCAACAAATTTGAAACTCTGGAAGAAATGGACAGATTTCTAGAAACACACCACTTGCCTAAACTAACACAGACTGATGTGGAAAAGTTGAACAAGTCCATAACAAAAGAAGAAATTGAACAGGTCATAAAAAATTTACCAACAAAAAAGTCCTGGCCCAGACAGTTTCACAGGAGAATTATACCAAACATTCAGAGAACTGACACCAATCCTACTCAAAGTATTCCAGAACATAGAAAAGGATGGAATTCTCCCAAATTCATTTTATGAAGCAAGTAAAACTTTGATACCAAAACCACACAAAGACATCACTCAAAAAGAAAACTACAGATCAATATTCCTCATGAATATAGATGCAAAAATCTTTAACAAAATCCTAGTCAATAGACTATCCAACAACATAACAAAAAAATAATTCATTATGATCAAGTGGTGTTTGTATCAGGTATGCAAGGATAGTTCAACATTAGAAAAACAATGAACATCATCCACCACATAAATAAAACAAAGGAAAAGAACCACATGATCTTATCAATTGATGCAGAAAAGGCATTTGATAAAATCGAACACCCATTCCTGATAAAAACTTTCAGCAAAATAGGAATAGAAAAGACATTCCTCAACATAATAAAGGACATATATGCAAAACCGACAGTCAACATTCTTCACAATAGGGAGAGACTGAAACCATTCCCCTTGTGAACAAGGATCTTTTTTAAGGATATGGAAAATGCCCTCTTTCACCATTTCTATTCAATGTTGTACTGAAAGTCCTAGCCAAGGCCATAAGGCAAGAAAGGGAAATCAAAGGCATCCGATTGGTAAGGAAGAAGTCAAACTATCCCTATTTGCTGATGATGTGATCTTATACTTAGAAAATCCAAGAGACTCAGTAAAAAATCTACTGGAACTGTTTGAGAGGTTTAGCATAATGGCAGGATACAAGATCAACAACCAAAAATCAGTTGGATTTCTCTTCACCAGCAAAGACATTGCTGAAAAAGAAATAAGGAAATCAATACCATTTAAAATAGCTACCAAAAAAGTAAAATACTTGGGAATAAATATTACCAGGGACACAAAAGACCTGTACAAGTAAAACAATAAAAGACTACTTCAAGAAATCATAAGAGATCTACATAAATGGAAGAACATCCCATGCTCGTGAATAAAAAGATTGAACATTGTGAAAATGTCACTTCTACCCAAAGCAGTCTATACATTCAATGCAATCCCAATCCAGATCACATCAACATTTTTTTAAGGATATGGAAAAAACAATCGCTAACTTTATATAGAAAGGAAAGAGACCTCAGATAAGCAAAGCACTATTGAAGAAGAACAAAGTAGGAGATCTCACACTCCTGGCTCTCAAAACCTGCTATGCAGCCACAGTAGTCAGTACTGGCTGGTATTGGTACAATGACAGACACAAAGACCAATAGAATAGAATTGAGAACCCAGAAATAGATCCAGCAACCTATAGTCAGTTGATCTTTGACAAAAAAAGCAAACCAAACTCACTGCCGTAGAGTCGGATCTGACTCATAGTGACCCCTCCTTGGATTTCCGAGGTGGTATCACTACAGAAGTAGATTGCCCAATCTTCTTTCCAAGGAATGGCCAGTGGGTTTGAACCACCAGCCTTCTGGTTAGTGTCAAATGCCTTAGGCACTACGCCACCAGAGGGCTGAAATCCATTAAATGGGGGAAGAGATTGTCTGTTTAACAGGTAAAACTGGATATCTATTTGCAGAAAAAGGAAACAAGATCTGTACCTCACATCATACTCAAAAACTAACTCCAAATAGATCAAAGACTTAAATGTGAAATCTAAAATTACAAAGTTCATCAAGGAAAACTAGGGCTAAATTTAGGGACCCTAATTTATGGCATAAATATATAAATATCAAGTATAACCCAAAATACACAAACAGCAGAAGACGAACTAGATGAATGGGACCTTCTACAAATTAAACTTTTATGTGCTTCCAAATACTTCTCCAAAAGAGTCAAAAGAAAACCTACAGATTGGGAAAAAATACTTGGCAACAACATATCTGACAAGTGACCTATCTCTAGAATTGATGGAAAACTCCAACACCTCAACAACAAAATGACAATAAGCCAATTACAAAATGGGCAGAAGACACAAATAGACTCTTCACTAAAGAGGATATTCAGGCAGGCAACAAACATATGAAGAAATGCTCATGATCATTGGCCATTAGAGAGATGCATATCAAAACATCAATGAGATATCATCTTGCCCCAGCCCTAGTAGCAAAGTTCAACGAGACAGAAAATAACAAATGCTGGCAAGAATTAGGAGAGATTGAGACTCTCATACACTGCTGGTGAAACTGTAAAATGATGCAATCACTGTGGACAGCAGTATGGCAATTCCTTTAAAAGGTGGAATTAGAAATACCATTTGATCCAGTCATTCCATTACTAGGTATATATTGTAAAGAAGTGAGAGCCAGGACAAGAACAAATATATGCACAACCATGTTCATCGTAGGAGCTCTAACCAGAAGCCTGGCGGTTCAAATCCACCAGCCACTCCTCAGAAGGAAGTTGGGCAATCTACTTCCGTAGTGATACTGCCTCGGCAATCCAAGGAGGGGTCGCTATAAGTCAGGTCCGACTCGACGACACATAATAACAACAACAACATGTTCATCGTAGTATTATTTACAATAGCAAAAGGATGGAAACAATCTATGTACATGTCAACAGAAGAATGGATAACTGAACTATGGTACATATACACAATGGAATACTATGCAACACTAAAGCATAATGTAGAATCTGCAAAGCACCATGTAACATGGATGAACTTGGAGAACATTATGCTGAGTTAAACAAGTCAATCAAAGAATGGTAAATACCATATTAGTCCATTATCATAAAAAGTCAAGGAAAGGTTTATACATGGAAGGAAATTTTCTTTGTTGGTTACCAGGGGTGAGAGGGGAGGGGAGGGAACACAGACAGGTAGGGACAAGTATCGATTTGGGTGAAGAGAAGGGCAATGTACCAAATGTGAGTGATCAACACAGTGGCACTGAGGAAGAGGAAGACATAGAGAGGTACATGGGAGTTATAAACACTAAGGATGAACCCTTTGCACATACAGTACTGCATTGTCAGTGAAGGCAAACATTGATGTATGGGCGGATGGATGGATGGACAGGCTGAACTATTAGGTATGTCTAAGCAGGAGGAAGTATGCCCAAGACCATGAACAGGGTTGGCAGACAATGTTTGTACAAGTGTATTTGTATGTTCTGTAAGAATTCCCATGTATATAGTAGAGCTGACAAGGGACAAGGTTGTAGTCACTTCTTGGCCACAGCCAGCTACTCAGAGAGAGTGAGTAGTTGGACCTTTGGGCTTGGGACCATAGTCTCAGGGGACATCAAGCTCAATTGGCATGACCTACTACACAAAAACGTTGTTCCACACCTTACTTTGGCGACTGGGACCTTAAAAGCTTGCAAGAGCAATCTAGATGCAACGATGGGTTTCTCCTCATCCAGAGCAAAGAAGAATGAAGAAAACCAATGATGCATGGGAAAAATTAGTCCAAATGACTAGTATAACATGCGATCCTCAGCATATATGATTATGAGTCCAGAAAAACTAGATGGTGCCCGGCTATCACTGTCAATCAGAGGGGGAGTTATGTGGGAGATCCTGGATAGAGTGGGAGAACAAAGTGGAACAAAACTCAAAATCATTAAATAAATAAATCAGGGGCGGGGGGACCAGGATTGCTGGTTTGATAGAGCCTGATGGAACCACTGAGACTATGGCTCCTAGCTGCCCTTCAGATCTGGCATTGAACCCACTTCTGTGGCTTCCAGCCAAACAAAAGGGAGGTATATGAGCTGAACATTTACATCAGGTAGATACACTCCTTGGAGAAATCAATCATGGGAGAATAGAAGGGCTGTGTATGCACAGGGAGACAGCTTGGGGGGCAGGAGTGCATGGGACAGAAGGACACAGGGAAGAGGTAACTATGGTGAGAAAGTGGGAGAGGAGCTGTTTTATTGTGGAAAATTGTAATCAATGTCATGAGATAAAGTATATGTGAGCTGCTGCATGGAAAGTGAATTTGCTCTGTAAACTTTCACCCAAATCACCATAAAAATTTAAAAAAAAAGAAAATGAAAGGAATACACAGAGTCACTGTACCCAAAAAGAACTGGTCAAAGTTCAACTATTTTAAGAGGTGGCATATGATCAAGAACCTATGCTCCTGAAGGAAGAAGTTGAAGCTGCACTGAAGCAATTGGTGAAAAAGAAGGCTTCAGGAATTAATGGAACACCCATTAAGATGTTTCAACAAATGGACACTGCACTGGAAGCACTTACTTGTCTATGCCAAGTAATTTGGAAGACAGATACCTGGCTAAATGACTGGAAGAGATCCATTTTTGTACCCTTCCAAAGAAAGGTGATCCAACAAAATGTGGAAATTATCAAACAATATCATTAATGTCACACACAAGTAAAATCTTGCTAAAGATAACTCAGAAATGTTTGCAGTAGTATATTGACAGGGGACTTCCAGAAATGCAAGCTGGATTCAGAAGAGAACATGGAATGAAGGATATCATTACTGATGTCAGATGGATCTTGGCTGAAAGCAAAGCGTACCAGAAGGATGTTTACTTGTGTTTTACTGACTATGAAAAAGCATTTGGCTGTGTGGATTATAACAAATAATGGGTAACATTGCAAAGAATGGGAATTCCAGAACTCTTAGTTGTGCTCATGAGGAACCTGTACATAGACCAGGAGGCTGTCATTTGAACTGAACAAGGGGACAAGATAACACATGATTTAAAATGAGGAAGGGTGTGCATCAGGATTGTATACTTTCACCATACTTAATGAATCTATTCTGAGCAAATAACCCAAGAAGCTGGTCTATATGAAGAAGAACATGGCATCAGGATTGGAGGAAGACTCATTAAGAATCTGTGATATGCTGCCGACACAACCTTATTTGCTGAAAGTAAAAATAACATGAAGCAATTACTGGTGAAGATTAAAGACTACAGTCTGCAGTATGAATTTCACCTCAACATAAAGAAAATGAAAATCCTCAACTGTAATACGCAGCATCATGATAAATGGTGAAAAGATTGAAGTTGTCAAAGATTTCATTTTACTTTATCCACAATCAACACCCATGGAAGTGGCAGTCAAGAAATCAGAGGTTGTATTGCACTGGGCAAATCTGCTGAAAAAGACTTCTTTAAAGCGTTGAAGAGTAAAGATGGCATTTTGAAGACTAAGGTGAGACTGAGCCAAGCCATGTTATTTTCAATCACCTCATACGCATGTGAAAGCTGGACATTGAACAAGGAAGACCAAAGAAAAGCTGATCCTTTTGAAAAATACTGAAAATACTATGGACTGCCAGAAGAATAGGAGCTCTGGTAG
>NW_006921777.1:6331621-6333080 GCF_000298275.1 Orycteropus afer afer | reverse complement strand
GTGTTCTCTCAGATTTCAGGGACCTAAGAATAGGTTCTACTTGCCAGGGACCTCAAGGACATTCCAGACATGAACAACTGGAAAGGTGTGAAAGTCCCCTTGTTACTCTTAGATCCTGCACCCTCTTGGTGAATGGTGGTGTGGCCATCCCTCACTCCCACTGACCTTCTAGGTTAGCAGGAATTCCATTCCAGCCTGTGTGCTCTGATGAAGCCTGGGTGCCCTGCCCCACCTTGCCCCATTTTTTTTCTCTCTCTTATTTTTTGTTTTAATTTGTTTTTGTCTGTTTTAACATTATTATTTTCTTTTCTTTTCTTTTTTATGTACTTATTATTCTTTCTTCTTCCCTTCCCAGGTTCTAGTTTTCAGCTTTTTCTCTCATCTCTGTTTCTGGTTCTTATTTTTCTTTCTTTCTCATGGTTCTCCCCATTCCTTGTTTTTCTTTTTGCATTTTTCCCATTTTCTTCTTCATTATTCTCCTGTTCTACCTCTTTTCTCTTATTGCCCCCTCCCCAGATATTGCAGAGTTTTCTTTGCCCCCCATTTTTCTATGCATATTTCTTTTGGCTTTTTAAAGTATTTCTTTAAATATATTGTCTCACTTATTGCCTTTCCTCTTTTTTTGCTTTCTTTTTTTCTCTTTTTGGTGATTGTTCCTGTGTGTTTATGTGGTGTGCTTTTTGTTCACATCCTTCACTTTTTTGATGGCTTTTCAATTGTTGTTTTGGTCTAACTGGGTGGGAGACAGCAACTGTATCCATACAGTGCAACCACACCCACACCTCCTGCAGCTTCACTTACTGAGTGTGAGCCACCACTTCCTTCTCCACCAACTGGCCAATGACAAAGGACCACCATGAAGAGCCTGACTCACCCTTAACTGCTCTTCACAACCAGTTAAAAGAGATCTATGAAGCCATTCTCATTCTCTATCACAACAACCAGGAGACAGGTAGAAAGTGCATAAATGCTAGAAACTAGTGAATAGAGGAACACAGTACCCTGCTTGCTCAGATACATCCAAAAAAAGAAAAGAGAACAAAAATCTTGAGCAGATCACTCCAACATACAATCACCAACTATATATAAATATAACAAAGTCGAAATTTCTCAGATACAAAAACTATCACAGTCCACACAATGAAGCAAGATAACATAGTAGAAACAAGGGAGTAAGATACAGACTCAGAACACATCCATGAGGAAGAAGCAGCATTGGACCAGCCTGAAAAGGAATTCAAAAGAATTATACTTAGGTACCTTCAAAAGATTGAGAGACAGATCAGGGAAAACACTGACAAATTAAGGAAAACACAGACAAAACCCTAGAACAATTTCAGAAGAAAATACAAGAACAAAGTGACAAAATAAATGAAAAATTAGAAATGATACAAAATCTACAGAAATCGAGAAGATTAATACTAAATTTTCAGAAATTGAAAGGGCAAAGAAGTAGAAT
>NW_006921777.1:6312443-6324716 GCF_000298275.1 Orycteropus afer afer | reverse complement strand
CAAGGAGTCACTATGAATTGGGTCCAACTCCGTGGCACATAACAACAACAACAGCCAGAAGAATGAACATATCTGTCCTGGGTGAAGTACAGCCAGAATGGCCAGACTTCATCTCACCTACTTTAGTCATGTTGTCAGAAGGGACCATTCTCTGGAAAAGGATATCAAGCTTGGTAAAGTGGAGGGTCAGGACCAAAAAAGGGGAAGATCTTCAATAGGATGGATTGACCCAGTGGCAGCAGCAATGATGGGCTCAAGTATATCAAGGACTGTAAGGATGGCACACGACCAGGCAGTGTCTTGCCCTATTGTGCATAGGGTCGTTTTGAGTCAGAGCCAACTTGATGGCACCAAACAACAACAAAATGGAGGTGGTGATGCTTATCTTGCACAGTTGCTATAAATAGCAGTATACATAAACCACCTAACCTAGTGTTCCACACATATGATAGTGACCTTTAGATATTCTTGTTATTATTTGCTGAACAAACGTTCTGTAGCTTACTTTTTTTCCCTCTATTCCCTTTCTCAGTTCCATTTCAAGTTTTATAGTCCTATGTTCCCCTTGTTTTGTACTGCCAGCATTATGAGAGCAGTTAATACCTACTAAAAGTACTTGCCTCATTGCAAAACACTTCCACCTAAAGAACTTCTCAAATGCTCATGTTCAGCTAATAAAATGACATTGATAATTCTAAAAACATAACCAAAACATAGCTCCTTGAAAATAATTGAATTCAAGTTATGAGTAGTGGCAATACCTGTGCTTATTTTGGGATTTTTTTTTTTTTTCTGAAATTTCCTGAGAAATCAAGGAAGAAGAATCCAGATCTTATTAGGCCATATAGTTTACATAACTTTATAAGCAGTAAACTCTCCGTTAAAGAGAATTAAGTGAGTATTGTGTATTATGTTGGAAAATGTAGGGACATCTTAAAGAAAAAGAAAGCATGGCTTCTCCCCTTGGGAAGTGGAGCTTCATATTTCTGTTTTCTTTTGGAGAATTGGAAATGTTGAATTCTATTTCAATAAGACTGTTTTTACTGAAACATTTTAAGTAGGAAGAAAGATCTTAGCCAAAATTTTTATTTAATCTTCAGCAGCTTATGCATAAGAAGATATTACTGGAAACACTTTCAGATTTGTTTACCCTTAAATAATGTGGTCCATTTTCATTTTGAGAAATGAATAAAGGATTCCAAAGAAAAATCTGCTTGCATGACTGGCTGAGTCATACTGTGTAGATTTTTTTTCCAGTAAACTACATTATACTGGATGCTGTTCAAAAGGGAAAATGTCAAGCGCACTGGGGTTCAGTCTGGCATGTGGGTGGGTTTACTCAAGCACACAAATCAAATATAGGCATTGGAGCCAATACTTTGGAAAACAACAGAATGGCTTATAAATCAGAGCTGGAATTTCCAGAAATTCTTCTTCAGCTGAATCCTGCAAATGTAAACTAAATACACCATATACCAGTAAGCATTTTAATGGTATTTGTTGAACAGACTGTTTTTAGCTAAATTGCACTTTACCAAATCATATGCTACCTTATAGGAGCTTTAGTACCATAGTGCCTAAGGCATTTGACTGCTAACTAGAAGGCTGGCAGTTCAAACCCACCATCTACTCCTCAGAAGGAAGGTTGGGCAATCTATTTCCATAGTGATACTGCCTTGGAAATCCAAAGAGGGGTCACTATGAGTCAGGTTCAACTCCATGGCAGTGAGTTTTGCTACCTTATAATTCTTATGGTAGGCACCATTTGCTTGTATTAAAGTGACCTGTTGTTGTTATGTGGCATCACGTCATCTCCAACTCAAAGCAACCTTATGTATAACAGAATGAAACACCACCCATTCCCATGCCAGCCTCACAATCTCTACCATATCTGAACCTATTGTTGCAGCCACTATGTCAATCCCTCTTGTTGAGGGTCTTCCCCTTTTTCATTGACCCTCCACTTTATCAAGCATGTCATCCTTCTCCAGAGAATGGTCCCTTCTGACAATGTGACCAAAATAGGTGAGAAGTCTGGCCATTCTTGCTTCCAAGTTGCACTCTGGCTGTACTTCTTCCAAGACAGATTTTTTAGTTCTTTTGGCAGTCCATGGTACTTTCAGCATTCTTCACCACCACCACATCTCAAAAACATCAACTTTTCTTTGGTCATCCTTATTCTTTGTCCAGCTCTCACATGCATATGAGGCAATTGAAAATACCATGGCTTGGGTCAGGTGCATCTTAGTCTTCAAGGAGACATATTTGCTCTTCAGCACTTGAAAGAAGTCTTTTGCAACAGATTTGCCCAACACAATATGTCTTTTGATGTCTTGATTGCTGCTTCCATTGGCACTGATTGCAGAACCAAGCCATATGAAGTCTTTGACAACTTCAATCTTTTCTCCATTTATTGTGATGCTGCTTATTAGTCCAGTTGTGAGGATTTTTGTTTTCTTTATACTGAGGTGTAATCCATACGGAAGACTGTAGTCTTTAAACTTCATCAGTAAGCGCTCTAAGTCATCCTCACTTTCAGCAAGCAAGATAAAGTAAAGCATATCTCAGGTTATCAATTAGTTGTTAGTGATCTAAGAATGCCAAATGTTTTAGAAACACATCACTTTGTGAATTCTAATCAAGCTAATATTGAACTATACCACCAAATTTCCAAGCTCTGGTGGCATAGTGCTTAAGGAATTTTACTACTAACAAGAAGGCTGGTGGTTCAAACCCACCAGCCACTCCTTGAAAGGAAGATTGAGCAATCCACTTCCGTAGAGATACCACCTGGGAAACCCACGGAGGGGTCACTATGAGTTGAATTGACTTGATGACAGTGAGTTTTTATAGTTATCTAAATTGCTTATTTTAACATGAAATTTTACATTCATTCCTGTAAAGTTTGATCTTATCACCTTGGTTCCTTCCTTCTTATAAGGTATTAAGAAATATTTAAGATATTATGATGGATAAGGGCCTTGGCCTTCTCTTCCTGTTCTTGTTAAATTATTAGGCAAATCCTAGTAAATAATATGTTTTTAGACAAGTCATGTGTATTGAGCATCTACTATGTGTCTGATACTTTCACATAGGTTATCTCATTTATTTCTCAAAACAACCCTGTTGATAGGTACCATTGTCTCCAAATTTAAAGTGGAGAAATGCACTTTAAACTCTGAGGCTGAGAGATTAAAGTAGTTTTCTTTAAGTCACATAGTTATTCATTTGTAAGGTTAAAATATGAATCTACATCTGAGTGATTTTAATGGTAGTGCTGCTTTCAGGTATTTATTGGTCTTGGCTATCTGCCCATAACCTTGCCTCTCTGGTCTCAGATAAAATCTGTCATCGATTCTTGGATTTCTAACACTTAACTGGACACCTTCAGTTTTCCTCCTTTCATTATCTATAATCATTCTGTATGTAATGTTCCTTGTCTGTCAAGGATTTGGGTATCTAACGTATGAGCATTATCTTCAAGATCTATAAGAATTCCTATTTGGTTATTTATATCTCCTTCTAAGGGGCTGACTCGATGGCACATAACAACAACAACAACAACAACAATCTAAGGCAATGACAAAACCTGTGAAGTATCAACAGTGAACTTATTCCAGACTGATATATATTCATAAACCAAGATAATTTGAGCATATGTTAAACAACCCACAATTCATTTTCTTGCCCATGAGCCTATTTTAATAAGTTTTGTCAATTACCTTGCTGATATTAAAGCCTACAACATCCTCTACTGTATCATTTTAGTAACACTCAATTTCTAAACAGAAAATCCAACTGGTACTGGACTGTATTGGATCATTTACTTGAACAGTTAAAGGATAGAACTGCCTTGATGCAAATGCTCAAGTAATGCCACAAAGATCAGGTCTATATTTCTTAACTCAGTGCCCCTGCATCTTGGTTTCAATCTCAGGCTCCATGACATATAAGATATCTACCAGCAGCCCTCAGTCTACACCCTATCACATCCATTGCATAAAAGTCATTTTCATTGTTTGGAACATCATCAAAAACATACACAAGAAAACCAGAGCCTTTGACCACAACAAAGCAATATAGTCTAATGGAGAAACATATGCTTTGGTGTAAAATGGATCTGGATTTGAATTCAGCTTTATTTTTGCTAACTATTCAAATCTGGATTTTCTGAATTGTAAAATGAATATCCTAGTGTAAAAGAATCAAAACTTACCAGTTTTCTTTTTTTTTTAATTGTAATTTGGGTGAAAATTTACAGAGCAAATTCATTTTCCATACAGCAGTTCAAACACATTTTGTTTCATGACATTGATTGCAATCCCTACAATACAAAGGCACTCTTCCCACTTCCTTCCTGCAGTTACCTTTTTCCTGTGTCCTTCTTTGCTATGCATTCCTGCCCTCTGAGCTATCTCACTGTGCAAATACTGCCCTTCTGATATCCCTTGATTGATTGTTTTAAGGAGTGTACATACCTGGTGTAAACGTTCACCCTATATACTAGTCCATTGTTTGGCTGGAAGCCATGGGAGTGAGTTCAATTCCATGCCTGACAGGTGACTTGGGGCTATAGTCTCGGGGAAAACTTACCCATTGTCAACTCTGGATCTCTGATAGAAATAAAGATGTTGTTTATAGAAATAAAGAACAAAAGGAAAACAACTTTGGAAGTTTCTTAAGAGGAAAAATGAAGAATTTGTTTTGTTATATGGTGAACATGAGGTGTCTGAAATATCTAGATAGCCATATTTCATTGTCAGTTGAAAATATCTTATTGGAGCAAAAAGATCTAAATAGTTCCATTCTTTGTTCTTTCACTATTTCTTATTCTTATTTTCTTTTTCCTTCCTCTTCTAATTTCTGGTTTTATATGTAACTTAAATTTCCAAGAGCTCCACCAGCATTAAGGTGTGCCTAACCCAAGCCATGGTATTTTCAATCACCTCATATGCATGTGAAAGCTGGAAAATGAGTAAGAGTTTATGCTTTTGAATTGTGGTGTTGGCAAAGAATACTGAAAGTACCATGGACTGCTAGAAGAACAAACAAATCTGTCCTGGAATGCTTGGAATGCTTCTTGGAAGTGAAAATGGCCAGATTTCATCTCACCTACTTTGGTCATGTTGTCAGAAGGGACTATTCCCTGGAGAAGGATATCATGCTTCAGAAATTGGAAGGTCATCAAAAGGGAAGGCCCTCAATGAGACAGACTGATGCGTGGCTGCAATGATGGGCTCAGATATAAAAAGGATTGTGAGGCTGATGCAGGACCAGGCAGGTTTTTGTTCTGTTGTAAACAGGTTCACTAGGAATCAGCACTGACTCCACAACACCTAACAACAAAAACAACAACCAGCCTGAGATCACATTAATGATAAAGAAACAATTTTCACTCACTCTTGTACCCATCCTGCTCCCAGAAGTTCTCTTCCATCTCCTGCCCCATCAAAAGGGGTAACCCACAAGCTTTGCTTGCCACTAGGTATGGCTCTGCTCTGTAGGCCCTACAGTCACTTGCTAGGGCTGCCTCTGTTCTGAAGGTGCTGCCACTATTACAGGGACACCCTCATGTGTCACAGTCATGTGAGGGTCTCCAGAGAGCAAGGGAGAGCATCTTCCCCCTTTGTGCTCTCAGTTAGAAAGGGTTCCCAAGCAAGGCTGCCTGTGCCCCAATGATGTTGAGAAACTGCTCATTCTGTTTATATCACAGGTCCTGTATAGAATACACACATGACGTAAGTAAGGAATGGACCCACAGACAGATTCTAAGCTTTAATTTGTGTTCTAAGAAGAATTCTCAACCCAGAGTCATGTTAGTCTTCACACACAGTTGTTTCTGGTGGGCCCTAATTACAATTTGCAAGACACTGATATTTGAATCCCATTTAAACAGAATCTGGGTTGCCTGCTCCATGAGATCAATAAAAGTTGACCATTTTACTGTTTTCATCTTCAGTATTTTTACAGTTTAAATATTGTTGTTATCAGGTGCTGTCAAGTCATCACTGACTTACTGTGACCTTATGTACAACAAAACAAAACAGTGCCCGGTCCTGTGCTAGCCTCATGATCCCTGGTATACCTGAGCCCATCATTGCAACCACTGTGTCAATCCAACTTGTTGGGGGCCTTCTCCTCTTTCATTGACCCTCCACTTTACTAAGCATGATAAATATTAGAAATAATTAAAATTAAGAGAAGAATCTTCTTTCCTTTAGGCATGAAAGCTCACAGTAAGCCATATAGACTTATTAGTTTGTTTGTTTGTTTGTTTCAGTGAAAAAAAAGACAAATGAACAATGATCAAATGATTCAAGAAAAGTCATGAGAAACAGGAGAAAATTTTAACTTCCCTCCTTTCTTAGACACACCATCATGCACAGTTCAGGTAGAACAAAAATCTCACATTTCAGAACTTTGAGTTCTTAGCCAAGTGATAGTTTCAGTGAAAACAGAAATCCTGTAAAATCATTTCAATAATTTCTTGTGCATGTGAGAGCTGGACAACGAATAAGGACGACTGAAGAAGAGTTAATGTTTTTGAATTGCGATGTTAGGGAAGAATGCTAAAAGGATCATGGATTGCTAAAAGGACTAACAAACCTGTTCTGGAAGAAGTGCAGCCAGAATGCTCCTTGGAAGCGAGAATGGCCAGACTTCGTCTCACCTACTTTGGTCATGTCATAAGAAGGAACCATTCTCTGGAGAAGGATGTCATTCTTAATAAACTGGAGGGTCAACAAAAAACGAGAAGGTCCTCAAGGAGATGGATTGACAAAGTAGTTGCAACAATGGGCTCAGGTATAGCAAGGATTGTGAGGCTGGCACAGGACCAGGCAGTGTTTCCTTCTGCTGTGCTGTGTCACTATGAGTCGGAGACCACTCGACGGCACCGAACAACAACAACATAAAATCAGACGTAAGATAGTCCAATTTGGTGCAGTGGGAACCCAAAGCAACGAAGTACCAAAAAGGACAAAGCATATGCTCTACGTGAGCTTGACTGTCAAGATACAGTTTAAAAAGGGAGGAGGAATTTTAATTCTAAAAACCATTTTGCCAAATGCCTTTTACATTTGGGAGCCAGTTGTACAGTAAGTAGCTAAATAACTCTGTGAATTATTTTTCTGGCATATGCATGGCACTTTTCCTTTAAATAAAATTTCCTTTGTATTCATTATCTCACTTCATCTGATTAAGAAGAGCACAGGATGAAAGACAAAGAAGAGGAAAAATGTGGTACATACAATAAAACCCTCCTAATAAGAATTAGTTGGTATGGAGCTGGAGCGATGCTATGGCTTCTAGTCAATTTGTACCTAAATGAAATGTGTGTGCTTTATCCACTCTGAATACCTAGAGCCTGTAGTTTACAAATACTGGGTTTAGCAGATGTACTAAAAAGAGTGCTTCTGAAACAATTCATACACATTCTCCTGTGAGACTGACAGGTAAGGGGAAACATCGATGTGATTAAGAGAGAGCTCCCTGCCTTTTATTTCCAAGGAGGCCACCTTTATGCACATTCTGTCAGCCCCATTAAGTTCCTCTGGTTTGTTTCCCATGGCTGAGATTCATGAGTAAAAATCTAAATGCGATAAGGTTGCACCTGTGAGGGTTTATATCTCTCACTGGGGGAGGGCCAATGTCAAAACTATAAACCACCTGATACCTGAAATAGGCTGATGACTTTTAAAAGCCATAACCCAAACAAAGCCCTCTGTTTACATTTCTGTAAGTGAGCAAAATACCAAAGCAAACCAGAAGTCTTTGATGGGGTAGGGATTTTTCCATTCTCCCACACACATTACCTCTTACCTCACACTGGATGCCTCAGTGTTATTCCCTCACTTCTCACTCATTCCTTACCAAGATGGTCATTCAATGGCAGATCACTGTATCTGTTTTGTGGCAACTGGACTCTAATGGAAAGTAAATAAAAAGGAAAAAGATGTGTGCACATATTTTTCGCTCCTTTATTCAACAAGTAATTGGTGTGTTTACTATGCCCCTAGGCACAATAAGATCAGAAGGTATTATGTGTTTGTTTTATGGTTTTGTGAGTTGCCATACTTTTTAGTAACTTAGAAACCCTGAAGTAAAGGCAAATCTTCTGAACAATACAGGTGAGCAGATACCACTTTTTTCATTTTGCAAATTAGGAAATTAAGACTCAGAGGTAACAAATGTAAGTTCAAGTGTGTTATAAGGTAAAGAGGCAGGCTTTGAACCAGATGTTTCTGACTCTAAAGTCCCTGTCATTATCAATATACCACCTGACTCTTCAATACCGTTTCACTTATTTAATAATGTGAACAGCATTTATTCTCAAGTTTAGAAAATATAATCCTGTCCAATAGGCATATAAACCAAATAAACAATTCAGTCTGGAAAAAGAATAGGAAACCAGCAAGCAAAGCACAAAATTCCCACTCACTCAACTAAACAAAGCATCTTCCCAGAATCTGTGATTCATCTCATACTCTCAGAGAAGCTATGAATAGGTGAAAGATTACTTTTCTGAGCTACTATTCATTTATTATTCAACATTCAGTTCCTAGACCTAATCCTGAACTGCAATCTTACTGAATTATTAAATTATCAAAAGGAAAACATAATTATCTGTTGCTCTGGACAATAACACATCTATTCACATACCCCTTTTTAAAATGATTTTATTGAGTCTGAACACCCAAAGCTAATAAGCACATGTATTCACTGCTTCTTGTCCAGCCTTTGCATCCTTTCCCTTCCCCACTCCTCCAACAACATGATGCTGCTCTGGCTCAGCAGACACAACAGGGAACAGAGTGCTGGGTGAGTCTCTAAGTCAGCATGTCATACTGACTTTGAATGCACACAAATCAAAAATGAACAAATCAGTTTTGGGAAAGCTCATTTTTATAACCTCATTTTCTTAATAACTGAATCACTCATTTGAGAAATAACTGAAAGATGCCAAAAGCATTTTGGAATTAAGACAAAATATTAAACTATAGTGAAGGCAGTACCAAGCAATCCTCCATTTTATGTAGAATGAAGCCTATCCTGGATAATCCCTAAGCAAAGAATATGGAAACACTTTAGGAAACCAAAAGAAAGCCCTACAAGTCAGGAAAGGCTGATCTGGGCAGAAAGGCTAAACGAAGTATTTTGTAGGAGTTTAACACTGAAGGTACAGGAGAAATCTAATAATTCATGCCTATTATTTGAGTTGATTTTTTTTTTATTACAGAGGGAATGCTGTCTTGTCTAATGATTAAGAGCAAATCGATGTGAATCCATATTTGTCAAAATTAGGGTGAGCTGCAAGTGACAGAAACGTGGAAATAATGATGATAGAAGTGCATTTCTCATATAAATAGAGATAGGAGAGTGACAATCCATGGTCGATAAACAGCTTTACCATCCATAGCATGTTGCTTCCACTTCATTGTTCAAGATAGATGCTTATTCTCCAGACATCATGTCTGCACTCTCTCTAGCAAAAAAAAAAAAAAGGATGGAGTAAAGAAAGGCATGCCGCCTCCCTTTAATAATAATAAAAAAAAAAGCAAACTCACTGCTTTCTAGTTGGACCCGACTCATAGCGACCCCTCCTTGGGTTTCCAAGGCACTGTGGAGGTAGATTGCCCAACCTTCCTTCCGAGGAGTGGCTGGTGGGTTTGAACTGCCAGCCTTCTGGTTAGCAGTCAAGTGCCTTTAAGCACTACACTACCAGAGCTCCTGGTCATAGGCAACTAAAAGGGAGAATTGGGAAATATACTCTTGTTTCCAGATAGTGAAATGCCAAGCTTAAAAAAAAAAAAAAAAAGTGGGTTCTATTGCCCCCCCCCAAAAAAAAGAGGCAAAAACAAATATTAGAGGCAATTAGCAAACTTTGTTCCTGAACACATGGAGAATGGCCTTAGAAATAAAGAAGATTCTACATGAGACATGACATAATATGGTCTATTAAAGTCTAAAGTACTTTATTTAAGGGCACAATGTTTCCATTCTTGAATATTTCTAAGAAAAGAAAATCTCTTCTGTGCAGTTTTTTGAGGAAGTAGGTGTGGGGATCTTGCAAGTTCCTATCCTGCTTCTGTCAATGCAAAGGGAATTATTTTCTCTTGATTATGATCATATTAAACTAGTTGCCATCAAGTCAATTCCAACTCAGGGTGATCCCATGTATCTCACAATAGAACTTTGCTCCATGGTGTTTTCAATGGCTATGATCTTTCAGAAGCATATTGCCAGACCTCCCTTTCAAGGGCTTCTGGATCAATTTGAACCACCAACCTTTCCGTTAGTAGTTGTGTACTTAACCATTTGTGCCACCTAGGGATGTCAGTGATGTTCCTCTTCTACTGAAAGCCATCCAGTGTCTCCCTATTGCCTACAGGATAAAGGTAAATCTCTCTAGAATGGCATTCTGGGTTCTTCAAATATGACTTGGTCCCTATTCCACTCACTTCATCAAAAATATTATTCACAAAACTACTTATATATCATTGAAAATACCATAAAGTTTCAAGTTTCTATTCTTCATTTGTTAACTCAGCAAATAAGTGTTGATTGTCTGATGTGTACCCTCAGTACGAGTGCTAGGCACTATAAATAGAGTGGTGCGCAAAGCAGAGTGTCTAATGTTTACATAATATTTGTTGTTGTTGTTGTTATGTGCCGTCGAGTCGGCCCCAACTCATAGCGACCCCTCCTTGGGTTTCCAAGGCAGTATCACTACGGAAGTAGGATTGCCCAACCTTCCTTTTGAGGAGTGGCTGGTGGGTTTGAACCGCCAGCCTTCTGGTTAGCAGTCAAGTGCTTTAGCCACTATGCTACCAGAGCTCCTATTAGCAACAAATATTTATTAGTATTTAGTATGTGCTGGGTACATGTATTGTCTTATTGCTTATAAAAATCCTATGAAGTACAACTATGTGTCCCTATTTTACAGACAAGCAAGCTAAGGCACAGAAAATTCAAGTTGCCTAAAATCGAAGAGCTGGTTTTGTCTGATTGTAGAGCTCAAGCTTATAATAGTTACCTGTTAGCAACTAATCTACACAGTCAGTTACCCTCTGCATGAAATGTTCACCCATCTCCTTCCCCCTGCTCTACTGTTTCCCTGGCAAGATCCCATTCATCCTACTAAATGAAATCCAGTTTTCACCTCCTCTAAGAAGCCCTGTTTAACTCCCATGGACAGTAAATCACTTCCCCTCTGTTCAACACTACACTTGAACATAGGGACTTTCTTGTACTTCATCTGTAAGTCTAGCTCTATCTCCTCTCTACCACACAAAGAAAGCAGCACAAATTGGTGTGGGAAAGGATTAGTCAATAAATAGTTACCTATTAGGAAGGAAAAATCAATTTAGACTTCAAATCAGACCATAAACCAAAATAAATACAGGTGGATTAAAGCGTTAACGTAAAAAGAAAAAAAAAATCAAAGCATGAAGGAGCTAAAATAAGAGCAAATATTTATCAACACCTTGAAAGGGAAGGACCTTCTAAGTTTCAAAGAAATAAAAGAAGTCATAAAGGAAAAGATCAATGGATTTTACTATCTAAGCTGGTTTAAAATATTGGTATGTTAAAATATAACCAAAATTACAAAGAATTTTTCTAAAAAAAGTTGGGAAAACTTATTTGCCTCAAGTATGGCAAGAAGAAAAAAAAATATTTGAAATCACTGAAAGAAATGGATATAATAATACAGTGAAAACTATAAGAGCTGGAACTTGACAGGACTGCTGGTTTTTCCAGATCTTAGAAGTTTTCTGCCTCTGACAGGGTATAGTCTTACTGCTTTTTTATTGCTCATTTTAGTGGAAAATATATGTTTTGCTTCTCTGACAGATTTCTGCCTTACATAGTTTCCAACTTTCGCAGGTTTATTTTACTATGATCCACTACAACCTTACACATCAACATAATGAATCCCACAAACAAAAATGTTGAGGAAAACAAGCCAGTTGCAAGAGTACAAATTATTATTTCATTTCTATAAAACAAGCAAAGCTAAACTCAATTGTTTAGAAATGCCTACATAGGAAATTCAAATATTAAGAAAAGCAAGGGACAGAATAGCCAAAAGTCATGATGGTTTTACCTGGGAGAAAAGGGGCTACACACTGTGTAGAAGGTGGTGATTGACAAGGAAGGGCATCTGGGACTTGGGAGGGCCAATGTTTTATATGCTGTTCTTTAACTCAGGCTGTGGTTGCACAAGTGTTCACTGTATAATTATTCTTCAAATTGCACATATGTTTTATACAC
>NW_006921777.1:6298983-6308188 GCF_000298275.1 Orycteropus afer afer | reverse complement strand
CCCCTTTCTCCTGCTCTTCCAGCCTGCTACTCTGTGCTACTCCCGTGCTTACCTTGCTCCCGGAGACCCGGTCCCTCTCGGGAGGGTAACAGGGGAGGCGTCTGAGCACTAGTTTGGCATAGCTGTGTAAAAATATATAAAATTTTCATCTAACACAGAAAAAAACTGGAAGGAAATACACCAAAATAATAACTGTGGTTAACTAATAACTGAGAATTATGATAAATTCTGTTTCTTTCTTAAAAATTTCCTTCAATGTTCTAAATTTTTATAATAAGCATGCATTTTATATACACATGAATGAACAATTTCTGTGTGTATGTATTTATATATGTGCTTATTTATTTAGTCAAGGTTCTTTGTGATTCTGGTCCCTAGCCAATAGAAGCATACTAAAGTACATATTAGCCAGAACCCTGATTTTGTAATACTAAGTCTTGAATCAACCTGTTTTTCATTCATATTAGCCATTTCTTGATTTACCTGTTTTCCAGCTTCTGGTCCCTAACTTTATTTCTCAACTCATTAGTCACCTTCTCTTTCCTACCTTGGTACTGAGCTGGGCTGACATCTCTGTGTGTCCCCAGCATCAGCTCTGCTGAACTGCTTCTGCACAGCCTGCCAGGTACTTAGTGGGACAAAGGCCTTCTAAGTTTTGATTCTCTGATGGATGCTAATTATAGAATCCTTCTTTCCCATTAGAAGGGATTGCTATACAGAACTACACATAGACCAGATTTACCCCAGTATTGTGCAGTGGTAGAAGCACTGGCTTTAGATTCAAATAGACTTGCATTTGAATCCTGCTACCATTATGTTGTTCTTATGGGATCATGGGCAAATTATTTATCCTCTCTACCATCTGTTCATCTTCTGAGAAATATGGATCAAAGCACTTACCTTAAAGTTTATAAAGATTAAACAAGGTGATCCTGGCACTTAAAATGTCCTCCGTCCATGTTACCAATATCATTATTTATGTGCACGGCCTTATCCACCACCACTTCCCATATCAAATTTTGCATTCTAGTAGGTAAAATACTTACTTAGAACATTTTACGTTCACTTTTATTCTAGTTCTTCATCTTTCTCTATTTGTTTCATGCCAAACCAACAACTTTGCCTAAGAATACCTGCCTGAATCAAGAGAATTTATTCTCCTCTTCAAGAAATACTTCTTTCAATTCTTCACTGTAGTAAATCCACCCAAGCCAAACCATCAAGTCAGTTGCAACTCATAGCAACCCTAGAGGACAGAGCAGTAGAACTGCCCCACAGGGTTTTTTAAGGATTTCATAAATCTTTCGAAAGCAAGACTGCCATACCTTTCTCCTGCAGAGCAGTTGGTGGGTTCAAACCACGCACTTTTTGGTTAGCAGCTGAGTGCTTTAACCACTGTGCCACTAGGACTCCTTTTCACTGCAACAGGCCTCTTTAAATAAGCATCAGATCCAATAGGGACCTAAAAGGGGGTTAGCAAATGCCGATGTTCACACTGACTGATGCCCTTGGAGAAATAGAGAAGGAACCAATGCTGAAAGACAGTGTGTGAGAGTCATCTTGAGAAAGTGAGCCAGAGTAATTGAGAACTCTTCAGGAGTGGGAACCATAGAAACAGAACAGGCAAAAGATACTCATACCAAACCCAAGAGGGTAAATCATGAAAAATAAAAATAGTGTCTAGTGTTTAACTTCATGGGGTTCCTAGATGGATGGCTTTGCTTGAGCTTATTGGCTGGCTCAGTGAAAACCATCTGCCAATTCTGTTGTTTTGTGTTTTGAGAATATGATAATCTATTGACTGTTTCACTTGGTTGTTTGGCCATTTTAGGAATAAGCAGTTTATCTCCGGAGATTATCCCAGTGCAGTTGCTAGAATTACATGGTTAAAAAAAAAAAAAATGCACATTCACCCTTAATTTCCTAGCTGGAAATCCCTCTTTATGGTGCCCTAGAAAGACCTTGTCCTTTCCAGTTTCCTTCTGCAGGATATCTGGACCAGCTGTTAGGGAGAAATCTGCTTCTTTATTTTATAGGATAAAATACTCACTACAAATTGAAAAGCTTTTATACCCAGGACATGTTATTCAAAATAGCTTTAAGCTCAGCTTCTTTTTGAGGTGTCTGAATAAATGCTACAAAAAAAAAAAAAAAAAAAAATCTACATCTCATGAGTAAATCAATAGTTTCCACACCAACTATAGTACGTGGCATGCAGCACAAAATGCTATTACATTTTGGATCAGACTGAGCAGTATCAGTACCAGGCTAACAATGTTATCAGCGTTTACCTTGTAAAATTCATATCCAAGGACACAGGCTTGCTCATTTCTCATGATATCTTACCTGATTATCTGCAAGCAAATGGATATGGTTTTTGTTTTACCTTACTGGCCCAGAAAAAGGGGCCAAAATACACACAGGTCTAAAAAGTTAGATGTTTCTTTTCACAATTGCATCTAACATGAAAAGCACAAGGACTCTGCTGACATACTCCATGCTTAACCATGTGTTTAACATTTATAGGTCATTTTGTCCTCATCTACATTATAATTTTGCTTTGTGCCATAAATGCAAAATGAGTTTTAGTGCTTTTTGATATATGACTTCTTTTTATCACATTTCCATAAAGCTGTCCAGTATTTACTAGGGTTCTATAATTTTATTAAGTGATTTTCTTCAACTGTCAAGGAGATGCCATCACCATAGTAACAGTGTAATTTTCTATATCACATTTTCAGGTTTCTTTGGTTTCAACTAAGTGACACATTTTCCATTAAACTTTGAAGTACATAAGGTCATTAAGGTGACAGCTGAGTACTGTCAGGGCTGTGGTAAGAACATTGACAGAAACTTTCCCCTTGGGCCATTTGAAACAATTGTTAGGAAAAGCTTCAAGAGATAATGAACAAAATTCAAATTTGCTTCCTTAGCAGATGACAACAGAAGAACATTTTGAAAGTTCAGCTTGCCTTCTGGATATGAATCTAAGCTGTAGCAACCGGACAAAAAAGATGATGCCTTCTTTCCATTTTCGTAGAAACAGCACTGGGTACCCTAGGTCCTGGTCTTGGCTTCTAGTGATCAGTGTCAGGAAAGATTGGTGCTAATGTCAACACAGACCTCTGATCCCCCACATCAAAAACCTCCACATCCAAGCCCCCACAAGGTCAGTTACGTTATCCGTCTCCTCTCTTCTATCACTAGCATGAAGCACAATGCCTGGCACACAGTAAATGTTGAATAAATAAATAATGCAAGTAGATGATGTAACCCTCCTCTCACATGTAGACTCAACTCTAAATTACGGCTTATCCAAAACGTGAAATGAAATGAAAAAATAAAATGCTCTTTCTTTTCAGGGGAATTATATCTTGCATTGCATAATTTTGTGACTTCAATATGCAGAACTTTTTTTTTTTTTAAGCACTTGGAACTCCAAATGTGACATGTACTTCAATGACTCCTGGGCTATGATCCCTCTTTTCTCATTCCCAGCAGCCCCTTCCTGATGGCATGGTCTAGTCTGACTGATTTACATGGTGAACATGTGCTCACTAATACTGCATCCAGCCTTCCCCTGACTCAACTTTTGCCCTAGACCCATACCCCACTAACTCTTATTTCCAAAAAAATCAAAAGTCTTATCTACAGCAGAAAGGATGTCCCTATCCCTTCCAAATATTAATTAAATATAATTCAACATGTGTGAAGGATATCTATTTCCTACATAAGAAGACATGAGCCTTAAAGGCCTTTAAAGAGAGAAAACGAATTAGGCATTGCATTTTCAGAATTATCTTTCTAATCTAAAGAATAATAACTCTGAATTAAAAACAAAGTGTTTAGTCAACATAGTCCAAGTTTCAAATAAAAGAGAGTGTTCAGATGCCAAGAAGTTCATTTCCAACACTAAGTATCTTCATGTGGAAAAATTTTTGTTGTTCAAAGCAGTAAGCCATACTAGTGGATCTAACCAGGACTTCAAAATGGTTCATTCCGGTTGGACCCCTGCTGAGAATTTCCATTTCCACCCCAGATATACTGAATCAGAATCTACATTTTAAAAAGATCCCCAGGTAGCTTTTTAAAAAATCTTTTCATAGATTTATCTTCAGTTTAACAAATCAGGAAAAGAGATCTACAAAAAAATATCTTTCAGGAAGTGACGACATTGTAAGCAATCTTTAGGCCAGCAGCTGGTAATTAATCTCACTCCATGGCTCACCAGTTTCAAGACAATTTACTTGGATCTCTGCCTCACCTTTCCTCTATTTCATTTTAGCCTATGCACTCACTTCTTTCATGAATCCAGGAGCAGGGAGATGAGCCTCAGTAAAGAGCTCTGGTGGCATAGTGCCTAAGGCATTTGGCTGCTAACAAGAAAGTTGGTGTCTCCACCAGCTGCTCCACAGAAGGACAGTGGGGCAATCTCCTTCTATAAAGATTTACTGCGTTGAAAACCCAATGGAGGTCACTCTGAGTTGGGATCAACTCAATGGCAGTGAATTTGGTTTTGGATAGTACCCATGGTTAAGCACAGAGAACCCACCTCAGGCAGCACAGAGAATTCGTACACATAAAAATCACCTGGAGATCTTATTAAAATGTAGATTCTGATTCAGTATATCTAGAGTGGAAATGCAAAATCTCAGCAGGGAGTGGAACCAGAATGAACCAGTTTGAAGCCCTGAATCTAACTAAGGCATCAGCTCTTTGGAACAATAGCAACCCTATTCTCAGAATCAACTAGATGGCAGTGGTCAAAAAAAAAAAAAAAGGCATCAGCTAAAATGGTCTAAACCCAGCAAACCAAATGCACTGACATCCAGTAGATTCCAACTCATAGTGACCCTTTAGGACAGAGTAGAACTGTCCCACAGGATTTCCAAGGCTGTAAATCTTTACAGAAGCAGATTGCCTTACCTTTCTTCCACCAAGAGGCTGGTGGGTCCAAAAAGCCAACCTTTTGGTTAGCACCTAAGTGCTTTAACCAATACATCACCAGAACTCCTTAGAATGGAGTTCTGCTCTCAGTCCCCATGAGGAGAGTTAGCATTGTTCTGCTTCTTGGCCTTAGTTGAACCATTCACCCTGTAGACACTTTCATTCCAATAGTTACAAAGGTAATCAAATGAAAGAATATGAGTGGATACCACACCAGCAGAAGAAAAAGATCTTAGCTCTCACATTTGATTCAAAAGGAACCAGGAAGGTCATTTTCACATATGAAGGACAGCATGTTACCTGACAGATTTATAGTATTATGAGCAAGGTTGAAATGTTAATAAATGGTCCAAATGTCATTTTCATCTAATCACAGGAAGACGAACAAAGGGGTAATGGGAAAATCAATCTTAATGTCTTATTTTATTTCTAACAAACCCATATACATAGTTCTGAAATTCAAATTTATAAATAGGACATCAGCATAAAGTCATTGCACCTGATTATAATAAACATGGATTGTTAGCACTTAGTTATTGGTGTTTAACAAAAACACAAAAAATAGCTATGTAATTTCAAATACAGGAGTGAATTGTTTTTTCTAAGAAGCAGCTAGTAACATAATTATTTCTGTATAGTATTTTCAAAAGAAAAAGTGCTGCCATTTCTTCACAATCCTCACTTCCTGATGGTTCTGCGAGTGGAAAATTCAGTGATATACTTTCAAAATTTTATCTCTTACATTGATTGGTACCCAGTCAACCAAACCCATTACCATCAAGTTGGTTCTGACTCAGAGTGACCCTGTACGATCAAGTGAAACCACCCTATGAGGTTTCCAAGGCTACAAATCTTTACAGAAGCAGAATACAACATTTTTCTCCTGTGGAGTGTCTGGTTCAAACTGCCAACCTTTCTGTCAGTTGCTGAGCATTTTAACCACTGTGCCACCAGGACTCCTTGATTGGTACCAAGGCAATATTTTATTTTTTTATATTAATATAAAAACAACAGAGCTTTCCTACAAAAGTTACTATTTAATGAAAATAAAATGAAATAAAACAATTAATCATTTTTTATTACACTAAAATTCCCTCAGTCTCAAAATCAGTATTAATTAAATATAATACAGTAGATGGATGCATAACAGAGAAGTGATCAAAATATGCAGCCAACTATGGCCAGTTCTATAATGCTTAATTACTGACATATGTAACGACATTATTGAAAATTTAGCAAAAAATATTCAGATGGAAACTTGGAAGGCAGAATTGTTTGTTTCTTGCAATAAGTTCCATTTTCCCTTTAACATAAATCCATGTGAAGAAGACCTACTACATATGTTTATTCAACAAATATTTATTGTCTGACCACTGTGTATCAAGTACTGTGTATGGGATCTATAATGAGGACAACCCTGCACACAATCCAGGATTAAAGATAAATAATTGAGAGTTATAATAGAAGGAGGTCAATAGAAAGTTACAATAGAAGGACAGCCAATAGAGCTGTCTTTAGCACAAAGAAAAGCCCTGGTGGTGCAGTGGTTAAGAGCTTGGCTGCTAACCAACAGGTGGGCAGTTTGAACCCACCAGTGGCTCCACTTAAGTAAGATGTGACAGTCTGCTTTCATAAAGATTTGCTGACTTGGAGACCCTTTAGGGCAGTTGTACTCTCTCTTACAGGGTCACTATGAGTTGGCATCAACTCGATGGTAATGAGTTTTTTATAACACAAAGGAGAACACGCTTAAGTATGTCAAGAGGGGATATAAGGTAGAGTCCTGGTAAAAAGTTATTTGTGTAAGCCTATGTTTCCATCCTCTAGTAACATACAGAAGAGTGGTTACCAAATCTTTGTTGATAGGTCCATTTATTTTGGTCCATGAAATTTTGACCATTTCATACAAAATGAAATGAAGAAAACTTCTAGTTTCCACAAAGCTAATTTTAGTGCCTTAGAAGACTTTTTCATGCTGAGTTTGCGTTCTTCTTCTTTTCTTTTTCCCCCCTTTCTTAAATCACGATAGAACATGATAGGGTCTCCCATCTCCCTTAATTGGTCTAATAAATAGAAGATAACTCCATATGAGTTTTCCAAAATGACAGTCAATTGTCATTATTTGCAGTAGCTATAGTCTGTAACATCTTGGTTGTCATAGTAAAGGTTATGTGCCAGCTTGGCTGGGCCATAGTTTTGAGTGACAGGGCAGCTGGATGTAGTTATTCCCCATGATGAGGTTAATCAACTCCATGGTAGAATCTGCTGTGAGCAGTGGAGAAGCTGCCTTCTGGATATGGCTTGCTTCTAGTATATAAGGAGAAGCTTTGAGAAAGGTCTCCAGCTTTTGGCACATCTGGATCCTGGATTTGGCTGAGTCTTCATTTCAGTGACCTGCCATGTTGCCTGCAGATCTTGGGACTATTGCTGGACACTAACAGTGGTCTGTCATGTTGTCTGGTAATCTTGGGACTGCGCCATTTTACCTGTGAATCTTAGATTTATCAGCTTCAGCAACCAGCAGCTGCAAGAGTCAGAAAAAGCCTCTAGTCTAGTGCACCTGGAACAGGAGGCAGAGCTGAAGCCCCAGATTGAGGAGACTTCACCCAGCCTCCTAAACAATAAGAGAGTGAACTCCTGTTTGTTGAAACCATCCACTTGTGGGGTGTCTATTATAGCAACACTAGAAAATCAAGACATTGGTGAACATTAAATTAGCAAATACTGAGCAATTGACCCTAGGAGAAATGCATGGTTAAGGTTCCTCTGAACCTCTGGTCCCAACATTTCATCAGCTAATCAATACATTACCTTGATTTGTATGTGTTTCTCTATGCCTTAAAGGCATAGGCCTATTTCTCATAAACAATTATGTGCAGTATTTGTTTATAATAAAACACTAGGAAGGAAGGGTTTAACATTTTCCTAACCCTGGATAACATGACTGTAAATTTCTTTGACTTTCAGCTTTACCACAATGGTGTCTACAACACTTACTGGTTCTCATCTCATGAATAAATTTGCTCATTTTTCCATCTTTTCAAAAGCTTTATCATACACTGTATTTGTTACTTTAGCACTTTCCAGAGAGGGCTCATACACGGATCAGCAAATTCCCTCTTTTTTCTGGATATACACTATTATTGATTCATGAACATTGAACTCACAGCCAACAGCACTATAGCTCATGCCTGAATAAAGCTTATCTAACACATGTATTTTCTTCATAAGACACATCACAGCCTTCTTGAGCTAGGAACACTAAACAACATTTCAGCACTACTTTTAAACAGTGAACTCACCAGCAAAAAGGAGAAAAATGCAAAAAAAATGTGGCACTAAAATACTGCAAAAGGAAATTTGTTTGACCAGATATGTAGGTTGGGAACCTACATATCAGGAAATTAAAATTGTTTGCTGTTTTGCACATGTTCCCAATGATTGTTAAGGTTCCCCAAGTATTAATTTGGAATTGCAAATAAGTTTTAATGAGTACACAAATTCATAAACACAAAATCTACAATCATGGTGCTCAACTGTACTTCTGAAATTTTCTTTATCAGTGAAGTCTAAAAGCCCAGAAATCACTGTCACGCAACAAGACCAGTTTAACCATGAGGAGAGGATGTAGGAAAATTTGTTGATTCATCAGCAGAGTGTTAAGGGTAGAAGCCTTCTTATCCAATGTAATCCAGACCAGTAGTAAAATGATCAAAAAATAGATTAAGTTAGGATATCTTAAAAATATATATTTTAAAATCTTTCATATTTTAACTTCTCCCACCCATCTGCCAATTTGTCCTACTGCAATGACTTTTATGCTGCTGTGACGCTGGAAGCTATGCCCCTCATATTTCAAATACCACCAGGTTCACCCACGCTGGACAGGTTTCAGCAAAGCTTCCAGATTAAGACAAACTAGGAAGAAAGGCTTGGAAATCTACTTCCTAAACCCTATGAAATCCCAATGGATCATGATGGAATATTATCTGATATGGTGCTGGAAGATGAGTTCAATAGATTGAAAGGCTCTGAAGAAATGGTGACTGCAACAATGGACTCAAACATACCAAAGATTGTGAGAATGATGCAGGACCAGGCAACATTTTGTACTTGGTACACAGAGTTATCAG
The DNA here is from genome assembly GCF_000298275.1 of Orycteropus afer afer. Taxonomy (NCBI): domain Eukaryota; kingdom Metazoa; phylum Chordata; class Mammalia; order Tubulidentata; family Orycteropodidae; genus Orycteropus; species Orycteropus afer. The sequence continues at coordinate 6,299,108 of NW_006921777.1, read as the reverse complement.
GAGTCAGAACAGACTCCAGGGCAAGTAATACAATATTTTTTTTTTTTTATTAGGATTTGGGTGAAGATTTACAGAGTAAATTCACTTTTCATACAGCAGTTCACATATACTTTGTCTCATGTCAT
>NW_006921777.1:6267866-6291157 GCF_000298275.1 Orycteropus afer afer | reverse complement strand
CATTCCCTGGAGAAAGATGTCATGCTTGGAAGGGTGGAGGGTTGACGAAAGAGGGGGAGGCCTTCAACGAGATGGATTGACATGGTGGCTGTGATGATGGGCTCAAGTATAGCAGGGATCATGGAGCTGGCGTGGAATCAGGCAGTGTTTCATTCTGCTGTGCATGGGGTCGCTATGAGTCGGAAACAACTTGATGACACCTAACAACAGCAACAACATTTGACTAAGGGTTTCCTGGTTGGAGTTCTAAGTAATCCTTCTTACATAAACCACATCCAGAACTCAGGGTGTGGCACAGCAATTTAAAGACACTTATGAAGTAAGACGACTGCAAACTCAATCTAAAACCTTATGATTTTATTCCTCAATTTTTCCAGTTGATTGCACACCTCTTTGGAGGCAATTTTAAACTACTCACTTTTATTGTCTTTGAAAACATTCGATTTTATTTTCATGGAAACAAATCTGTGCACTCATAATTCATCAATTATACAATGTTTACATAATTACAACTGGATAAGATAATTTGAGAACAAACACAACTGACCCTTGGCATCCATGTAATGTAACAACAGGTGGTGGCAGAAGTGAATAGACTCCTCCTCAACCCACTCACCCACCCCCACCCCAAGAGCAGGGTTTCTCAAACTTTAATGTGTATATGACTAGCTGGCAATTAAAAAAAATAAAAAATAAACAGACCATTGCCAAGTCGATTCTGACCCAAGGCAGTCCCACGTGTTACAAAGTAGAGCTGAGCTCCAAAGGGTTTTCTTGGCTGCAATCTTTAAGGAAGCAGATCTCCAGGGCTTTCTTCCACAGCAAAGCTGGATGGGTTCAGACTGCTAACCTTTCCCACAGTAGCCAAGCACAAACTGCTCGTATCACCCAGGGACCTTGAATCACTGGGAGATTTTATTAAAAAGCAGATTCTGATTTGCTGGGTCTGAGATTGGTCAGAATCTGTATTTCTAACAAGCTCCCAGGTGATGCTATTGCTGCTGTTTCGGTACTGAGGAACTGCAATAGTGGGTCTCAGCTTTAACTACAGATTAGAATCACACAGAGAGCTGACATACAGATACCTAGGTCTCATCCCAGCAGATTCTGATTTAAGTGACCTGGAACAGAGACTTGGGATCAGGATTTGGAAAAGCTTGACAGATGATTATGATATACTAGCCCAAACATACCACATGGTATGGGAACCAGGTTGTCTGTTGAACAGAAGGAACGGAAAGAGTTAGTTAATCTACCAAGTAAATCTGTTCATTGAAGTCAGTTAAGAGAACTGCTAATGTATATAGTCTATAGATATCACTTTTATGTCCCTAATCCCTCATGTTCAATGTGTTGTAGGATGTTGGTTTTATTTTGCTTTGTAAGTGACTTCTCTCCTGAAACTTCTGATTTCTCCTTATAGAAATCCCCAGGATTTGGACGAGAAGAAAGCAGAATGCTAACCAGTACCCAATATACATTAAAGCGGTTAGAAACTAAATGTTTCTACCCACTTGGCTTTACCTCTGGTGTAACAATTATACCAGAGTTCATTCCAAACCGTTCATTACCTAGGGTGGGCCAATCCAATCTGACCCAATATTGAAGTGTAGGAGACCTTGATAGAAATGCATAAGGCTAAAGAGGAAAGCCCAAAAGGAAAAAAAGGAAGGAGCTTTGAGTATTAAATTTATGATGCATAGATAATATACAAGTAATATGAAAATAGAAATCATATTTGTGAGATAATTGTTTTTGTTAACTGTCATTGAGTCAGCACCTGACTCACAGTGAACCCATGTACAACAGAACAAAATGCTGCCTGGGTCATATGCCATTCCAATGATTGGTTGCCATGCCAACCATTGTAATCCATAAAGTTTTCCTTGGCTGATTTAAGAAGTAGATCACCAGGCATTTCTCCCCAGACCATCTTAGTCTGGATGCTCTGCTGAAATCTCAGCATCCTAGAAACATAAAAGGGAGCTCCAGTAATCTGGTGGTTAAGACATTTGGCTGCTAACCAAAAGGAGGGTGTTTTGAACCCACCAGCCACTCTGCAGAAGAAGGAAGAGGCAGTCTGCTTCCGTAAAGATTTACAGCCTTGGAAACCCAATGAGGATCACTATGAGTCGGAATCAACTTGATGACAGTGAGTGGCAACATAAAGGCCTCCACTGACAGATCAGTGACTGTATGAGATGGCACAAATACTTGGCTACCAACCAAAAGGTTGAAGGTGAAGTGTAATCAAAGATCTCTCAGAAGGATGAGCTGGCAATCTATTTCTGAAAAATCAACCATTGAAAACTGTATGGGCCACAGCTCTGCTCTGCCACACATGGGGTCCCCAAGACTCATAATCAATTCTACAGAAATTGGTGAAATAATAGTTTTTTTTGTAAATATGTATCCATGGTCTTAGACTGGTTTGTGTGGGACTTGTTCAGCGGTGGTTTTGCTCCCTTGATGGAGAGCAGGGGCCAGCTGCCTCTTTTTCTAAATACAGTTTCATTGGAACACAACCACATTCACTAGTTATGTCTTGGCTATGGCAGCTTTCCCACTATTTACAGCAGAGTTGAATTGTGACAGAGACTGCATGGCTCACAGAGCCTAAAATATTTGCTACCTGGCCTTTACAGAAAAAGGTTGACAACCCCTGATGTAAGGTAACCATTATCAAAACCCATTCATTCCTATCACCAGCAAAAGGATCTTACCCAGCAACTCAATATACCATTACACGGTAAATGCTAATTCAGAAGTTAATAGCATTCTCTATGCTTCCTATTAGTGATCCCTCTTTAGATCACCCAAAAACTTTGCTGGGGAGGACAACTTAAAGATTGGCCAGTGTGACTATGAATGGAACAGGAAGTTGAAAAACAAAAGAACCAAATTCATTGCCATTGAGTCGATTCTGACTCATAGCGACCCACTGTGGGTTTTTGAGGCAGTAAATCTTTACAAAAGTAGATTGCCCAGTCTTCCTTCCATGGTGTATGTAGCTGGTGGGTTTGAACAGACAACCTTCTGGTTAGCAGTCAAATGCCTTAGGCACTATACCACCAGAGCTCCTTAGGACACTGAAATGCAGCCAATAAGAAAAACAACACAGTGAAAAGAAAGTGGGCTCCCAAGAAATCCAGCTTTGGGGAATGATGTAGGTACAGGAATGGATTCTGTTTTTAATTCCCATTTGTGCTGTGTTTATGCCAGCCATAGATCTTCTTAATGAAAAAGCCGTTGTTTCAGCCTGAGGTCCAAACTTCCAGCAGAAGAGTTTCTAGGCACTGCATCTTTCCCATTATTCAAACTGGTCCTCCTAATTGATTGCCTTTTGTTCAGAGTCTCAAACAGAACATTACCCTTTTCATCAATTTTCTCAGCAGTCTGCAAATGTACTATTTATTGCATGTACATTTCTACTTAAATAACATTCAATCATCTTTCCAACAAATTTCAATGAGCAATGTTCCTGGAGATGCTTAATAACTTATAATGTCTATTCCTGGTATGAAATGTTTCTAGTGACAAATGACCAATGTAAGAACTCTTTAGACTTATCATTTTTTTAGATGAATTTTTTGACAGTCTTGAAAAACAAACACTGCCGTTTGTACATGAATGCATCATGCATTACCACCAGCTATTCTTAAAGCTGCCTTAGTTCGGTCTGTATGGAATGAGATGATAAAGCAATTTATAGTATGTGTTCAGCATATGTATCAGCATTATATTAAACATATTTCTATTTTTATTTAAAATTCCTTTCACCTAAAGTGGTGACTTCATCACATGCTAGTATAAGAGCAGATTCTATAAATGAAATTATCTGTTATTCACACCTGATCAACACTACTCCGCTTAAATAAAAACCCTCAAACAGATTACATAATTTTATAAAGCAGATAAAGATCATGAGATTGGTCCAATTTATAAATATACAAAATTCTACATATATTCTACATATGTATACAGGAGCTCTGGTGGAGTAGTGCTTAAGGCATTGGACTGCTAACCAGAAGACTGGTAGTTCAAAGCCACCAGCCACTCCTCGGAAGAAAGGTTGGGGCATCTACTTCTATAGTTATACCACCTCAGAAACCCAAGGAGGGGTCACTATGAGTCAGATCCAACTCAACAGAAGTGAGTTTGTTTTTTCTTTTGGTTATAGCAATTGAGTATGTATGGTAGAAGGAAATAACCCTGATGCACTCCCTTCCTGATTTTAAACCATGCAGTATCCCCTTGTACTGTTCAAATGACAGCCTACTGGTCTATGTGCAGGTTCCTCATGAGTACAATCAAGTGTTCTGGAATTCCCATTCTTCTCAATGTTATCCATAAATTTGTTATGATCCACACAATCAAATGCTTTTGCAAAGTCAATAAAACACAAGTAAACATTTTTCTGGCTTTCAGCTAAGATCCATTTGGCATCAGCAATGATATCCCTCATTCCATGTCCTCTTCTGAATCCAGCTTGCATTTCTGGAAGTTCTCTGTCAATATATTGGTGCAACTGTTTTTGAATTATCTTCAGCAAGATTTTACTTGCATGTGATATTAATGATGTTTTTCGATAATTTCCACATTCTGTGGATCACCTTTCTTTGGAATGGGGACAAATATGGACCTTTTCCAGTCAGCTGATCATATAGCTGTCTCCCAAATTTCTTGGCAAAGACAAATAAGTGTCTCCAGTGCAATATCTGTTTGTTGAAACATCTCAGTGGGTATTCTGTCAATTCCTGGACCCTTGTTCTTTTTGCCAATGCCTTCAATACAGCTTTGACTTCTTCCTTCTATATCATTGATTCTTGATCATATGCCACCTCCTGGATGAACATCAACCAATTCTTTTTGGTACAGTGACTCTGTGTATTCCTTCCATCTTCTTCTGATGTTTCCTGCATCGTTTAGTGTTTTGCCCATAGAATCTTTCAATATTGCAACTCAAGGCTTGAATTTTTTCTTCCATTCTTTCAGCTTGAGGAATGCTGAGTGTATTCTTCCCTTTTGGTTCTCTAACTCCAGGTCTTTGCACATTTCATTACAATAATTGACTTTGTCTTCTCAAGCTGCTCTTTGAAACCTTCTGTTTAGCTCTTTTATGTTGTCATTTTTTCCACTTGCTTTAGCTACTCTCTGTTCAAGGGAAAGTTTCAGCATCTCTTCTGACATCCATGGTGGTCTTTTCTTCCTTTCTTGTCTTTTTAATGACCTTTTGTTTTCTTCATGGATTATGTTCTTTATGTCATCCCACAATTCCTCTTGTTTTTGGTTCACTAGTGTTCAATGCATCAAATCTATTCTTTAGATGGTCTCTAAATTAAGGAGGGATATAATCAAGGTCAGGAGCTCTGGTAGCATAGTGCCTAAAGCACTTGACTGCTAACCAGAAGGCTGGCGGTTCAAACCCACCAGCCACTCCTTGGAAGGAAGGTTGAGCAATCTACTTCCATAGTGATACTGCCTCAGAAACCCAAGGAGGGGTCACTATGAGGGGTCCAACTCGACGGCACATAACAATAACAACAACAACATAATCAAGGCCATATTTTGTCTCTCATGGACTTTTTTTGATTGTCTTCAGCTTCAACTTGAACTTGCATATGAGCGGTTGATGGTCTATTCCACAGTCAGCACCTGTCTTGTTTTGGCTGAAGATACTGAGTTTCTCTATCACCTTCATCTCTCTTAGTTGTTCCAAACTGCCCCACTCACTACCTGGACTCTCTTAAAACCACTCCAAACCCTGTGCCTAGCTCCCCTTCCAGGCTACCACTTAAAACTGCTTCCAAAAGCCCCCAGCACCTGGCTCTGTGATAAAGCCACTTTAAAAGCCCTTGGCATAAATAAATAAATATTCCCAAGACTCAGAATATGTTCAAATGAATTAGTTATGTGAGCCCACTCACTACCACCTCCCTATTTCTGACAATATAACATCCACAAATGGAAGATTTGGTGGGCATGAGCAAGGAAGTACAGTGAAACGTGTAAGTGCAGGAATTCCATGGAACTGTCTTGGTTTTCCACTTACAGGGCACAGTCTTCTCCCTTTTCTGTTACTTGTTTTAGTGGAAAATATAGTGATATCTGTGAAAGCTGGACCTGTATATGGTAGAAACATGTCTTAGAAGGAAAACTCTAATATTTTCCATTCAAATGAGCAATAAAAAGTAGAAGGTTGAACCCTAAAGCAGAAAATTTGCAAGATCCAGAAAAGCAAAGCGATCCTGTCAAATTCCAGGTCTCACAGTTTTCACTGTATTTGTGTTTTCCTTCTGTGAGAGGTTTCCACCTTACACAGTTTCTGGATGACTCAGGACCTGTGTAAGGTTTTGTGATTGATAGATTGCCTGGGAAGTTCAGGTCTGACTGAATTGTGGAGAAAGGTAGTTAGGCAGCTTCACGATATTGAGCACAGAGGATCAGGAACTCCAGCTGGATGTGAAATGCTCTGAAAGGGAAGTAAGAGGCCATCACAGCCAACAGAGCCTCCTTCCTGAAGTACCTTTGTACCAACTACACCCTGTAATCCCCTCCAGCCCCCCACTATATAAAGAGTACTTCAAAGTAATAAGCACCCGTTACTCCACCTGTGTCTACAAAATTAGTGGAGCAGTGCCTAAGGCAGTTGACTGCTGACAACGTTGGAGGTTCAAATCCACCAGCCACTCCTGCAGAAAGAAGATGGGGCAATGTACTTCTGTAAAGATTTACCTCCTTGGAAACCCCATGGGGGTCGCTATGAGTCCAAACTGACTTGATGGCAGTGGGTTTTGTTTGGTTTTGGTTAAGAGAGCTTCTGACAAAGGGGCTAGTGGTTCAGTGCCAGAGGGAGAATGAGGAATGTTCATGCTCAGCAAAATTCAGGCTCACTGGATGCCAGGTTCAGTCTTCTTTCTTTCCCTCCTCAAGCTCCCACTTGTTTGCTTTAAATAGGTGGGAGAACTAGCCAAACACAGGTGCTATCTGCATTGGCAACACAAACTTGTCTTCAGATTCTGGCTCTCACTGCATTGCACTGGTTGGGAACCACAAGAATGAAGATTTAATCGAGTGGATGCTGGCTCCCTGCCCTCCACTAACTGGTTTTATTCACTTTCCACATTGTTTATAATAAAACAAAAGTGAACCTTCAGCTTCTCCCTTGCTTGGTTCCAAACCAGCATTTGTTGCATGTTCTCTGACTTTCCATATTGTGGTATCACAGAAATAACACTCGCCTACAGTCAAGAGTCCTGGTGTCTGGTCTAGGTTTTGCACATACCATGGAAGTAATTTAACCTTCCCATGTCCATTTCAAATGGAGATCTTGAACCCTAATTTGACCAAGCTGTGATTCTTAATCTCAGGGATTTAGCAAAAAAAAAAAAAAATCTTAAATGAAATTCAAGGCTCTGCCCTAAACTATTTAAGTGTGTCCTACAAAAGGTGGGGAGTGGGAAAGAGCTTCTGAGAAGCAATAAAGACATATTTCTGGTGGCTGCAGGGGAGATAGATACCCTGCCCTCAGGACTTGCCTCTTACTCAGGAGGTAGCAGAGACCCAGGGAGGCAGGGCTGACCAACAGTGAGAATGACTTTAGGAGGTCTGAGCTCTACCTACTTGTGTTCTTCAGTTCTCCTGAGATTTCCAGCCTTGGCCAAGAAGCTGCAGACCCTGGGAATGGGTGTCTCAGCCATGGTCAGTGTGACTGGTGTCTGACGACCTGAAGGAATTCCCTACCTTCGAGTTATATAAGACCCCCAGGGTCTTTATATCTTTGCAGTGGGGAGCTCCAAGAAAACCGAAGGTTTAACTTCTTCACAGTCCAATAGGAAGAGGACTTAGAGTCAAGATTAAGTTTATTTAAAGAAAATATAAATTTGTCATTGATTGTCATCTAGTTGGCTCATATGTATAATAACAGTTCAAAATGTTGCTGGGTCCCATGTCCTCTTCATAATCATTGATATGCCTAAGTCTACTGTTGGAGCTATTGTGTGAATCTGTCTCATTGAAGGTTTTCTTCAATTTCACTAACCCTCTACCAAACATGATGTACTTTTCTAGGGAATGGTCTTTCTTGATGATGTGTCAGAGTAAACAAGTTGAAGTCTCGTCATCCTTGCTTCTAAGAAGCATTCTGGTTGTATTTCTCCTGAGACTTATTTGTTCATTCTTTTGGCAGTTCACAGTATATTAGTATTCTTTTCCAGCACCAAATTTGAAGGCATCAATTCTTCTGTCTTCCTTTTTCACTACCCAACTTTTCACATACATATGAGGCAATTGAAAAGGTATTTGATTGTCTGAATTGAAAATAAAAATAGGTAATGTATAATTGCTTACATACCTGAGTGAGCAGATTAAAGTTCATGTACTATTTGTCACTCTATTTACTGAATGAAAGCTCTCACAATACCCTGTTCTTCCTCTCAGCACACAATGACCTTTACCAGAGGACCTCTGAGGATAATATAGTTCTATGCTATGAAACTGGCCTTGGTGCAGAGTGTGGGCGAGGTCTGAGCAAAGAGCAAGATGAGAAGATGGAGGCTCAGAGTTCTGCCCATGGGGGGGTGGGTGAGTGAGTGAGTGGCCCCAGCAGACCCAGCTACAGTTCTGAATGGAGAAATCATCTATTCAGAGGCCTTGGGCTAACATTCTGCAACATCTCATTAGCCAGGGCCTTGGGGCACCAGCTGATGCCATTTGGGACTAATGACTTCTCAGGGCTTCCTCAGCTCCAGGTTCCTGCCCATTTTCCTGCCTAAGGTCAACAGACATTCCTCCACTTAATAGGGAGACAGGAACTTACAAGACCCCTTGGCCAAAGCTTCTCTCCAGCTGTAATGGTTTCCTGAAAATGGAGACTTTGCCTTGGCTCCTAGACTTTCTCCTCCTTCCATAGCTCACAGTTCCCAGTCAGTCATGGAAACAGGAATGTGCCTAAAAATAACCACCAGCTGGGACCACAGGGTATATTTGGAGCCAATACAGAAAGTTTGGAGTCTGCCTGTGAGGTGCTGGAAACCCAGCTGTGGTAGGCTTGCCACTTCCAGAAGGGCCCTTCCAATCATGTTGTTTTAGTGTCTCTCAGGGCAGCCTTTCCAAAACTAAATTCTCCCTACCTGTAAGTTACTGAAATCCCCTAAGGATAGCAGTTTAGGGAAAAAAAATGAAGACGAAGCAAATGCATTTTTAGTACATTTTCTCCTGGATTTTTTATTGTCCCTCCCTTTTCTTGCATTTTCAAACCTCCCAGCAGCCCTCCTCCACTTCCAAATTAGTCAGGTAGTTGTTCTGCCCACAGACCACTTAGGTGCCTGAGCCTGCCTTTCTCAACATCTCCTTATCCTGCTCTCTCTTCTCCATCAGAACTGACACATCTTTCCTACAGAGAAGGAAGCTAATCTGATAAATGAACTCATAATCGAGTATAAGTGAGAATTATTTAATATTACCTATTGTGTACAGTGATTGAATTTAAGCAGAAAATTTTAATACTTCAACATAAAGAAGTTATGAAGATCCCTGGGTGGTGCAGATGGTCTGTACTCAGCTGGTAACCCAAACATCGCAGGTAAGATCCCTCCAGTGGTACTGCAGAAGATCTGGGCCTGGTAATTGGTTTCTGTAAAGATTACCGCCAACTCCATTCAGTAGCCAATGGAGTCTCTGCAGATGAATCCATTAACAAACAAAAGCTGCAAGAAGTTATGATAGTATTGATTTCAGGCTCTGGCACTGGCCATGGGGAGATATTTGATGATTTTGATTGAAGACTTCTTGCATCCTTCAAATCACATCAGCAGAATCACAATCGAATCACCTGAGTCAGCTGGGTTACCTGCCCCTGAGATCTAGGTAAGATTGGCTTTTCTATCCTGCATTCTAGAACTAAGGAAAGTCAGATTCAAGACACAAGATAATGAAACTTTCTGGAAGGTTTAGTTCTCATGGCCTCACCTCTGGCTTATGTCATAGATAATTTTGCTATCCTGATTCTTCTTCTGTTGTTCCATATGAACATGGACATGTAACTAAGCCTCTTTCCTTGGTTTCCACAGAAATAGTCACTCACCCACTTTGTAGATGTAGAAAAAACTGGTTTAGGGTTTATACTTTATTCAAGTGAAAGTGCTTACATTGCAGAAATGCAAGAATTAAAATATTTAATCTTAGCACTCCCATTTCCAAAAATTCTTTGGACCATCTTTCCTTAGAGCATTCATGTTCCCTGCTGTCTGGCTACTTCATACAGCCTTACTCATCATTTTGCTGACTCTGCTTTTCTCTTCCCCATCTTACCTTTTCACCTCAGCCTTTTCTAATTATTAATTAGCCATAGCACTGTGCTGAACCAGCAAGAACCTTTTGGGACTGATTTGTTGTCAGGCCCAGGTTCATGCTTCTTTTCCTCATCACAGCCAATAGACTTACCGCCTTTTAATAGAGGGACAAGAACCCAAAACACTTGGGGGCCAAAACCTCTCCCCAGTTGTAAAACCAACTAAACATGTTGCTGTTGAGTAGAATTCCAACTCATAGCAACCCTATAGGACAGAATAGAACTGCCTCATAGGGTTTCCAAGGCTGAAAATCTTTATGGAAGCAGACTGCCTCATTTTTCTCCCATCCAGTTGTAAAGATTGCCTTGGCTCCTAGACTCCATCCTGTTTCCATACTCCAAGATCCCAAACCAAAAAATCAAATCCACTGATGATTAGTTGACTCAGACTAATAATGACCCTATAGGACCTAGTAGAAGTGTCCTATAGGGTTCCCAAGCTGTAAATCTTTACAGAAGCAGACTGCCCTTGTTTTTTTCCTATGAAGTGGCTCATGGGTTCAAAGTACTGACCTTTTAGTTAGCAACTGAGTGCTTTAACTACTGTGCCTCAGATGTTCCTCCAAAGTTCCCAGATACGCCAAATTTCCCCCCTTTCTATTCTCAACAAATTAACTCTCCAGACTCCACTATGCATCCCAAACTTCTAAATGTCCATGTAAATGAAATATGCAGTACCTATCTATGCTCTGGTAGCATAGTGGCTAAGACACTTGCCTGCTAACCAGACGGCTGGCGGTTCAAACCCACCTGCCACTCCTCGGAAGGAAGGTTGGGCAATCCTACTTCCGTAGTGATACTGCCTCGGAAACCCAAGGAGGGGTCGCTATGAGTCGGGGCGGACTCGACCGCACATAACAACAACAACAACAACAATTTATGACCTAAAAAGGTCAGTAGAGATACTGAGTTTTCTTTTAGTAAGTCTGTCCACCATGGTTTGAAATAGCATTTGTTTTTCTTTTTATGCAATTTAATCTCTAATTTAAATACTGCTGGCAACCATTCTGATTGGGTGCCTTTGGGAAGGCAATCTACTCCGTAAAGATTTACAGCCTTGGAAACCCAGTGGGGGTTACTCTGAGTTGGAATTGACCAGATGGAAGTGGGTTTGGTTTTGTATAGTAATTGGATATGTCTTATTTAAATGATCTATCACTCAGAGCAAGGAGCTCTGGTGGTGCAAGACCTAAGGCACTTGACTGTTAACCAGAAGGTTGGCGGTTCAAACCCACCAGCTACTCCATGGAAGGGATGGGGCAATCTACTTCGATAAAGATTTACTGCCTTGGAAACCCAGTGGGGGTTGCTATGAGTCAGAATTGACTCGATAGCAGTGGGCTTTGGGCATCATTCAAAGCTAGAAGCAATGTCTTGTTTATCATCATACCTATAGCACGACAGTGTCTGACATATAGAAGGTGGCCAATAAATATTTGTTGAAGGAGTGGATGACTGAATAAATAGGCAAGTGGAAAATAGCTATCTTCAAGACTTCCTTAAACTAAAACCAGCTCCTGTACTGAATATTTTTCTATGTGGAAAAAACTGGTTTAGGGTTTCTTCAAATATGTAAGGCTTAAGTTTGAGTATCAAATAAAGATTAATTAATGGTTGAATCTTTGGAGAGTCAATCAAATAATGCTTAAACATCTGTAGAAGAGTATAAACCCAGTACCATCAAGTAGAGTGTGGCTCTATGTTAAGGCCAGGGCCCAAGGTAGGGGCCGGGGATGCGGGATGCTTTTCCCTTGTGGGTGGCTCTTTATTAAGGCCAGGACCTGAGGTAGGTGGGCAGGGGGGCTTGGAGGCTGCTTTTCACTTGGAGGTGGTACTATATTAAGGCTGGGGCCCAAGGTAGGCAGGCCTGGGACTGGGAGCTGCTTTTTACTTGGAAGTAGTTCTTTATTAAGGGAGAAGCCTAAGGTAGGCAGGCCTGGGGCTTGGGAGCTGCTTATCCCTTGGCAGTGGCTGTACTTTAAGGCCAGGGCCTGAGGTAGGTGGGCTGGGGCCCAGGGGCTGCTTTTCACTTGGGGTTGGCCCTTTATTAAGGCCGGGGCCTGCGATAGGGGTTAGGAACAACTAAGAGAGACGAACTTGTCTTCCAGTTTGTCATCCTATGGTGGCTTATATGTTGCTGTGAGGCTGGAGGCTATGTCTCCAAGTGTTGTAAAATGCCAGCAGGGTTACCCATGGTGGACAGGTTTCAGCGGAGCTTCCAGGCTAAGAGAGACTCAGAAGAAGGAAGAGGCCATCCTCTTCTCAAAGAATTGGCCAGTGAAAACCTTATGAATAGCAGTGAAACATGGTCTGATATATTACTGGAAAACTTTATGAATAGCCCTGAAACATTGTCTGATATAGTGCCAGAAGATGAGCCCATCAGGTTGGAAGGAACTCAAAATTTGACTAGGGAAGAGCTGAATACTCAGAGTACAGAGGACCTTAAAAATATGGATAGAATAAAACTTTTGGAACCTCCATTGGCTGATGTGGCATAACTCAAAATGAATAGAAACAGATACAAACATCCATTAATAACTGGAATGTGGAATGTATGAAGTATGAATCTAGGAAAATTGGAAGTTGTCAAAAATGAAATGGAACACATAAAAATCAATATCCTAGGCATTAGAGAGCTGAAGTGGACTGGTTTTGGCCATTTTGAATCAGACAACCATACGATCTACTATGACAGGAAGGACAAATGGAAGAGGAATGGTGTGGCATTCTTTATCACAAACAGTGTTTCAAGATCTGTCCTGAAGTACAATGCTGTCAGTGATAGGAAAATGTTCATACACCTACAAGGAAGACAGTTAATACTACCATTATTCAAATTTACGCACCAACCACCAAACTCAAAGATGAGGAAATTGAAGATTTCTACCAACTTCTGCAGTCTGAAATGGACCAAACATGCAATCAAGATATGTTGATTATCACTAGTGACTAGAATGCAAAAGTTGGAAACATAGAAGAGTTACTGGTAGTTGGAAAATATGGCCTGGGAAATAACGCTGAAGAGTGCATGATAGAATTTTGCAAGACAAACAACTTATTCATTGCAAATATATTTTTTCAACATAAACGACAGCTATACACACGGACTTCACCAGATGGAATACACGGGAATCAGACTGACTACATCCGTGGCAAAAGGTGATGGATAAATTCAATATCTTCAGCCAAAAACAAGGCTAGGAGCTGATAGTGGAACAGACCATCAACTAACTACTCATATGCACGTTCAAGTTGAAGTTGAAGACAATTAAAAAAAAAAAAAAAAAACTCTACGAGAGACTAAATATGACCTTGATAATATCCCTCCTGAATTTAGATTCCATTTAAAGAATAGATTTGATGCATTGAACACCAATGGCCGAAAACCAGAGAAATTGTGGGATGATATCAAGAACACCATCCATGACAAAAAAAGAGGTCTTTAAAAAGATGAGAAAAGAAGAACAGACCAAAATGGATGCCAGAAGAAACTCTGAAATTTTCCCTTGAGGGGAGAGTAGCTAAAGCAAATGGAAGAAATGACAAGATAAAAGAGCTGAAGAGAAGATTTCAAAGAGCAGCTCAAGAAGACAAAGTCAATTATTATAATGAAATGTGCAAAGATCTGGAGTTAGAGAACCAAAAGGGAAGAACATGCTCAGCATTTCTCAAGTTGAACTGAAGAAAAAATTCAAGCCTCAAGTTGCAATATTGAAAGATTTTATGGGAAAAATATTGAATGATGCAGGACATATCAAAAGAAGATGGAAGGAATACACAGAGCCACTGTATCAAAAAGAACTGGTTGATGTTCATCCATTTCAGGAGGAAGCATATGATCAAGAATCAATGGTATTAAAGGAAGAAGTCAAAGCTGCACTGAAAGAATAGGCAAAGAACAAGGCTCCAGGAACTGATGGAATACACATTGAGATGTTTCAACAAATGGATGCTGTACTGAAGGCACTCACTCGGCTATGTCAAGAGATTTGGAAGACAGCTACCTGGGCAACTAATTGGAAGACATCTGTATTTGTACCCATTCCAAAGAAAGGTGATCCCACAGAATGTGGAAATTCTTGAACAATATCATTAATATCACATCCAAGTAAAATCTTATTGAAGATAATTCAAAAACAGTTACATATTGGTATATATATATATTGGTTGTATATTGACAGAGAGCTTCCAGAAATGCAAGCTGGATTCAGAAGAGGACATGGAATGAGGGGTATCATTGCTGATGTCACATGGATCTTAGCTGAAAGCAAAGAATACCAGAAAGAAATTTACTTATGTTTTATTGACTGTGCCAGAGCATTCGATTGTATGGATCATGACAAATTGTGGATAACACTGAGAAGAATGGAAATTCCAGAATACTTGATTGTCCTCATGAGGAACTTGTACATAGATCAGAAGGCTGTTATTCAAACAGAACAAGGGGATAGTGTATGGCTCAAAATCAAGAAGGAAATGTGTCAAGGTTGTATCTTTTCACCATACTTATTCAATTTGTATGCTGAGCAAATAATCTGAGAAGCTGGATTGTATGAAGAAGAATGTGGCATCAGGATTGGAGGAAGACTCATTAACAACCTGCAATAAACAGATGACACAAATTTGCCTGCTGAAAGTGAGCATGACTTAAAACACTTACTAATGAAGATTAATACTACCATCTGCAGTATGAATTACACCTCAATATAAAGGAAACAAAAATCCTCACAACTGGTCCAATAAACAGTTTCATGGTGGATAGAGAAAAGATTGAAGATGTCAAGGATTTCATATTACTTGGTTCTACAATCCACACCAATGGAAGCAGTAGTCAAGACATCAGACAATGTATTGCATTGGGCAAATCTGCTGCAAAAGACCTCTTTCAAGTGATGAGGAGCAAAGATGTCTCCTTGAAGACTAAGGTGCACCTAACCCAAGTCATTGTATTTTCTATCGCCTCTTATGCATGTGAGAGCTGGACAATGAATAAAAGGAAGACTGAAAAAGAGTTGATGCTTTTGAGTTGTGGTGTTGAAGAAGAGTGCTAAGAGTATCATCGTCTGCTAAAAGGACCAACAAATCTGTCCTGGATGAAGTGCAGCCAGAATGCTCCTTGGAAGTGTCAGTGGCCAGACTTTGTCTCATCTATTTTGGTCATGTTATCAGAAGGAACCATTCCCTGAAGAAGGATATCATCCTTGGTAAAGTGTAGGGTCAACAAAGAAGGGGAAAGCCCGCAACGAGATTGATAGACACAATGGACTCAGATATAGCAAGGATCATGAGGCTGGCACAGGACTGGGCATTGTTTCATTGTGCTGTGGATATGGTCGCTATGAGTTGGAGCCAACTTGATGGCACCTAACAACAACAACAACCATCAAGTTGATTCTAACTCATATCAATCCCCATTGGATTTACAAGGCTGTAAATCTTCATACAAGTAGATTGCCTCATCTTCCTCCCATGGAGCACCTGGGTTTGAACCTCTGACCTTCTGGTTAGCAGCCAAATGCCTTACCCACTAGATCACTAGAACACCTTGTAGAATAATATAGTAGCTAGATAATGTTTTCTTCAATGGCCAACTTGTTCAGCTTTGAATCTCAATTTCTTTCATATCTTTATCATTGAATTATAGAATCTATGGTTATCATCAAAACTAAAATGAATAGAAGCTTTGTCATGAAGGAATTGGACCTTGTAAACATCTTAGTCACAGGTAAATAAGGAGTAGGTGTATAGTAAGTTGCAACTTTGAGTAAATATTTAAATATACAAGTACTTGTATGTGTTTAAATAAACATTTGAGATTAGAGATATATCTTTCAATGCAGCAGACCTCATTGTTTCATTGTTTTGGTGGCACATAAAACTTGTAAGACCTGAGAATATATAATCATCTTGGGTTGCTCGCTCTTTCTCTCTCTTTTTTTTCTCTTTTTAGTTTGAGATGTACCCTTAGAAATGAAGTCTGGATATTACTCATTCCATTACTCTTTCTACTATTTTTTAATGTTCATTTTACAGTGGTTAATTTTGGCTTTGAGATAGACCCTATAGCATTTTTTTCCTTGTTATTATTTCTAAATGGAAATAACACGAGATGATTAACAACAACAATAGCAAACTATTGAATTTTAAGCCATCATTTCACTTTTTATAGAGGAATTTTGTTTTGTATTTTTGTGATCTATTTTAGGCATACAAGAAGGACAGAGTAATATTTCATTTGAATTTAAGTAAGACATTATACTTATTACTTGATTGTTTTCCTCAGTTAGAACACCTTATATCTGTTCTTTCCAATTTTACCAAGATCATCTGTAAGTATTTTTTAATCTAAGGAAGTCATGCTATCTAGATAGCAATGAAAATTTTTACTTTCCTATGAAAATTTTCAAAACAAGATTGCAGTTAAATATAGTCTCTCTCAAATACACTCCCTGATTATATGAACCAGGATTAGAAAGTGAAAATTCCCATACATTCCAGAATTACCAGAAAGAAGCCACAGTTAATATTTTATTTTTAAAATTTCTGCATCCTATGAATACATTTATTTTAAAATAGCAGGTGAAGGGTAATTTTGACATAGCAAAAATTCATGTGACAACTAAATCACCATTTGTCTTGAAATCCAGAATATGGGCTTTTGAATGGGTTTTAAACTTGCAAATTATACTTTCCAATCCTTATTGTTGTACTAAATTATAAAAGTGTACTAAATTTAATTTTTTCATTTAGATATTTCATCACTATTCACTGATTGCCCATTATGAAAGGACCTGTCCTAGGTGCAGACAGAAGTCAATGAGTTAGCCTTTGTGCTGCTCACCATTTAGTCTGACTCCATCTCTACCTTGGTAGTAGACTTCCTCTTGGTAAAGCATTGAACTGAGTTATGGAATTAGTCTTCATCTCTAACACTGATACTATAGAAATTACTTTATATGGTTGTTGTGAAGGTTAAGTGTAATAATACATGTAAAGTGCTAAGAACTATTCATGGAACATAATAAAACTAAAAAAATTTTAGCTAAAAAATTTCTAAAAATCTTATTTAGTTGCAGTTGACCTTACAGATTATTTACCAATTTAACATCCTCATTTTATGAGGAATCTGATTCTCAAAGAGGTTAAGGAGCTTACTAAATGTTGCAACTTAGTATATGTCTAAACCAAAAAAAAACCAAACTCACTGCCATGGAGTCGGATCTAACTCACAGCAACCCCTCCTTGGGTTTCCGAGGCAGTATCACTACAGAAATAGATTGCCCAACCTTTCTTCCAAGGAGTGGCTGGTAGGTTAAACCACCAGACTTCTGGCTAGCAGTCACATGCCTTAGACACTATGCCACCACAGCTTCCACTATATGCTTACTCCTTACTTATTATCTGACATTTCACATTATGTTAATAATAATAATAAAAAAACCTATAATTTGACTATTTTGTGCATTAATGATGTACATCTAGTAGTAACAAATGTTAAAGTGTAAGGTGGGGGTAGTGCTGTGATGGTTGTATGTCAATTTGGCTGGGTCATGGTTCTTAGTGTTTGGTAATTATGTAAAGGTGTAGAGTAGAGGTATGAGTCTCTATTTTGTGATCTGATGTAATCATACTGCATTTTCCTATAATGACCTGGGCTTTGGAACCTAACCATGACAATAAGTGAGGAGTAGGTGTATTATTAGCAGAATAAACAATGGAATACAAGGTTCTTTATTTCTACCTGAGTGAAAATTTTACTATAGCAGCTGCCAAGTTGTGGGTGGGATGAGAACAAGAAACATAGTTATAAGCACATGGCAGATACTCAATAAATGCTTATTGCATCAATATTGAACAAATTCATAACCTCAAGGAAAAAATCTTACAGTGTACAAGTTTTCATAAGCTCAGTGACACATGATGGGATGTTTTCATTCCAGTTGAGCGTAGTCTGATTTCGTAAAGATATCACACTGGCTGGTGGTTTATGTATGGTGTGATTTGCTTGGGTTGAATCCATGGAAAAGCACACTCCATGAAAACAACTCCACCATTGTTGATGGATCAGGTGTACTAGCTATTCATCAGATATTGGCCAGGAGGTGTGTTCACTCCAGCAGTAGTTTCCAAGATTCCCAATGTCCTCTTCTTGGATATAGGCATTTGAAAAGCTGTGAAAATGTTTTCCTTATTTCAAACTATTTTCCACTCAACCTATCTAGGCTCATATGAAGGAGCTAAGAAAAACAGGAAAGTTCTCAGTATATTCCTGCAGACTACAACCAGGGAGAGACCGAGCTGAACCATGTAAGCACAAAAACATTTAGAGTTGTATAACCACACAACTTTTAAAACAGTGTTCAGGGAACTAGGTGGCAATATCCTGCTGTGGGCTCAAAGGGAATGACTTTCTTCTCTGAAAGTGAACGCAGTTTTGTTTGTGCTTGCCTCTCCTCACACCTCCAAGGTCATGAGAGGATCTTGGAAAACATCTTGAGGTGCTTGTTGTGCTTTTTGAGATCAGCCTCATCACTCCCTAAGAAGCTGCACACCTCTTTAAATGACTCAATCATAGACTTGAAGGAAAGAGTGAAATCACCCTCAAAGCAGGCTGTGGACCTTAGATGAGCAATTTTCCAATTTAGGAAAAGAGAAGAAGGAACGAGTAAATCACAGTAGAATGTGGGTCAGTGTTAATTAATATTGGGTGAGGAGGAACTATTTGGTTAATGATAATATCAATTATTGAATTTCAGGGACAAGCCCTTTAACTTTCACACTACAACTATATGCGTAGTTATTCTTTTCCTTTTTTATGCAGTAACACTGTAGTATAAGGCAGTGATTCTCAACAGGTGGTGGAGGTGGTGAATTTGCCCCCATGTCACATTGGAAGTGTCTAGAGAGCAGTTTTAATTGTCATAAGTGGGAGTAACCAAACCAAAAAACCAAACTCACTGACGTTGAGTCTGTTCGCTTTCTGAGGCAGTATCTCTACGGAAGTAGATTGCCCAGTCTTCTTCTGAGGAGTGGCTGGTGGGTTTGAACTGCCAGCCTTCTGGTTAGCAGTTGAATACTTAGGAACTACACCACCGGAGGTCTCCCAAACTGGGAGTGGGAGATGGGTATTTCTGACATTTAGCGGGTAGAGGCCAGGGATACTGCTAAACATCCTACAATGTACATGGCAGTCCCCACACAATCAAGATTTATCCAGCCCAAAGTGTTAATAGTTTCAAAGTTTAGAAAATCTGGTGTAGGGGCTAAAAGCTTAATTAACGGAGCCAGACTGAGTGAGTTCCACTTCATAATTGATGATAGTGTGCAAATTATTTAATCTATCTCTCAGTTCCCCATCTATAAAATAGGCATAACAACAGTATTGTCCTCATAGGACTTATATGGATAATAAATGATTTAATATATATAAGACTCTTAGAACAGTAGCTAGCATATGGTCAGCATCATATAAATATTATTTTTGTACAAAACAGCAGAGTAGATATAAGAACTACCAGAACAATGGAATCTCTGCAGAAGTATGTTTTTGAGGGAATCTTGACAAAAAAAAAAAAAAAAAATCTTAGAAATAATTATCAGTACACCAGATCAAAACTACTTTTTTTCCAATCAATTCAAAATCATGGTGACCCTGTGATACAGAGTAGAATTGCTCCACAGTGTTTTCTTGGCTGTGATCTTTACAGATGCCGATCACCAGGGCATTCATCCATGGGGCTGCTGGATGGGTTCAAATGCCCAAATCCGAGGTTAGAAATGGAGTTCAAACTGTTAGCACCACCCAGGGACATCAATCATCCATCTAGGCTGACAAATTTGATGCAGCCCATAAGATGTTAGAATCCACATGAGAATGAACTATATGGCATATCATTGGTCTCTACCAGTTTCTTACTGCCGATTTTGTGCTATGGTGTTGAATTGCAAGAAATGTCAGTGCAGTCTCAGTACGGCATATATGCTTGAGTGGTGTTTGAGATTACTCAGTAATCATGTTTGCAAGATTTTCAAAAGATCAAAGATGTGTGATTTCCTTAAGTGAAAGTTTAGCTGTGTGATGAAGAAAAAGGGAAGGCCAAGAGATACAGAATGAGAAATTAACTACTCACTTGGCAGGGTTGTTGCTATAGGTATGAAATGGAGGCACTTGACCTTTGAAGTAAAAAAGATAAAACTCTGAAAGGTCAGACTGTGACAAAGACCTTGAAAATGGAAGGTGGTGATATTTGTGGACGGACCCAGCAAATTATCATGATTTATGCTCCTGTTAATAGTAGAGTTGAAGATGCCAAAAAGATATGATTTAAATACATACAACAAATTACAGGTGTTCAGCAGGGAAAAGAGGACTGAATTGGCTGAACTGACCAGTCTGAATACTATGCCCAGAACATATTTAGTCTAGTGGTTTTGATTTGTATGAGAGTCTGAAAATATCTCTACTAAGCTTAGTTAAATAGTCCTTGACCTTGAGGCCCTTATTTTATGTGCTGTATAATTCCAGCAGCCAGGGGACCCACACTGGCTTCACCCTATCCTAGATTCTTTCCCTTAGAATTAAAGTTTTAATTAAGAAGATGTTTAACATTAGGGGCTGTGACACACAGAAAGGCAATTTCACAAGTCCTCAGGAGACCAACTTTAAAGTCACACTTTCAGGCCAGCCTGTGATAAGTGTCCATCTACCCTAAGTATCTGTGGATGTAGCAGAAGATGTTTACAGTATAATTGAGATACTCTGTACAAATTCTGCTTTGCATTATATACCCACTTCTAAGCCCAAGTGTTGAAGTTCTCCTGATTCTGGTATAGCCTCTCATCAGGAAAATGACAGAGGTCACAGTGAAAAGAAAAATGAAAAAGTCACAGAGGGTAGAATAATAACTACCCTTTTTGAATTTGTAATATAACCATAATCAGGCACTGTGCTAAATATTTTAGCTATTTAATAAAATTCACAAAAACCCTGTCCATTTGGTCGACAATATGCCCAAGCTTCAAAGAAGTCAGATAACTCACTCAAGATCACATAGCTAGTAAGTTGTAGTACCAAGATTTGGATTCACGTCTGTCTCTTCGTATAGCCTTTTCTGCTTTATCAAGCTACGTCTTTAGCAATGAGACATGAAGGTAGCTAGGAAGTATTGCTACCATCCAAGGAGTCCCTGGATGAAAAGAGAAGTTGGAGTGGGGCATGTCTGGAGCTGGATATTTGTTCATTTGAAATTAACCAAAATTTCTGTCTTCTGATTTTCATTTCAAAAACATGGGCAACCTGAATTTTGAGCAATAACACTACTGTCTATCACTTATCATACTGCAGATATCATCTTGGGATATAAGAAAGGTCTGTTAATCACAGCAAAACAATGTGTTTATGCATATCCTACAGGTTTTGACTCCGAAATATATCTAGAATCCATTTCTTCTCATCTCTTGTGCTACCATCCTGGTTCAAGTAACCATCATCTTCATCTGAAGGATTTCAACATCCTCTCAACTGGTTTTCTTCTTTCTATTCCCACCTCTCCTATGCCCAAGAACATTGTCCACATAGCAGTTGGAATGATCCTTTGAAAATGGAAAATTGATTATACCACTCCTTGCTCAACATCTCCAATGGTCCCATATTGCATTTAGAGTAAAAGCCAAATGACTTTGCCTCTTCGTCAGGTTTCAATGTTCATTATCCCCATCTTCCAAGCCCTTCTTTGCCTCAGGGTCTTTGTACTCATCATACTTTGTACTATTGAAACGATCTTCCCACAGCAGTTTGTCTGGTACTAGGAACTTTCTCCTGACGCTCAGGACCGAGTTTAAACGTCAACACTGTGGAGATGACTTTCCTCCTGGCTGACTTAAATAAACGTTTCACATCCCAACCCCAATCCACCTGTCAGATGCAAACTCTCCTTCACAACCCCTTGTTTTCTTTTCCTTAAAGCACTGCTAAACTGACATTTTCTCTTTTACATATTTGTTTCTTTCATCGTTCATCTTATAATTGAAAAGGTAAAGGACTTTGTCTCTTCACTACTGCAACCCCAGAGTATAGAAAAATTGCCTGGTTAATAGTAAGCACTCAATAAATATTTGTTGAAATTGAAAAGAATGTTGGGTTGGGAGTCATGAAACTAGACAACTGGAGTAGCCATCTCTATGTGGAACAAAAGGATGAGTGGGGGCACATAAATGGAGAGGAAGAGTAAAAGGAGAGGAGTTAAGTGGGCAGTAGTGGAGAAAGTTAGTTCCACTAGTATTTTTCTACTATCAACATTCTTGAACAAAATGTATTCTTCAGAGAATGGGGGAGGAGAGAAGTCAAAGATAAATCACTTAATGTCTTTCACTGTAAGGATTCCTTTAAAAAGGAAGTTTCTTGGTAGACACTATGTTTTTCTTTTGTTGTTATTTATTTGGTTTTTAAATATTTTATTGTGCTTTAGATGAAAGTTTGCATAGCAATTAATTTTCCCGATCAATAGTTCATTCACAAATTATTCCAGGATATTGTTTGCAATACATGCAAGTGTTTAGCACTCTCCCTATTTCCTCCCTGGGTCCCCCTCCCGATTTCCATCCCTCCGTCTTCTCATCTTTGGTTTTGGGCAAATGTTTCCCTGTTTGTCTTGTATAGTTGATTGTTCTGAGGAACACATTCTGTACATTGTTTTATAGTCCCATCTATTATTTGGTCAGAAGTTGACCTCTGGGAGTATCTTCAATTTCAAGTTAGGTTTCCTCAGAGCAGCAGTCTCAAGGGTTCCTCTAGTCTCTGTCTGGCCTTTTTCACTTTTAGCTTTGAATTTTACATATATATGTTGTTGTTGTTGTTGTTATGTGCCATCGAGTCAGCCCTGACTCATAGCGACCCCTCCTTGGGTTTCCGAGGCAGTATCACTACGGAAGTAAGATT
>NW_006921777.1:6259818-6267561 GCF_000298275.1 Orycteropus afer afer | reverse complement strand
TATACATATATATATATATATATATATAATTTTTTAACCCATTTTAATCAGGATCTTCTGTTGTGGTCGTGGTCAGAGTGCTTGGTAATGGTAGTAGTCAAGTACCATCTAGTTCTTCTGGTCTCAGGTTAGAGGAGGTTGTGGTTCATGTGGATCATTAGTCATTTGGACTAATTGCTTCTTGACTTTTTGTTTTTCTTCATTCTCCTATGCTGCAGGCAGGAATAGACCCAATGTTTTGATAGATTTTCCTCTACTAAGCAAATGACATTTGTTTTAAAATAACTTATTTATTCACTTTTATTAATCAAAGACATGTATCTGATTGTTAGAATTCTGATTAGCATGACCTAAGCAAGATCTCTGAACAAATTTGATAATTTCAGCCAAAAGCTGAGAAAATCGAGACTTTAGTTAGAGCTATTTTAATTACTCTTATAATAATGAGTTCTTTAAAATCATTTAGTGTTTGTAAAGAAATACAGATTTCCAGATCGTGCACCAAACACTCTCTACTTCTGTAAAGATTTATCACCTTAGAAACCCAGGGGGGGCGATATGAGTCAGAATCTACTTGATGGCAGTAGGTTTGGTATTTTGGTTTGGGATGGACTAAAGGAATCTTCATTTTAATAAGCACTGCCTGCATCTCCTGGGTGATTCAGATATGGTTGTTCTTTGAACCACATTTTGAGAAACACTCCGGTAGACATTTTGAAAAATTAAAAATAGCTTCCAGCCTCTCTCTAAGTTTCACTGGTGACTTCAGGTTGGAAACCTCTGGAAGGTAGTTAACTGCAAACTCAATTCAGCTGTTCGGCCTTAGGCACTACTTCAATTGAAGCTCAAGAAGCTATGACTAAGTTGACCTTTTGTCATATCTCTTTTCCTCCCTGCTTATTTAAGTTGCCATCTTAACTGGTTCCTGAAGTCAAAAGTGCTTTTGTTCTCTGCATGAATGGTTTGATTCACATCACACCAATATTGCTTCAAAGGGAGATAGTCTCTTACCTTTGGATAATCTCTTCCTCCCCCTGCAAATGTCACAACCTAGCTGAAGGATTTTGAAGGTTTTCTGTTGTAAATATCTAAGTTTCTTCAGATCACTTTTTTTTTTTTTTTTAATGGAATGGAAATAAGGCCAAAAGAAATATCATCCACTTACAATACTTTAAGCAAAGGCGATTTCTTCCACATACTGTTGTATTTGAGACAACCAAAAAAGAAGAAAAAAACACTTAAACTCACTGTCATCAAGGTGATTCCAACTCATAGTGACCCCCCACTGAGTTTCCAAAGTGAACCCACTGGGTTTCTAAGGCTATAAATCTTTGTATTAGAAGCAGTTTCATCTTTCATACATGTAGCAGCTGGTAGGTTAGATCTACAGACCTTTTGGTTAACAGCCAAATGTGTTAACCACTATACCACCAGAACTCCTTGTATTGAAGACAGTGATTAACAAACTGTGTGTTTAAAAAAGCACAGATTACTGAGGCCCTTTCAGAAAATCTTATTGAAAAAGTGTTAAATGGGGCCTGGGAATTTGTATTTTGATTCATATGATTGGCCAAGCCTGTGATAACATTTTAGTGAATGAATGCCAATAAGGTCACTTATTCAAGGTCAGATGACCAAGAAGTGATAAATTCTGATAGAGCACAGTGTTTCTTTCCACTGTCTTATGCTGTGGTGAGAAATAAAAAAGCAAAGGAAGGAGGCAAAAGCAGTCTAAACTACTTGCCATTTGTTGAACCTCCTATTCTATGATTCACCTCTATTCCTACGCCCTGTTCTTGTCATGTTTCAGTTACACTGTCTTGTATCATGTCATCACACAGAATTTGTTTTGAATGCTTGCTTTTGTACAAGCCACTTGTTTAGCCTAGAATTCCTTCTATGTCCAAATCACTTCTCTTCTTCCTCATAAACTTCAAGATGCCATTTGAGTATCACCTCTTTTGTGAAGCTTCCCTGAAACCCCAATCTGAATAAATCCTTCCTGTCTCTATCCAGTTAGATTTCTGTACAGGGAAGTATTGTGTTCCTAAGAAACCATTGTATATTCCATCGTCTGTAATTTATTTAAATACGTCCACACAGGCAGTGTGATATACACATGTATAATTTAGTAATGAATACATCCTAAGGTCAATCATATGAAATATTCTAATCAGAAACGGCACCAAGAAATGGTGAATTGGCATTGCAAAAATCCTGTAGTCTATACTCTAGAAGGGTTTTCACAACTTAATCACTAAACAATTGCTATCTAAATCGAAATCAATGCGTAGTAGGAATATCTTTTCATGTGTGAAACCCGTGGTATTTGAAATAATTAGATTACCTAGAGAGATGGTCCACCACTCATCTTGTCAGTTTGTCATACTGTGGTGGCTTGTGTGTTGCTGTGAGGCTGGAGGCTATGCCACTGGTGTTGCAAATGCCAGTAGGGTCATCCATGGTGAACAGGTTTCAGCAGAGCTTCCAGACCAGAACAGACTT
This sequence comes from Orycteropus afer afer, assembly GCF_000298275.1. Classification (NCBI taxonomy): domain Eukaryota; kingdom Metazoa; phylum Chordata; class Mammalia; order Tubulidentata; family Orycteropodidae; genus Orycteropus; species Orycteropus afer. Next base: position 6,265,056 of record NW_006921777.1, on the reverse strand, counting down.
GGAAGAAGGAAGAGGCCATCCATTTCTCACAGAATTGGCCAGTGAAAACCGTATGAATAGCAGTGAAACACTGTCTTGATATATTACTGGAAAACTTTACGAATAGCCCTAGAACAGTGTCCAATATAGTGCCGGAAAATGAACCCCTTAGGTTGGAAGGCACTCAAAATATGACTGGGGAAGAGCTGTCTCCTCAGAGTAGAGCCAACCTTAATGATATGGATGGAGTAAAGCTTTCAGGACCTCCATTTGCTAATGTGGCATGACTCAACATGAATAGAAACAGCTGAAAACATCCATTAATAATTGGCACATGGAATGTACTATGTATGAATCTTGGAAAATTGGAAGTTGTCAAAAATGAAATGGAATGCATAAAGAATGATACCCTATGCATTAGTGAGCTGAAATGGACTGGTTTTGGTCATTTTGAATCAGACACCCATATAATCTACTATGCTGGGAATAACAGATTGAAAAGAAATGGTGTGGCATTCATCATCACAAAGAATGTTTCAAGATCTGTCTTGAAATACAATGCTGTCAGTGATAGGATACTATCTATATGCCTGCAAGGAAGACCAGTTAATACTATTATTCGAAAATAGGCACTAACCACCAAAGCCAAAGATGAGGAAACTGAAGATTTTTATCAACTTCTGCAGTCTGAAATTGACCAAGCAATCAAGATGTGCTGATTATCCCTGTTGATTGGAAGGCAAAAGTTGGAAACAAAGAAGAATCACAGTAGTTGGAAAATATGGCCTTGGTGATAGAAATGACATTGGAGATTGCATGATAGAATTTTGCAAGACCAATGACTTATTCCTTACAAATACCTTTTTTCAACAACACAAAAGGTGGCTATACATATTGACTTCACCAGAATGAGTGTACAGGAATCATATTGACTATATTTGTGGCAAAAGGCAGTGGACAAGCTCAATATCTTCAGCCAAAACAAGGCCAGGAGCTGACTGTGGGACAGATCATTTGCTCATATGCAAGTTCAAGTTGAAACTGAAGACAATTAATTAAAACAAGTACATGAGAGACAAAATATGACCTTGATTATATCCTTCCTAAATTTAGAGATTATCTAAAGAATAGATTTGATGCATTGAGCACCAATGACCGAAAAACAGAGGAATTGTGGGATAACATCAAGATCACCATCCATGAAGAAAGCAAAAGGTCATTAAAAAGACAGGAAAGGAAGAAAAGACCACAATGGATATCAGAAAAGAATCTGAAACTTGCCCTTAAACAGAGAGTAGCTAAAGCAAGTGGAAAAATTGACAGGATAAAAGTGTTAAACAGAAGATTTCAAATAGCAGCTTGAGAAGACAAAGTCAATTATTACAATGAAATGTGCAAAGACCTGGAGTTAGAAAACCAAAAGGGAAGAACATGTTCAGCATTTCTCAAGCTGAAAGAACTGAAGAAAAAATTTAAGCCTCAAGTTGTGATTTTGAAAGATTCTATGGGCAACATATTGAATGATGCAGGAAATATCAAAAGAAGATAGAAGGAATACAGAGTCACTGTACCAAAAAGAATTGGTTGATGTTCATCCATTTCAGGAGGTGATATATGAGCAAGAACCAAGGGTATCAAACAAAGAAGTCGAGGCTGCACTGAAGGAATTGAAAAACAAGGCTCCAGGAATTGACAGAATACCCATTGAGATGTTTCAACAAATAGATGCTGCACTGGAGGCACTCACTTGCCTATGCCAAGAGATTTGAAAGACAGGTACCTGGCCAACTGACTGGAAGAGATCCATATTTGTACACATTCCAAAGAAATATGATACTACAGAATGTGGAAATTATCAAACAATATCATTAATATCACTTGTAAGTAAAATCTTACTGAAGGTAATCCAAAAACGTTTGCAGCGGTATATTGACAGAGAACTTCCAGATATGCAAGCTGGATTCAGAAGAGGACGTGGAATGAAGGATATCATTGCTGATATCAGATAGATCTTGGCTGAAAGCAAAGACTATCAGAAAGAGGTTTACTTATGTTTTATTTACTATGCAAAAGTATTCAATCGTGTGGATCATAACAAATTATGGATAACATTGAGAAGAATGGGAATTACAGAACACTTAATTGTACTCATAAGGAACCTGTACATAGATCAGGAAGCTGTCATTCAAACAGAACAAGGGGATACTGCATGGCTCAAAATAAAAAAAGGAATGTGTCAAGGTTGTATCCTTTTACCATACTTATTCAATCTGTATTTGAGAAAATAATCCAAGAAGCTGGATTATATGAAGAAGAATGTTGCATCAGGATTGAAGGAAGACTCATTAACAACCTGCAATACATTGATGACACAACTTTGCTTGCTGAAAGTGAAGATGACTTGAAATACCTACTGATGAAGATTCAAGACTTCAGTCTGCAGTATGGATTACACACACACATACACACACACACACACACACACACACATATATATAAAATCCTCACAACTGGACCAATAAGCAGCATCACAATAAATGGAGAAAAGATTGAAGTTATCAAAGACTTCATATTACTTGGTTCTAAAATCAATGCCAATGGAAGCAGCAGTCAAGACATCAGATGACATATTGCACTGGGCAAATCTGTTGCAAAAGACCTCTTTCAAGTACTGAAGAGCAACGATATCTTCTTGAAGACTAAAGTGAACCTAACTCAAAGCATGGTATTTTCAATCACCTCTTATGCATGTAAGAGCTGGACAATGAATAAGGAAGACCAAAGAAAAGTTGATGCTTTTGAGTTCTGGTGTTGGGAAAGAATGCTGAAAGTACCATGGACTGCTAAAAGAACTAATAAATCTATCCTGGAAGAAGTGCAACCAGAATGCTCCTTGGAAGCGAGAATGGTCAAACTTCATCTCACCTGCTTTGGTCATGTTGCCAGGAGGAACCATTCATTCCCTGGAGAAAGACATGATGCTTGGTAAAGTAGAGGGTCAACGGAAAAGGGGAAGGCCCTCAACAAGGTGGACTGACACCATGGTTGCAACGATGGGCTCAGGTGTAGCAAGGATGGTGAGGATGGCACAGGCCTGGGCAGTGTTTTGTTCCATTGTACACAGGGTTGCTACGAGTCAGAGATGACTTGATGGCACCTAACAACAACAACAACAGGAACATTTATATTTAAAAGAAACACTGCAACAGAGTGTAAAATCTATGGATTCAGAGATTTTTGTCACTTTGTTGAATACTGTGATTTGATAGTGTCTTAGTTACCTAGTGCCTCTCTAACAGAAATACCACAAATGAGATGGCATTAACAAACAGGAGTTTACTCTCTTACAGTTTTGGAGGCTAGAAATCCCAGTTCAAAGTACCAGGCTCTAAGGGTTAGGTGAAGGCCCCTCAACCTTGGGTTTCAGCTCTGCCTCTTGCTCCTAGCCCAGAGAATGTAGAGACATCTCTTCACCCAGACACCTGCTGGCTGCTAAGGCTGACAAACCAAGGTTGACAAGTGAAAAGGCACAGTCCTGATGTTACCAAACCACACGGCAGGCCATTGATTCAAGTCCATTGAAAGTCCCAAAACCAGCAGAGCATGACAGGCTGCTGAACAACTCGGCTACATGCAGGCCATAAGCTAGAGACAGTTCTCAAGGCTTCTCCTTATGTACAGGAAGCAGACCACATCCCTGAGGCAGCTACTCAGCTTCTCCCAGTAGATTCCACCATGGAGTTGATTACCAGTCTCATCATGGAGAATACTACATCCAACTGCCAAGCCACTCAACCAGGCCCGGTCAAGTCAACATACAAAATTAACTACCACAGATAGTAAATTAATATATTAAACAAAAAGGCCAACAATAATATTGTTTTAAATAATCCTTAAGAGAACCATTTCATAATATATACCAATTTTGGAAAGTAATACATCATTTTGATATTGTTGAAAGTTACTATAAATACTAACAACAATGATGAAAAAAATATTTTCTCAAAAGGGTCCATAACTTCATAATAAGTTTAACACTAATTTATCTGAATTCAGAAAACAAGTAATAGATTAAGCTTCAAATAAAGTAAGGCATATTAAGCAAAAGGGGAACTATCAAGAGATGGTTAGGTTAACAGCAAAGAGGCCTCTTAAAGTCACATTCTTTAGTAAAATGAATATTTACCAAATTGTGGAACAGAATTTCTCAAACTTCATGTCATTAGAATTGTGAAATCAATTTAGGAGCTTTAACTAAACTTTTGTTTCTAAAGGTATAAAAGGCAATGAAATAGAATGGGATGGAACTGATTGAATCAAATAGCATGGAATGGAGTATACTGCAGAGATAGTAAGGTCAGTCTATGTTCATATTTGTGCTTATGTGCATGCATAATACAAAATATAATTATTACTGTAAGTTATAGTCTAAAATATTTGAAAGATAAGGTCTTAGACACTGGTTTTTAAACCCATTTTAACCTTAGCATTTTATGTAGAAGCCTAATGTATAAAACAGACAAAAGTAAAACTGCTCTGATTAAAGTGGAAAGGGCAATGTGAAGGGGGTAGGATTCAGGCCAGCTAGCTCACTACAACCCTTCTTCCTTCAAGGAGCAGAATTTGAAAACCACTGACCTAGAAATTAGACTTAGACCTAGAAATCAATATTCTTGATATAGGAATCAGATAAATGCTTAGTTTTGAGATATGAGGGATACACTCTCTCCCACTCAAGTTGTGAACTAATTAAGAGAAACACTGGAGTCCAGCAAATGAGAATCTAGTATCAACATATTACTAATAAAGGCTAGGTCAGGGAATGTAGCTTAGGTGTGTGGCATCAGTGGGTTTCTTCATCGGAGTTGCAGAATTAGATGCATGCAATCACAGGGAGTCTCTAAGTAGTACAAAGAGTTAACATGTTTGGCTGCTAATCAAAAGATTGGAAGTTAGAGTCTACCCATAGGCACCTTGGAAAGCCCTGGTGATCTACTTCTGAAGAATCAGCCATAAAAATACACTGTGGAGCACAGTTTTACTCTGACACACATGGCAACTGGTTTACTAGTATACAGTCACAGGCATCACTAGAAACCTGCAGAGGGCCCTAACCTACCCTCACCCCCTATCACGGGCAGAAGATCAGAGGATACAGGCCAATCACAAAACAGAGTAGAGGGAAGTTCAGAGAAGCCAGGAGTGCTACATTTATTGGTAGTGCCTAAGGCACTCGAGGGGAGCTCTGGTAGCATAGTG
>NW_006921777.1:6257357-6258752 GCF_000298275.1 Orycteropus afer afer | reverse complement strand
ATCATAGCATGTTTCTCCACACCACAGTCCCATGCTTCTAGGAGGCATCACACCTCCAGCCACTGAAGAATCTCATTAACAGCAGCACCATATGAAGTCGAGTGGGAAATATTTAGGAATGCTAAGAAAAGCCCCCTGCCAAACAAAACTCTCCTATACACATCCTGCTAAGAACTGTGAAATTCCCATATTATTTATTTACTCCTTTGAGGGATGGTTATGAAAACTTCTATTAAAATTTAAATACACATTGAGATAATGAGCCTGTATGGACTCTTAATATCACAATCCTTATGGGCTTTTAAGGAGCTCTGGTGGAGCGATGCCTGAGGCATCTGGCTGCTAACCAGTAGGCTGGCAGTTCAAAGCCACTAGCCACTCCACAGAACGAAGATGGGAGAATCTACTTCCATCAAGATTTACCACCTTAGAAAACCAAGAGGGGTTGCTATGAGTCAGAATTGACTTGATGGCAGTGGGTATGGACTTTTAGTCCATTGATAAGGGTCACTCATTGTAACTTTAAATAGAAATTAATCTTACCCTCTCTACAATATTTTAATAATGACACAGGAACAGTTATCTCTAATTTGAAAACACTAGATTGAATGATAAACTCAACTTTCAAGACAGTACTTACCTCTGGGAGTGGGGGCATACAATGACTAAAAGGGTTTAGATAGCCAGGTGACTTAAAAAGTTATTTATTTTTCTTAAACTGGGTATCCCTGGGTGTTGCAAATAGTGAATGCACTCAGCTGCTAAATAAAAGATTAGTGGGTGATTGAGTCTACCCAATTCAAAGGTGCCTTAGAGGAAAGCCTGGAAATCTGTGAAAAAATCAGCCACTATGCTTGAGACTATGGTCACAGGGAACATCAAGCTCAATTGGCATAACATACTACACAAAAGCATTGCTCTACATTCTACTTTGGCAAGTAGCTACTTGGAACTTAAAAGCTTGCAAGCAGCCATCTAGTTGCAACAATGGGTCTCTGCCTGTCCAGAACAAAGAAGAATGAAGAAAAACAAAGAGACATGGAAACAATTAGTCCGAGGGACTAGTAGACCATGTGATCCTCAGCCTATACGACCATGAGACCAGAAGAACTATATTGTTCTGAGCTACCACTGTCAAGCCATTTGGAGGGGAATCAGTGCATGAGATCCTGGATAGAGTGGGAGAACAATGTGGAACAAAACTCAAAATCATTAAAATAAAAAAAAGACCAGGTTTGCTGGTCTGATAGAGCCTAGTGAGACCCCTGAGACTATGGCCCTTAGTTAACCTTAAGGTCAGGAACTGAACTCACTCCTGCGGCTTCCAGCCAAACAATAGACAGGTATATAAGGTAAACATTTACATCAGGTAGATACACTCCTTGGAACAATCAA
>NW_006921777.1:6253653-6257175 GCF_000298275.1 Orycteropus afer afer | reverse complement strand
TAAACTTTCACCCAATAAAAATAAAAAAAAAAAATCCAGATATTGGGGGGGGGGAGTTAGCCCCTGAAAATTCTTTGGAGTACAGTTCTACTCTAACATACACGGGGTTGCTATGAGTTAGAATCAGCCTGGCAATTGATTTGGTTTGTTTTTTTTCCCTTAAACTAGGTGGGTAACTAGATTTTTTTTTTTTTTTTTAATTTTTATCTCTATGCTTTACATCTTATACTTATTGAATTATTATCAAGAATTAATAAAAAGATCAATTTGCAAATAAAGCAATAAGTTAGAACAAATGAGTACAGACAAATATAAACTACTCGTTGGTAGACATTAGCTATTTATTCATTCCTTAAACATTGTGAGTGTACCATGTTACCATGTTAGGTTTTGAGAGTTCAAGGCTAAATGAGACACAGAGCTTTGAATCTAGGTATCTAAAAATTGATATCTACTAAGAAACATATACCAGTACATGAACCTATAATGATCAAATGCCTAACACCAAATGAATTCACTATAGCAGAATTTCTATTGTGTCTTCTATGAAACATAATTAAGATGGAGGAATTTTGCACAGACACAGAAAGCGTGTGATCAAAATCATAAGCTGACAGCTCGAAAAGTCTCTGAAGCAGCACATCCAATTTTCTCGGTCACATCTAGGACTACAGGGCACCCCACTGTGCCATATCCTCTCTTCTGACAAGTGATGCACAAGCCCAGAATTCTAAGAAATAGCAGTATCAGGAAAAGTTGGCCAGCTCATAGAGAAACTTGTTCTTTTGAAATAATCCTTAGAAATATGTATCTACTGCCCAAAGCGTCAAGAAAATGACATATAGTCATTTGGAAATAAGAGGGTGTTTACCATGTGCATTCCAGCTCATCATTATTAATCTGTAGAGTCATTTCCTTTTCTTTGAACTAATTTTATTTGATTTGGTGAACGGCCTCCATTTCATTCACCTTCAGTTTAGAGCTGTTAATGAAATTCAGCTCTTGGCCCACAGAGAGCTTCCAAATCCTTTTATATTCTTGTTTACACAGACCACATTTCATGCCTGTGCCATAGAAGTCATTTTATTTGCCGTTTATTCTATAACTTTCAGGCAAAGAGTTGTTAGATTGCATTACAAAGAGGTAAGAAAGGCATCTAATGTCCTGAAGTTTTTCAAAAAGGAATTGAAATCAATAACTATTGTGAGTCTACTGGCAAAATGATCAATTCTGGGGAAATGAGCATTGAAGTGAGAAATGTCTAATAAAGATATTGCTTAAAATTCCAATCCTGATACCAACAAAATTTTTTAAGGACATGGAAAAACCAGTTACTGACTTCATATGGAAAGGAAAGAGACCTCAGATAAGCAGAGCACTACTGAAGAAGTAAAACAAAGTGGGAGGTCTCACACTTCCAGATCTTAAAACCTATTATACAGCCACAGTAATCAAAACAGTATGGTATTGGTACAATTATAGACAGATAGACCAATGGAACAGAATTGAAAATCCAGATATAGTTGTCCATAGTCCATCTATGGACAGCTGATCTTTGACAAAGGTCCAAAAGCCATTAAATGGGGACTGTTGTTGTTGTTGTTATGTGCCGTTGAGTCAGACCTGACCCATAGCGACCCCTCCTTGGGTTTCCAGGGCAGTATCACTACGGAAGTAGATTGCCCCATCTTCCTTCCGGGCAGTGGCTGGTGGGTTTGAACCTCCAGCCTTCTGGTTAGCAGTCAAGTGCCTTAGCCACTACGCTACCAGAGCTCCCAAATGGGGACTAGACAGCCTTTTTAACAGATGGTGCTGGGAAAACTGGATATCCACTTGCAGAAAAAATGAAACAAGACCCATAGCTCACCCCATACACAAAAACAAACTCAAGCTGGATTAAAGACTCAAATGTAAAATCCAAAACTATAAAATTCATCAATGATAAAATAGGTGCAAATCTAGGAGACCTAATTTACAGCATAAATAGACTATCAAACATAACCCAGAATGCACAGGATGTAGAAGAGAAGCTAGATGACTGGGACCTTTTAAAATTTAAATCCTTATATGCATCAAAAGACTTTATCAAAAGGGTTAAAAAGAGAACCTACAGATTGGGAGAAAATATTTGCCTATGACAATATCTGCCTATCTGACAAAAGACTTATCTCTAAAATCTGTACAAAACTTCAACACCTCAAAACCAAAAAGACAAACAACCCAATTCAAAAATGGGCAAAAGACTTAAACAGACATTTCACTAAAGACAATATGCTGGTGGCCAACAAACACACGAGGAATTGCTCACAATCTTTAGTCATTAATGCAAAAACCAAAAGCACTGCCACTGAGTTGGATCCAACTCCTAGCAACCCCTCCTTGGGTTTCTGAGGTGGTATCACTAAGAGATGCAAATCAATACAACGATGAGATATCATCTCACCCCAGCAATAATAGCAAAGCTCAACAGGACAGAAAATAACAAATGCTGGCGAGGCTGTGGAGAGATTTGAACTCTCATACACTGTTGGTGGGACTGCAAAATGATACAACCATTGCAGCAAATGGTATGGTGTCTCCTTAAAAAGCTGAAAATAGAAATACCATTAGAATCAGCAATTCCATTATGAGGAATATATTATCCTAAACAGGTGAGAGGCAGGGCACGAACAGACATATGCACACCCATGTTCATCACAGCATAATTCACTATAGCAAAGAGATGGAAACAATCTAAATGCCCATCAACAGATGAATGGATAATCAAATTATGGTACATTCACACAATGGAATACTATGCTACATTAAAGAACAATGAAGGATACGTGAATCATCTCACAACATGGATGAGCCAGGAGAACATTATGTTGAGTGAAATAAGTCAATCACAGATGGACAAATACTGTATGAACCCATTACTGTAAAAAGACAAAGAAGGGTTTGCTTAAGAAAGGGAACTCATTTTGTAGGTTACTGTGGTGGGGAGGGAAGGGAGGGAATAATTTTGGGCTAGTTGGGGGCCACACACTGACATGGGTAAGGGGAAGGATGGTATAGAATGATTCTATGACCACCATGATAACATTAGGAAAAGGGAGGACACACAGAATTGTGCATATAAGATATAGATGACAGACGCTAATACCAACCAGTATATCCACAATATTGCATTACCATTAACACCAAACACCAGGCTACAGATAAACACATAAACATCTGAGAAGATCAGATGAGGATCGGTGAACAGAATTATACTCTAGACCAAGGATAGATTCAGCAGAGGCTAATCTTGCACTGATACCATTGATACAAAATACCCACAATCCTTACAGAAACAACAGAAGACAGACATAGAATAATCCCTCACAGACAGCCAGACACTGTGGGAGAGAGATCCAATGGATCTACCAACTCAGGATTATAGCACTGGGGGATGCCAGACTCAATTGGCACAACAAAATACATAAAAGTCTTGTTCCTCATCCTACATTGGTGAGTAGCGATTGGGATCTTAATGGCTTA
>NW_006921777.1:6245546-6253038 GCF_000298275.1 Orycteropus afer afer | reverse complement strand
ACAAAATGTTGAATGTAAAACAAACTCTGCTCTGTAAACTTACACCTAAAGCACCAAAAAAAAAAAAAAAAAAGAAAGAAAGAAAGAAAAAGATATAGCTTAAGAGAACTAGGAAGATAAAGCAGAAAAAGCATAGGATTTAGGTTAAGGTGTATTTTTATTTTTATTTTTTCTAATTGCCATCAAGACAATTTGACTCGTGGCAACCTCATGACTCTCACACACTGCTGGTGGGCTGTACAATGACACAACTACTGTGGAAAACAGTATGGTGCTTCCTTAAAAAGTTGACAATAGAAATACTATTTGTTCCAGCAATTCCATTACTAAAAAAACATCCTAAAGAAGTGAGAACCAAGACACAAATAGATATATACACACCAATGTTCATCGCAGCACTATTCACAATAGTAAAGATATAGAAACAACCTAAATGCCCATCAACAGATGAATGGTAACAAAACTATGTTACATATACACAATGGAATACTATGCAACTGCTAAAGGGCATGTAGGTGGCATCTTCTGACCTCCTCTAACTACACAAAAGGAAGACAGAATCACCATCAGCAGCCCCAGGTCTGTTCTTATGAGCCCAGACATGCTGCCACCCTCCAGCCCTCTTACTAACCTTGATACAACCTGTTCCTCCCACAGCACCCGCCATCTCTCTGCTGGGTTTGATAATTCACTGCAGTGGCCACACAAAACTCACAGATTATGGGGTTTATTAGGGACGCTACAGGCTACAATTCAAGTTCAGGAATATACTCAGTCTCTCTCAGCTGGCCGTCTCACTCAGCAACTGGCTCTCTCTCTCTCAGCAGCAAGTCTCTTTCTGCAATGCATCTCTCTCAGCCAGCAGTTAGAGAGACATTTCTCCTGCTTCTAGGAGGGCTCCTTTTGAGACTGGAAGAGTGGACAAAGCCAACCAATCTCAACATCAGAGTTCTACACACTTGAGAAAGAGCAAACTTCCCAGGAAATTACTTTGTGCTGCTCCAACAGAAAATACCCCAGGTGCGTTGCTCACAGCAAAGTGGGAGTTAAAAAGCCTGTGGCTAGAAAAGCCTTACCATATAATTTACTACACTTCAGCAACACTAAAGATTAATGAAGAATCCACGAAACACCTCAAACCATAGATGAACTTGAAGGACATTATGCTAAGTGAAGTAAATCAATCACAGAAGGACAAATAATTGTATAAGTCCACTAATATAAAATGTCACAGAAAGGAAATTTTCTTTGTTGGTTACCAGCAATGGGAGGGGAGGGAAGGGAAAATTCCTAGATAGGTAAGAGACAAATACTGGTTTGAGTGAAGGGAAAGGCACTTTACCAAAAGCAAGTGACCACCACAATAGCACTACAAAAAATGAACACATGGAGAAGTGTACAAGAGGTACAGACAACAAAGGTAGACACTTTTACATACACAATACTACATTCTCAATAATAACAAACATTAATCTATGAAACATATAGGCTAAATGATCAGGCATGGCTAAGCAAAAGGGAATATACCCATGACCATATGGAGGTTTGGCAGATGACATTTCTACTTATGTATGTGCTATAAGAATGCCCATGTATATAATAGAGCTAAAGAGGGGAAAGTTATGATAACTTCTTAGCCACAGTCAAACACCTTGAGGGAGGGAGAGTCTGGGCCCACAGTCTTGGGAGCATGGTTGCAGGGAACAGCAAGCTCAATTGGCATAGGCTACACAAAAACATTGTTTTACATCCTACTTTGGTGAGTAGCAGCTGGGATCTTAAAAGCTTGGGAGTGGCCATTTAAGATGCAATAATTGCTCTCTCCTGATCAGGAGCAAAGGAGAATGAAGAAAATCAAAGATGCATGGAAATAATTAGTCACAGGGACTAGTGGACAATGCAAATCTCAGCCTACATGACCATGAGACCAGAAGAATTGGTTGACACCTGGCTACCACTGTCAACTACTCAGAAAGGGATCAAAATAGGAGATCCTGGATAAAGTGGGAGAAAAATATGCAACAAAATTCAAAATAATTAAAAGGACCAGGCTTACAGTTCTAGTAGAAACTCATGAAACCCCTGAGACCATGGCCCCTAGTCACCCTTCAGGCCTGGAATTGAACTCACTCCTGTGGCTTCCAGCCAAACCATAGACAAACTTACAAGGTGAACAATTACACCAGGTAGGTACACTCCTTGGAACAATCAACCGTTGGAGATCAGAAGGGCACATTTGCACATAGAGATAACTAGAGGGCAGGAATGCATAGGAAAGAACATAGAGAGGGAAAAGATAATCACAGGGAGGAAGTGGGAAGAGAGTTGTTATTATACAAGGATTGCAATATCATGAAACAAAATGTGTATGAACTGTTGAATGGAAAACAAATTTGCTCTGTACACTTTCACCTAAATCACAATTAAAAAACAAACAAACAAACAAAAAAAACCTGGCTCTCCATGGGGTTTTACTGGCTTTGATCTTTCAGAAGCAGGTCAGAAGCAGGCTTCTTTTCCAAGGTGCCTCCAGTAGGTTCAAACCACCAACTTTTCAATTAGTAGCCAGAGTCAGAAGAACCACTTTTAAATCTCAGTTCTTCCATTTGTTAACCATATGGTCCTGGATAGATTCTTCACCTTTAACATAGGATTAATAAATCATATTCTTGAGAATTAAATACTGTTCTGGTTACCTAGAACTGCTCCAACAGAAATTACAGTTTGGGAGGTTAGAAGTCCGAGTTCAAAATGCCAGGATCTAGGTGCTGGATGAAAGCCCCTTGACCTTGGGCTTCAGCTCTACCTCTTGCTCCAGGTCCACTGAAGCTAGAGGTATCTCTTCACTCAGGCATCTACTAGCTGCTGAGGCTAACAAGCCCAAGGTCGACAAATAAAATGGCACAGACCCAATTTTACCAAACCACATGGCAGGCCATTACCGCAAGTCCATTGGAAGTCCCAAGGTCGGCAGAGCATGGCAGGCTGTTGAACCAAGACTCAGCTACGTGCAGGGCTCAAGCGTGCCGTAAGCTAGAGAGTATCCACAAGGCTTCTCCTTATATACAGGAAGTGGACCACATCCCTATGGCAGCTACTCAGCTGCTCATAGTAGATTCCACCATAGAGTTGATTACCAGTCTCATCATGGGAAATACTACATCCAGCTGCTCAGCCACTCAACCAGGCCCAGCCAAGCTGACACACAAACTTAACTACCACCAATACTATAACGAATGCCCATAGCAGATGGTAAATGCTTAACAGCACAACCCTTAGATATTTTCATGATGTAATTATGTACAGGCAGTGTTGAAATATTGTTGATAAATGTAAACCTGAAGGAAAGTGATTATGTGCCACAATTCTTATTGCTAAATTTTAAGATGTTCAAAATCAATTTTAAAACCCAACATCCAGTATGTAGACACTGAATTATATCAATTGTAGAGTACCATAAGTGTGTGATTCTTTCATTTAGTTTGTACATATATTAGATCACCTGGAAGTTTATGAAAAAAAAAATATAAAGTTCTGGGGTTGTCTAGTAATCAACCTCCAAGGTGATTCTGGTAGAAACATTCCACAGACTTTATTTTGGTCAGTTCTGCCTCTACAAATAATGCATTTATAAGAGATTAAAAAAGAAGAAGAAGAAGAAATAAAGGTCAGATTAGCCATCACCTCCCACAGTAGCAGTAGGAGTGCCCACCATTAAGTACTAGGTTTCTTTTGCGAGTGATTAAAAATATTCTGGAATTAAATCCCAGTAATGGTAGTCCAACTTTGGGAATATACTAAAACCTCTGAGTTGTATATTTATAAGGGTGAATTTTATATAAAAGAAATATGTTATTTAAAAGACAGAAAAGAAAAAGGAAAATGGATGTCAGAAAAGACTCTAAAACTAGCTCTTGAACATACTGTAGCTAAAGCAAAAGGAAGAAATGATGAAGTAAATAAGATTATAAAGAGTGACTCAGAAGGAAAAACTGTTATAAAGAAATATATAAAGAATTGGAGTTAGAAAACCAAAAGGGAAGAATATGCTCAGCATTTCTCAAACTGAAAGAAGTGAAGAAAAAATCCAATCCTTGAGTTGCAATACTGAAGGATTCTACAGGCAGAAAAGGTGAATGAAGCAGGAAGGATCAAAAGCAGGTGCAAAGAATACACAGAGTAACTGTACCAAAAAGAATCAGTCAACATTCAACCATTTCAAGAGTGTAGTAGTTAAGGTTGTGTGTCAGCTTGGCTGGGCCTGGTTGAGTGGCTGGGCAGCTGTTGTTGTTGTTGTTATGTGCCGTCGAGTCAAACCTGACTCATAGCGACCCCTCCTTGGGTTTCCGAGGCAGTATCACTACGGAAGTAGGATTGCCCAACCTTCCTTCCGAGGAGTGGCTGGTGGGTTTGAACCGCCAGCCGCCTGGATGTAGTTATTCCCCAGGGTGAGACTGGCAATCAGTTTCAAAGGAGGAATCTACTGGAGCAGCTCAGTACCTGCTTTAGGGATGTGGGCTGCTTCCAGTATGTAAGAAGTGGCTTGGAGGAGGGTCTCCAGCTTTTTGGCATGCTTGAACCCTGCATGTAGCCAAGTTGTTGTTCAACAGCCTGCCATACCCTGCCAATCTTGACACTTTTTCTAGACTTGAATTAGTGGCCTGCCATGTTGTTTGGTGATATTGGGACTGTGCCTTTTCACTTGTCGACCTTGGGATTGTCAGTCTCAGCAGCCAGAATCTGCCTGAATGAAGAAAACCCTCTAGCTTCAGTGGGCTGGGAGCAAGAGGCAGAGCTGAAGCCCAAGGTCAGGGGGCTTTCACCCAGCCCCTAGAGCCTGGCACTTTGAACTTGGACTTCTAGCCTCTAAAATTGTGAGAATGAACTCCTGTTTGATCAAGCCATCCCATTTGTGGTATTTTCTGTTAGAGCAGCACAGAGGTAAACAAAACAAGGAGTAAGTGTATGATCAAGAACCAATGGTATTGAAGGAAGAACTCCAAACTCCACTAAAGACATTAGGGAAGAACAAATCTCCAGGAAATTACAGAATGCCAATTGATACATTTGAACAAACAGATGCAATGCTGGAAGCACTCACTTGTCTATACCAAGAGATTTGGAAGACAGCTGCAAACTGACTGGAAGAGATCCATATTTGTGCTCATCCCAAAGAAAGGTGATCCAACAGAAAGAGGAAATTATTAAATGATACCATTAATGTTGTTGTGGTTGTTGTTAAGGGCCATCAAGTTATCTCCGACTCATAGCGACCCTATGCACAGCAGAACAAAATACCTCCCGGTCCTGAGCCAGCTCCATGATTCTTGCTACACTTGAGCCCATTGCTGCTGCCACAGTGTCAGTCCACCTCGTTGCGGGCCTTCCCCTCTTTTGTCGACCCTCCACATTACCAAGCATGACATCCTCCTCCAGGGAAAGGTCCCTTCTGACAACATGACCAAAGTAGGTGAGATGAAGTCTGGCCATTCTCGCCTCCACTGAGCATTCTGGCTGTACTTCATCCAGGACAGACCTGTTAGTTCTTTTAGCAGTCCATGGTACTTTCAGCATTCTTTACCAACACCATAGCTCAAAAGCATTAACTCTTCTTCGGTCATCTTTATTCATTGTCCAGCTCTCATATGCATATGAGGCAATTGAAAATACCAGGGCTTGTGTAAGGCACACTTTAGTCCTCAAGGAGACATCTTTGCTTTTCAGCACTTGAAAGAGGTCCTTTGCAGCTAATTTGTCCAGTGCTGTATGTCATCTGATGTCCTGACTGATGCTTCTATTGGCATCAATTGTAGAACCAAACAATGTGATGTCTTTGACAACCTTAATCTTTTCTCCATTTATCGAGATACTGCTCATAGGTCCAGTTGTGAGGATTTTCATTTTCTTTATATTGAGGTATAATCCATACTGCAGATTGTATTCTTCAATGTTCATCAGTAAGTACTTCAAGTCATCTTCACTTTAAGCAAGCAAAGTGTCATCAGCATATTGCATGTTGTTAATGATTCTTCCTCAAATCCTAATGCCACGGTCTTCTTCATATAGTCCAGCTTCTCAGATTATTTGCTCAGAATACAGATTGAATAAGTATGATGAAAGGATATAACCCTGATGTACTCCCTTCTTGATTTTAAACCATGCAGTGTTCCCTTTTTCTCTTTGAATGACAGCCTCCTGGTCTATGTACAGGCTTCTCATGAGTACAATTAAGTGTTCTGGAATTCCCATTCTTCTCAATGTTACCCACAATTTGTTATGATCCACACAATCAAATGCTTTGGCATAGTCAATAAAACACAATTAAATATCTTTCTGGTATTCTTTACTTTGAGCCAAGATCCATCTGACATCAGCAATGATATTCCTCATTCCACATCCTCTTCTGAATCCAGCCTGCATCTCTGGAATTTCTCTGTCAATATACTTCTGCAACTGTTTTTGAATTATCTTCAGTAAGATGCAATGCAGCAATGTGTCATTAATATCACACACAAATTTTGGTGAAGATAATTCAAAAATGGTTCCAGCAATATATCAATAGGGAACTGCCAGAAATTCAAGTTGGATTCTAAAGAGAATATGGAATAAGGAATATCGTTGCTGATGTTAGATGGATCTTGGCTGAAATCAGAGAATACCATAAAGATGTCTTCCTATGTTTTATTGACTAAGGAAAGGCATTCAATAACTGTGTGGATCACAACAAATTATGGATAGCATTGCAAAGAATAGGAATTCCAGACACTTAAACGTGCTGATGCCAAAACTGTACATAGACCAAGAGTCAGTCATTCACACAGAATAAGGGTATATTGCATAGTGTAAAATCAGGAAAGGTGTGCATCAGGGTTGTATCCTTTCACTGTACTTATTCAATATGTATGCTCAGCAAATAATCTAAGAAGCTGGACTACATGAAGAAGAACATGGCATCAGAACTGGAGAATGATTCATTAACAACATGTGATATACAAATGACATAGCCTTGCTTGCTGAAAGTGAAGAGGACTTGACACACTGACTGATAAAGATCAAAGATTATGCCTTCAGTATGGATTACATCTCAACATAAAGAAAACAAAAGTCCTCACAATTGGACCAATAAACATCATGATAAATGGAAGGAAGAACAACCAAATCTATCTTGGAAGAGGTACAGCCAGAATGCTCCTTAGAAGCAGGGATCATGAGACTTCATCTCATGTACTTTGTACTTGTTATCAATGTCCCTAGAGAAAGACATCATTTTATCAATGTACATGTTATCAATGTCCCTAGAGAAAGACATCATGTTTCGTAAAGTAGAGGATCAGTGAAAGAGAGGAAGGCCCTCAGTGAGATGGATTGACACAGCAGCTGCAAGAATGGACTCAAGCATGTTGTTGTTGTTGTTATTTGCCGTCGAGTCGGCCCCGACTCATAGCGACCCCTCCTTGGGTTTCCGAGGCAGTATCACTACGGAAGTAGGATT